>NC_091285.1:72659205-72965528 GCF_032444005.1 Ranitomeya imitator
GAAGGCACCTGGAATATGCAAATTAGCCTCCTGAAGCTTGAATCCCTGGTTTGGTGATGCTTTCGAAGCAGCTGGTCCCGGCTGTACCCAACGATCTTCTAGCTTAGGGAGACTTCGCTTCTCCCAGAAGGCACCTGGAATATGCAAATTAGCCTCCTGAAGCTTGAATCCCTGGTTTGGTGATGCTTTCGAAGCAGCTGGTCCCGGCTGTACCCAACGATCTTCTAGCTTAGGGAGACTTCGCTTCTCCCAGAAGGCACCTGGAATATGCAAATTAGCCTCCTGAAGCTTGAATCCCTGGTTTGGTGATGCTTTCGAAGCAGCTGGTCCCGGCTGTACCCAACGATCTTCTAGCTTAGGGAGACTTCGCTTCTCCCAGAAGGCACCTGGAATATGCAAATTAGCCTCCTGAAGCTTGAATCCCTGGTTTGGTGATGCTTTCGAAGCAGCTGGTCCCGGCTGTACCCAACGATCTTCTAGCTTAGGGAGACTTCGCTTCTCCCAGAAGGCACCTGGAATATGCAAATTAGCCTCCTGAAGCTTGAATCCCTGGTTTGGTGATGCTTTCGAAGCAGCTGGTCCCGGCTGTACCCAACGATCTTCTAGCTTAGGGAGACTTCGCTTCTCCCAGAAGGCACCTGGAATATGCAAATTAGCCTCCTGAAGCTTGAATCCCTGGTTTGGTGATGCTTTCGAAGCAGCTGGTCCCGGCTGTACCCAACGATCTTCTAGCTTAGGGAGACTTCGCTTCTCCCAGAAGGCACCTGGAATATGCAAATTAGCCTCCTGAAGCTTGAATCCCTGGTTTGGTGATGCTTTCGAAGCAGCTGGTCCCGGCTGTACCCAACGATCTTCTAGCTTAGGGAGACTTCGCTTCTCCCAGAAGGCACCTGGAATATGCAAATTAGCCTCCTGAAGCTTGAATCCCTGGTTTGGTGATGCTTTCGAAGCAGCTGGTCCCGGCTGTACCCAACGATCTTCTAGCTTAGGGAGACTTCGCTTCTCCCAGAAGGCACCTGGAATATGCAAATTAGCCTCCTGAAGCTTGAATCCCTGGTTTGGTGATGCTTTCGAAGCAGCTGGTCCCGGCTGTACCCAACGATCTTCTAGCTTAGGGAGACTTCGCTTCTCCCAGAAGGCACCTGGAATATGCAAATTAGCCTCCTGAAGCTTGAATCCCTGGTTTGGTGATGCTTTCGAAGCAGCTGGTCCCGGCTGTACCAACGATCTTCTAGCTTAGGGAGACTTCGCTTCTCCCAGAAGGCACCTGGAATATGCAAATTAGCCTCCTGAAGCTTGAATCCCTGGTTTGGTGATGCTTTCGAAGCAGCTGGTCCCGGCTGTACCCAACGATCTTCTAGCTTAGGGAGACTTCGCTTCTCCCAGAAGGCACCTGGAATATGCAAATTAGCCTCCTGAAGCTTGAATCCCTGGTTTGGTGATGCTTTCGAAGCAGCTGGTCCCGGCTGTACCCAACGATCTTCTAGCTTAGGGAGACTTCGCTTCTCCCAGAAGGCACCTGGAATATGCAAATTAGCCTCCTGAAGCTTGAATCCCTGGTTTGGTGATGCTTTCGAAGCAGCTGGTCCCGGCTGTACCCAACGATCTTCTAGCTTAGGGAGACTTCGCTTCTCCCAGAAGGCACCTGGAATATGCAAATTAGCCTCCTGAAGCTTGAATCCCTGGTTTGGTGATGCTTTCGAAGCAGCTGGTCCCGGCTGTACCCAACGATCTTCTAGCTTAGGGAGACTTCGCTTCTCCCAGAAGGCACCTGGAATATGCAAATTAGCCTCCTGAAGCTTGAATCCCTGGTTTGGTGATGCTTTCGAAGCAGCTGGTCCCGGCTGTACCCAACGATCTTCTAGCTTAGGGAGACTTCGCTTCTCCCAGAAGGCACCTGGAATATGCAAATTAGCCTCCTGAAGCTTGAATCCCTGGTTTGGTGATGCTTTCGAAGCAGCTGGTCCCGGCTGTACCCAACGATCTTCTAGCTTAGGGAGACTTCGCTTCTCCCAGAAGGCACCTGGAATATGCAAATTAGCCTCCTGAAGCTTGAATCCCTGGTTTGGTGATGCTTTCGAAGCAGCTGGTCCCGGCTGTACCCAACGATCTTCTAGCTTAGGGAGACTTCGCTTCTCCCAGAAGGCACCTGGAATATGCAAATTAGCCTCCTGAAGCTTGAATCCCTGGTTTGGTGATGCTTTCGAAGCAGCTGGTCCCGGCTGTACCCAACGATCTTCTAGCTTAGGGAGACTTCGCTTCTCCCAGAAGGCACCTGGAATATGCAAATTAGCCTCCTGAAGCTTGAATCCCTGGTTTGGTGATGCTTTCGAAGCAGCTGGTCCCGGCTGTACCCAACGATCTTCTAGCTTAGGGAGACTTCGCTTCTCCCAGAAGGCACCTGGAATATGCAAATTAGCCTCCTGAAGCTTGAATCCCTGGTTTGGTGATGCTTTCGAAGCAGCTGGTCCCGGCTGTACCCAACGATCTTCTAGCTTAGGGAGACTTCGCTTCTCCCAGAAGGCACCTGGAATATGCAAATTAGCCTCCTGAAGCTTGAATCCCTGGTTTGGTGATGCTTTCGAAGCAGCTGGTCCCGGCTGTACCCAACGATCTTCTAGCTTAGGGAGACTTCGCTTCTCCCAGAAGGCACCTGGAATATGCAAATTAGCCTCCTGAAGCTTGAATCCCTGGTTTGGTGATGCTTTCGAAGCAGCTGGTCCCGGCTGTACCCAACGATCTTCTAGCTTAGGGAGACTTCGCTTCTCCCAGAAGGCACCTGGAATATGCAAATTAGCCTCCTGAAGCTTGAATCCCTGGTTTGGTGATGCTTTCGAAGCAGCTGGTCCCGGCTGTACCCAACGATCTTCTAGCTTAGGGAGACTTCGCTTCTCCCAGAAGGCACCTGGAATATGCAAATTAGCCTCCTGAAGCTTGAATCCCTGGTTTGGTGATGCTTTCGAAGCAGCTGGTCCCGGCTGTACCCAACGATCTTCTAGCTTAGGGAGACTTCGCTTCTCCCAGAAGGCACCTGGAATATGCAAATTAGCCTCCTGAAGCTTGAATCCCTGGTTTGGTGATGCTTTCGAAGCAGCTGGTCCCGGCTGTACCCAACGATCTTCTAGCTTAGGGAGACTTCGCTTCTCCCAGAAGGCACCTGGAATATGCAAATTAGCCTCCTGAAGCTTGAATCCCTGGTTTGGTGATGCTTTCGAAGCAGCTGGTCCCGGCTGTACCCAACGATCTTCTAGCTTAGGGAGACTTCGCTTCTCCCAGAAGGCACCTGGAATATGCAAATTAGCCTCCTGAAGCTTGAATCCCTGGTTTGGTGATGCTTTCGAAGCAGCTGGTCCCGGCTGTACCCAACGATCTTCTAGCTTAGGGAGACTTCGCTTCTCCCAGAAGGCACCTGGAATATGCAAATTAGCCTCCTGAAGCTTGAATCCCTGGTTTGGTGATGCTTTCGAAGCAGCTGGTCCCGGCTGTACCCAACGATCTTCTAGCTTAGGGAGACTTCGCTTCTCCCAGAAGGCACCTGGAATATGCAAATTAGCCTCCTGAAGCTTGAATCCCTGGTTTGGTGATGCTTTCGAAGCAGCTGGTCCCGGCTGTACCCAACGATCTTCTAGCTTAGGGAGACTTCGCTTCTCCCAGAAGGCACCTGGAATATGCAAATTAGCCTCCTGAAGCTTGAATCCCTGGTTTGGTGATGCTTTCGAAGCAGCTGGTCCCGGCTGTACCCAACGATCTTCTAGCTTAGGGAGACTTCGCTTCTCCCAGAAGGCACCTGGAATATGCAAATTAGCCTCCTGAAGCTTGAATCCCTGGTTTGGTGATGCTTTCGAAGCAGCTGGTCCCGGCTGTACCCAACGATCTTCTAGCTTAGGGAGACTTCGCTTCTCCCAGAAGGCACCTGGAATATGCAAATTAGCCTCCTGAAGCTTGAATCCCTGGTTTGGTGATGCTTTCGAAGCAGCTGGTCCCGGCTGTACCCAACGATCTTCTAGCTTAGGGAGACTTCGCTTCTCCCAGAAGGCACCTGGAATATGCAAATTAGCCTCCTGAAGCTTGAATCCCTGGTTTGGTGATGCTTTCGAAGCAGCTGGTCCCGGCTGTACCCAACGATCTTCTAGCTTAGGGAGACTTCGCTTCTCCCAGAAGGCACCTGGAATATGCAAATTAGCCTCCTGAAGCTTGAATCCCTGGTTTGGTGATGCTTTCGAAGCAGCTGGTCCCGGCTGTACCCAACGATCTTCTAGCTTAGGGAGACTTCGCTTCTCCCAGAAGGCACCTGGAATATGCAAATTAGCCTCCTGAAGCTTGAATCCCTGGTTTGGTGATGCTTTCGAAGCAGCTGGTCCCGGCTGTACCCAACGATCTTCTAGCTTAGGGAGACTTCGCTTCTCCCAGAAGGCACCTGGAATATGCAAATTAGCCTCCTGAAGCTTGAATCCCTGGTTTGGTGATGCTTTCGAAGCAGCTGGTCCCGGCTGTACCCAACGATCTTCTAGCTTAGGGAGACTTCGCTTCTCCCAGAAGGCACCTGGAATATGCAAATTAGCCTCCTGAAGCTTGAATCCCTGGTTTGGTGATGCTTTCGAAGCAGCTGGTCCCGGCTGTACCCAACGATCTTCTAGCTTAGGGAGACTTCGCTTCTCCCAGAAGGCACCTGGAATATGCAAATTAGCCTCCTGAAGCTTGAATCCCTGGTTTGGTGATGCTTTCGAAGCAGCTGGTCCCGGCTGTACCCAACGATCTTCTAGCTTAGGGAGACTTCGCTTCTCCCAGAAGGCACCTGGAATATGCAAATTAGCCTCCTGAAGCTTGAATCCCTGGTTTGGTGATGCTTTCGAAGCAGCTGGTCCCGGCTGTACCCAACGATCTTCTAGCTTAGGGAGACTTCGCTTCTCCCAGAAGGCACCTGGAATATGCAAATTAGCCTCCTGAAGCTTGAATCCCTGGTTTGGTGATGCTTTCGAAGCAGCTGGTCCCGGCTGTACCCAACGATCTTCTAGCTTAGGGAGACTTCGCTTCTCCCAGAAGGCACCTGGAATATGCAAATTAGCCTCCTGAAGCTTGAATCCCTGGTTTGGTGATGCTTTCGAAGCAGCTGGTCCCGGCTGTACCCAACGATCTTCTAGCTTAGGGAGACTTCGCTTCTCCCAGAAGGCACCTGGAATATGCAAATTAGCCTCCTGAAGCTTGAATCCCTGGTTTGGTGATGCTTTCGAAGCAGCTGGTCCCGGCTGTACCCAACGATCTTCTAGCTTAGGGAGACTTCGCTTCTCCCAGAAGGCACCTGGAATATGCAAATTAGCCTCCTGAAGCTTGAATCCCTGGTTTGGTGATGCTTTCGAAGCAGCTGGTCCCGGCTGTACCCAACGATCTTCTAGCTTAGGGAGACTTCGCTTCTCCCAGAAGGCACCTGGAATATGCAAATTAGCCTCCTGAAGCTTGAATCCCTGGTTTGGTGATGCTTTCGAAGCAGCTGGTCCCGGCTGTACCCAACGATCTTCTAGCTTAGGGAGACTTCGCTTCTCCCAGAAGGCACCTGGAATATGCAAATTAGCCTCCTGAAGCTTGAATCCCTGGTTTGGTGATGCTTTCGAAGCAGCTGGTCCCGGCTGTACCCAACGATCTTCTAGCTTAGGGAGACTTCGCTTCTCCCAGAAGGCACCTGGAATATGCAAATTAGCCTCCTGAAGCTTGAATCCCTGGTTTGGTGATGCTTTCGAAGCAGCTGGTCCCGGCTGTACCCAACGATCTTCTAGCTTAGGGAGACTTCGCTTCTCCCAGAAGGCACCTGGAATATGCAAATTAGCCTCCTGAAGCTTGAATCCCTGGTTTGGTGATGCTTTCGAAGCAGCTGGTCCCGGCTGTACCCAACGATCTTCTAGCTTAGGGAGACTTCGCTTCTCCCAGAAGGCACCTGGAATATGCAAATTAGCCTCCTGAAGCTTGAATCCCTGGTTTGGTGATGCTTTCGAAGCAGCTGGTCCCGGCTGTACCCAACGATCTTCTAGCTTAGGGAGACTTCGCTTCTCCCAGAAGGCACCTGGAATATGCAAATTAGCCTCCTGAAGCTTGAATCCCTGGTTTGGTGATGCTTTCGAAGCAGCTGGTCCCGGCTGTACCCAACGATCTTCTAGCTTAGGGAGACTTCGCTTCTCCCAGAAGGCACCTGGAATATGCAAATTAGCCTCCTGAAGCTTGAATCCCTGGTTTGGTGATGCTTTCGAAGCAGCTGGTCCCGGCTGTACCCAACGATCTTCTAGCTTAGGGAGACTTCGCTTCTCCCAGAAGGCACCTGGAATATGCAAATTAGCCTCCTGAAGCTTGAATCCCTGGTTTGGTGATGCTTTCGAAGCAGCTGGTCCCGGCTGTACCCAACGATCTTCTAGCTTAGGGAGACTTCGCTTCTCCCAGAAGGCACCTGGAATATGCAAATTAGCCTCCTGAAGCTTGAATCCCTGGTTTGGTGATGCTTTCGAAGCAGCTGGTCCCGGCTGTACCCAACGATCTTCTAGCTTAGGGAGACTTCGCTTCTCCCAGAAGGCACCTGGAATATGCAAATTAGCCTCCTGAAGCTTGAATCCCTGGTTTGGTGATGCTTTCGAAGCAGCTGGTCCCGGCTGTACCCAACGATCTTCTAGCTTAGGGAGACTTCGCTTCTCCCAGAAGGCACCTGGAATATGCAAATTAGCCTCCTGAAGCTTGAATCCCTGGTTTGGTGATGCTTTCGAAGCAGCTGGTCCCGGCTGTACCCAACGATCTTCTAGCTTAGGGAGACTTCGCTTCTCCCAGAAGGCACCTGGAATATGCAAATTAGCCTCCTGAAGCTTGAATCCCTGGTTTGGTGATGCTTTCGAAGCAGCTGGTCCCGGCTGTACCCAACGATCTTCTAGCTTAGGGAGACTTCGCTTCTCCCAGAAGGCACCTGGAATATGCAAATTAGCCTCCTGAAGCTTGAATCCCTGGTTTGGTGATGCTTTCGAAGCAGCTGGTCCCGGCTGTACCCAACGATCTTCTAGCT
Source organism: Ranitomeya imitator (assembly GCF_032444005.1). Lineage (NCBI taxonomy): Eukaryota > Metazoa > Chordata > Amphibia > Anura > Dendrobatidae > Ranitomeya > Ranitomeya imitator. The sequence goes on from NC_091285.1 coordinate 72,666,239, forward strand.
TAGGGAGACTTCGCTTCTCCCAGAAGGCACCTGGAATATGCAAATTAGCCTCCTGAAGCTTGAATCCCTGGTTTGGTGATGCTTTCGAAGCAGCTGGTCCCGGCTGTACCCAACGATCTTCTAGCTTAGGGAGACTTCGCTTCTCCCAGAAGGCACCTGGAATATGCAAATTAGCCTCCTGAAGCTTGAATCCCTGGTTTGGTGATGCTTTCGAAGCAGCTGGTCCCGGCTGTACCCAACGATCTTCTAGCTTAGGGAGACTTCGCTTCTCCCAGAAGGCACCTGGAATATGCAAATTAGCCTCCTGAAGCTTGAATCCCTGGTTTGGTGATGCTTTCGAAGCAGCTGGTCCCGGCTGTACCCAACGATCTTCTAGCTTAGGGAGACTTCGCTTCTCCCAGAAGGCACCTGGAATATGCAAATTAGCCTCCTGAAGCTTGAATCCCTGGTTTGGTGATGCTTTCGAAGCAGCTGGTCCCGGCTGTACCCAACGATCTTCTAGCTTAGGGAGACTTCGCTTCTCCCAGAAGGCACCTGGAATATGCAAATTAGCCTCCTGAAGCTTGAATCCCTGGTTTGGTGATGCTTTCGAAGCAGCTGGTCCCGGCTGTACCCAACGATCTTCTAGCTTAGGGAGACTTCGCTTCTCCCAGAAGGCACCTGGAATATGCAAATTAGCCTCCTGAAGCTTGAATCCCTGGTTTGGTGATGCTTTCGAAGCAGCTGGTCCCGGCTGTACCCAACGATCTTCTAGCTTAGGGAGACTTCGCTTCTCCCAGAAGGCACCTGGAATATGCAAATTAGCCTCCTGAAGCTTGAATCCCTGGTTTGGTGATGCTTTCGAAGCAGCTGGTCCCGGCTGTACCCAACGATCTTCTAGCTTAGGGAGACTTCGCTTCTCCCAGAAGGCACCTGGAATATGCAAATTAGCCTCCTGAAGCTTGAATCCCTGGTTTGGTGATGCTTTCGAAGCAGCTGGTCCCGGCTGTACCCAACGATCTTCTAGCTTAGGGAGACTTCGCTTCTCCCAGAAGGCACCTGGAATATGCAAATTAGCCTCCTGAAGCTTGAATCCCTGGTTTGGTGATGCTTTCGAAGCAGCTGGTCCCGGCTGTACCCAACGATCTTCTAGCTTAGGGAGACTTCGCTTCTCCCAGAAGGCACCTGGAATATGCAAATTAGCCTCCTGAAGCTTGAATCCCTGGTTTGGTGATGCTTTCGAAGCAGCTGGTCCCGGCTGTACCCAACGATCTTCTAGCTTAGGGAGACTTCGCTTCTCCCAGAAGGCACCTGGAATATGCAAATTAGCCTCCTGAAGCTTGAATCCCTGGTTTGGTGATGCTTTCGAAGCAGCTGGTCCCGGCTGTACCCAACGATCTTCTAGCTTAGGGAGACTTCGCTTCTCCCAGAAGGCACCTGGAATATGCAAATTAGCCTCCTGAAGCTTGAATCCCTGGTTTGGTGATGCTTTCGAAGCAGCTGGTCCCGGCTGTACCCAACGATCTTCTAGCTTAGGGAGACTTCGCTTCTCCCAGAAGGCACCTGGAATATGCAAATTAGCCTCCTGAAGCTTGAATCCCTGGTTTGGTGATGCTTTCGAAGCAGCTGGTCCCGGCTGTACCCAACGATCTTCTAGCTTAGGGAGACTTCGCTTCTCCCAGAAGGCACCTGGAATATGCAAATTAGCCTCCTGAAGCTTGAATCCCTGGTTTGGTGATGCTTTCGAAGCAGCTGGTCCCGGCTGTACCCAACGATCTTCTAGCTTAGGGAGACTTCGCTTCTCCCAGAAGGCACCTGGAATATGCAAATTAGCCTCCTGAAGCTTGAATCCCTGGTTTGGTGATGCTTTCGAAGCAGCTGGTCCCGGCTGTACCCAACGATCTTCTAGCTTAGGGAGACTTCGCTTCTCCCAGAAGGCACCTGGAATATGCAAATTAGCCTCCTGAAGCTTGAATCCCTGGTTTGGTGATGCTTTCGAAGCAGCTGGTCCCGGCTGTACCCAACGATCTTCTAGCTTAGGGAGACTTCGCTTCTCCCAGAAGGCACCTGGAATATGCAAATTAGCCTCCTGAAGCTTGAATCCCTGGTTTGGTGATGCTTTCGAAGCAGCTGGTCCCGGCTGTACCCAACGATCTTCTAGCTTAGGGAGACTTCGCTTCTCCCAGAAGGCACCTGGAATATGCAAATTAGCCTCCTGAAGCTTGAATCCCTGGTTTGGTGATGCTTTCGAAGCAGCTGGTCCCGGCTGTACCCAACGATCTTCTAGCTTAGGGAGACTTCGCTTCTCCCAGAAGGCACCTGGAATATGCAAATTAGCCTCCTGAAGCTTGAATCCCTGGTTTGGTGATGCTTTCGAAGCAGCTGGTCCCGGCTGTACCCAACGATCTTCTAGCTTAGGGAGACTTCGCTTCTCCCAGAAGGCACCTGGAATATGCAAATTAGCCTCCTGAAGCTTGAATCCCTGGTTTGGTGATGCTTTCGAAGCAGCTGGTCCCGGCTGTACCCAACGATCTTCTAGCTTAGGGAGACTTCGCTTCTCCCAGAAGGCACCTGGAATATGCAAATTAGCCTCCTGAAGCTTGAATCCCTGGTTTGGTGATGCTTTCGAAGCAGCTGGTCCCGGCTGTACCCAACGATCTTCTAGCTTAGGGAGACTTCGCTTCTCCCAGAAGGCACCTGGAATATGCAAATTAGCCTCCTGAAGCTTGAATCCCTGGTTTGGTGATGCTTTCGAAGCAGCTGGTCCCGGCTGTACCCAACGATCTTCTAGCTTAGGGAGACTTCGCTTCTCCCAGAAGGCACCTGGAATATGCAAATTAGCCTCCTGAAGCTTGAATCCCTGGTTTGGTGATGCTTTCGAAGCAGCTGGTCCCGGCTGTACCCAACGATCTTCTAGCTTAGGGAGACTTCGCTTCTCCCAGAAGGCACCTGGAATATGCAAATTAGCCTCCTGAAGCTTGAATCCCTGGTTTGGTGATGCTTTCGAAGCAGCTGGTCCCGGCTGTACCCAACGATCTTCTAGCTTAGGGAGACTTCGCTTCTCCCAGAAGGCACCTGGAATATGCAAATTAGCCTCCTGAAGCTTGAATCCCTGGTTTGGTGATGCTTTCGAAGCAGCTGGTCCCGGCTGTACCCAACGATCTTCTAGCTTAGGGAGACTTCGCTTCTCCCAGAAGGCACCTGGAATATGCAAATTAGCCTCCTGAAGCTTGAATCCCTGGTTTGGTGATGCTTTCGAAGCAGCTGGTCCCGGCTGTACCCAACGATCTTCTAGCTTAGGGAGACTTCGCTTCTCCCAGAAGGCACCTGGAATATGCAAATTAGCCTCCTGAAGCTTGAATCCCTGGTTTGGTGATGCTTTCGAAGCAGCTGGTCCCGGCTGTACCCAACGATCTTCTAGCTTAGGGAGACTTCGCTTCTCCCAGAAGGCACCTGGAATATGCAAATTAGCCTCCTGAAGCTTGAATCCCTGGTTTGGTGATGCTTTCGAAGCAGCTGGTCCCGGCTGTACCCAACGATCTTCTAGCTTAGGGAGACTTCGCTTCTCCCAGAAGGCACCTGGAATATGCAAATTAGCCTCCTGAAGCTTGAATCCCTGGTTTGGTGATGCTTTCGAAGCAGCTGGTCCCGGCTGTACCCAACGATCTTCTAGCTTAGGGAGACTTCGCTTCTCCCAGAAGGCACCTGGAATATGCAAATTAGCCTCCTGAAGCTTGAATCCCTGGTTTGGTGATGCTTTCGAAGCAGCTGGTCCCGGCTGTACCCAACGATCTTCTAGCTTAGGGAGACTTCGCTTCTCCCAGAAGGCACCTGGAATATGCAAATTAGCCTCCTGAAGCTTGAATCCCTGGTTTGGTGATGCTTTCGAAGCAGCTGGTCCCGGCTGTACCCAACGATCTTCTAGCTTAGGGAGACTTCGCTTCTCCCAGAAGGCACCTGGAATATGCAAATTAGCCTCCTGAAGCTTGAATCCCTGGTTTGGTGATGCTTTCGAAGCAGCTGGTCCCGGCTGTACCCAACGATCTTCTAGCTTAGGGAGACTTCGCTTCTCCCAGAAGGCACCTGGAATATGCAAATTAGCCTCCTGAAGCTTGAATCCCTGGTTTGGTGATGCTTTCGAAGCAGCTGGTCCCGGCTGTACCCAACGATCTTCTAGCTTAGGGAGACTTCGCTTCTCCCAGAAGGCACCTGGAATATGCAAATTAGCCTCCTGAAGCTTGAATCCCTGGTTTGGTGATGCTTTCGAAGCAGCTGGTCCCGGCTGTACCCAACGATCTTCTAGCTTAGGGAGACTTCGCTTCTCCCAGAAGGCACCTGGAATATGCAAATTAGCCTCCTGAAGCTTGAATCCCTGGTTTGGTGATGCTTTCGAAGCAGCTGGTCCCGGCTGTACCCAACGATCTTCTAGCTTAGGGAGACTTCGCTTCTCCCAGAAGGCACCTGGAATATGCAAATTAGCCTCCTGAAGCTTGAATCCCTGGTTTGGTGATGCTTTCGAAGCAGCTGGTCCCGGCTGTACCCAACGATCTTCTAGCTTAGGGAGACTTCGCTTCTCCCAGAAGGCACCTGGAATATGCAAATTAGCCTCCTGAAGCTTGAATCCCTGGTTTGGTGATGCTTTCGAAGCAGCTGGTCCCGGCTGTACCCAACGATCTTCTAGCTTAGGGAGACTTCGCTTCTCCCAGAAGGCACCTGGAATATGCAAATTAGCCTCCTGAAGCTTGAATCCCTGGTTTGGTGATGCTTTCGAAGCAGCTGGTCCCGGCTGTACCCAACGATCTTCTAGCTTAGGGAGACTTCGCTTCTCCCAGAAGGCACCTGGAATATGCAAATTAGCCTCCTGAAGCTTGAATCCCTGGTTTGGTGATGCTTTCGAAGCAGCTGGTCCCGGCTGTACCCAACGATCTTCTAGCTTAGGGAGACTTCGCTTCTCCCAGAAGGCACCTGGAATATGCAAATTAGCCTCCTGAAGCTTGAATCCCTGGTTTGGTGATGCTTTCGAAGCAGCTGGTCCCGGCTGTACCCAACGATCTTCTAGCTTAGGGAGACTTCGCTTCTCCCAGAAGGCACCTGGAATATGCAAATTAGCCTCCTGAAGCTTGAATCCCTGGTTTGGTGATGCTTTCGAAGCAGCTGGTCCCGGCTGTACCCAACGATCTTCTAGCTTAGGGAGACTTCGCTTCTCCCAGAAGGCACCTGGAATATGCAAATTAGCCTCCTGAAGCTTGAATCCCTGGTTTGGTGATGCTTTCGAAGCAGCTGGTCCCGGCTGTACCCAACGATCTTCTAGCTTAGGGAGACTTCGCTTCTCCCAGAAGGCACCTGGAATATGCAAATTAGCCTCCTGAAGCTTGAATCCCTGGTTTGGTGATGCTTTCGAAGCAGCTGGTCCCGGCTGTACCCAACGATCTTCTAGCTTAGGGAGACTTCGCTTCTCCCAGAAGGCACCTGGAATATGCAAATTAGCCTCCTGAAGCTTGAATCCCTGGTTTGGTGATGCTTTCGAAGCAGCTGGTCCCGGCTGTACCCAACGATCTTCTAGCTTAGGGAGACTTCGCTTCTCCCAGAAGGCACCTGGAATATGCAAATTAGCCTCCTGAAGCTTGAATCCCTGGTTTGGTGATGCTTTCGAAGCAGCTGGTCCCGGCTGTACCCAACGATCTTCTAGCTTAGGGAGACTTCGCTTCTCCCAGAAGGCACCTGGAATATGCAAATTAGCCTCCTGAAGCTTGAATCCCTGGTTTGGTGATGCTTTCGAAGCAGCTGGTCCCGGCTGTACCCAACGATCTTCTAGCTTAGGGAGACTTCGCTTCTCCCAGAAGGCACCTGGAATATGCAAATTAGCCTCCTGAAGCTTGAATCCCTGGTTTGGTGATGCTTTCGAAGCAGCTGGTCCCGGCTGTACCCAACGATCTTCTAGCTTAGGGAGACTTCGCTTCTCCCAGAAGGCACCTGGAATATGCAAATTAGCCTCCTGAAGCTTGAATCCCTGGTTTGGTGATGCTTTCGAAGCAGCTGGTCCCGGCTGTACCCAACGATCTTCTAGCTTAGGGAGACTTCGCTTCTCCCAGAAGGCACCTGGAATATGCAAATTAGCCTCCTGAAGCTTGAATCCCTGGTTTGGTGATGCTTTCGAAGCAGCTGGTCCCGGCTGTACCCAACGATCTTCTAGCTTAGGGAGACTTCGCTTCTCCCAGAAGGCACCTGGAATATGCAAATTAGCCTCCTGAAGCTTGAATCCCTGGTTTGGTGATGCTTTCGAAGCAGCTGGTCCCGGCTGTACCCAACGATCTTCTAGCTTAGGGAGACTTCGCTTCTCCCAGAAGGCACCTGGAATATGCAAATTAGCCTCCTGAAGCTTGAATCCCTGGTTTGGTGATGCTTTCGAAGCAGCTGGTCCCGGCTGTACCCAACGATCTTCTAGCTTAGGGAGACTTCGCTTCTCCCAGAAGGCACCTGGAATATGCAAATTAGCCTCCTGAAGCTTGAATCCCTGGTTTGGTGATGCTTTCGAAGCAGCTGGTCCCGGCTGTACCCAACGATCTTCTAGCTTAGGGAGACTTCGCTTCTCCCAGAAGGCACCTGGAATATGCAAATTAGCCTCCTGAAGCTTGAATCCCTGGTTTGGTGATGCTTTCGAAGCAGCTGGTCCCGGCTGTACCCAACGATCTTCTAGCTTAGGGAGACTTCGCTTCTCCCAGAAGGCACCTGGAATATGCAAATTAGCCTCCTGAAGCTTGAATCCCTGGTTTGGTGATGCTTTCGAAGCAGCTGGTCCCGGCTGTACCCAACGATCTTCTAGCTTAGGGAGACTTCGCTTCTCCCAGAAGGCACCTGGAATATGCAAATTAGCCTCCTGAAGCTTGAATCCCTGGTTTGGTGATGCTTTCGAAGCAGCTGGTCCCGGCTGTACCCAACGATCTTCTAGCTTAGGGAGACTTCGCTTCTCCCAGAAGGCACCTGGAATATGCAAATTAGCCTCCTGAAGCTTGAATCCCTGGTTTGGTGATGCTTTCGAAGCAGCTGGTCCCGGCTGTACCCAACGATCTTCTAGCTTAGGGAGACTTCGCTTCTCCCAGAAGGCACCTGGAATATGCAAATTAGCCTCCTGAAGCTTGAATCCCTGGTTTGAATGCAGGTAGGCAAAGCAAAGGCACTAACTTTTATTTCAATTTGGGTAAGTGCTTTCTGGTTTGTCAATCTGTTCACCATGAATTTTCTTCAATGCAGACATTATTCAGATAGGCAACATATTTATTTTAAAGGCAAAAATTACTACAGCTTTAAGAGTTTTGCAGAGTAAGTCAAGTGTAGTTCACCAGAAATGCTAAATAAAAAACATGAAAAAATTATACTTCTTACAGCATAGTTACCCTTCAGTTGATATCTGATTTCCTCTTTATAAAGGACATTAAAATGGACTCAATATACTATCTTTAGGCAAATTAAAGGAAGGGAACATAACATTCACTGGTTTCAGGGTGTATTGTCCAGATTATATAAAACATTTGCAAGAGCTAAAAATCTTTCACTTGCTGAAAGGACACTTAAAGAAACATGTCATTTTTACTCACATGGGTAATGATTTGAGTTAATTTAGTAACCTATTTTCTGTTCATGCATGTGAACCTGTATTACTTTGGCTTTTCTGTTAAAATATTCTAATAGAATGCTCAAAAAGCACAATTTAATCATTAACAGAATTGTTGCAAGAAAAAGTTTAAAAGCAACAGGAGTTATTTGTAATACAATTTTGTTAGGTAGCATTAACAGGATAGTTCAAGTTTCAAAGTTTTAAATACTCATACACTTTCACAGATATTAGAAGTTTTACCATTTTATAAAGGCTACAACTTACAGTGTTAAAAAGCTCACACATTTTTTTTAGGTTTCCATTACCTGAAAGATATTGTATGAGTATTCTAATCTTAGTTATATTCAATAAGCTAAAACTTGAGTTAATGTTATTTTTTTACTTTTAAATAGCTGGTACAATATCAAAACTTTCTTAGATGCAGAGTGTTACCAAAAATCAGCAGTCCTCGATTTTAAATCTGTACAAACAAGCCAAACTAAAGCATTTACCTTAATTATGCATAATCTGTAAATGCGTTATTTTGGTTTATTTGTGCTGCATAAATCAGCATTATAATCATGCTTATACTCATATTTTAAATTGAATGTACTTTTTTAAGCCAAGACATATTCTTAGTTATTGCAAAATTCTATATGTTTCTATTTATTGGGTGTGTTCTTTACATTTTTCTGTGTGTAACATGAATGCAGGGAAGCAAAACAAAGGCACTAACTTTTATTTGAATTTGCCTAAGTGCTTTCTGTTTTGTCTTATTGCATAGCCACCCATTCAGGTGATAATTGATTTTATCTCCTAAAGGTAATTAAAATGGTCTCAGTAAACTTCTTTGATAGGCAAATTAAGGGGGGAAGGGCACCTAACCTTTCATTGGTTTCATAGTGCATTGTTCCAGCTTATAAAAAGATGTGTAAGAACTAGAAATCTGCCACTTCCCGAAGAGAAACTTGAAGAAATGTCTAGTTTGCTCACTAAGGTAATCATATGATTTAATTTATTTTATTTCATTTGGATGTTTACAAAATTGTATTACTATGGATTATTTGTTTGAATATTCTAGTACGATGCACAAAACACATGTTTTAATCGTTTATTGAATTGTTGCAAGAAAATGTTTAAATGCAACACACTACTTCTAACACAGTTGTGCTAGGTAGAATTTATAGGATAGTTCATGTTTCAAATCTTTAAGTGTTTATACAATTTAACAGAAATCAGAAGTTTTGCTATTTTAAAGAGTACAAGTTACAATGTCAAAAAGTTCACACATTTATTTTACGTTGCCTTTACTTGACAGATAGGGTATGTTCTTAGTTATATTTATAAAAGTAAAACTTTTGTTACTGTTAGCTTTGTAATGTTAAGCAGCCTGTATATTATCAAAGTTGTTTTACATGATGATCTTTAAAAAAAATCTGCAGTCCTTGATTTGAAATGGGTAAAAGCAAACCTAACTAAAGCATTTACTTTAATTATTGAATATCTGTAAGTGCGTTATTTTGGTTTATCTGAGCCACATAAATCAGCATTATATTCATGCTTATCTTCATCTTTTAAATCCAGTGTAATTTTTAAGTCTACAAATATTCTTAGGTATTGCAAACATTTACATTTCTGTATTTATTACGTGCGTTCTTTCCATTGTGCTATGTGTAACATGAATGCAGGTAGGCAAAGCAAAGGCACTAACTTTTATTTCAATTTGGGTAAGTGCTTTCTGGTTTGTCAATCTGCTCACCATGAATTTTCTTCAATGCAGACATTATTCAGATAGGCAACATATTTATTTTAAAGGCAAAAATTACTACAGCTTTAAGAGTTTTGCAGAGTAAGTCAAGTGTAGTTCACCAGAAATGCTAAATAAAAAATATGAAAAAATTATACTTCTTACAGCATAGTTACCCTTCAGTTGATATCTGATTTCCTCTTTATAAAGGACATTAAAATGGGCTCAATATACTATCTTTAGGCAAATTAAAGGAAGGGAACATAACATTCACTGGTTTCAGGGTGTATTGTCCAGATTATATAAAACATTTGCAAGAACTAAAAATCTTTCACTTGCTGAAAGGACACTTAAAGAAACATGTCATTTTTACTCACATGGGTAATGATTTGAGTTAATTTAGTAACCTATTTTCTGTTCATGCATGTGAACCTGTATTACTTTGGCTTTTCTGTTAAAATATTCAAATAGAATGCTCAAAAAGCACAATTTAATCATTAACAGAATTGTTGCAAGAAAAAGTTTAAAAGCAACAGGAGTTATTTGTAATACAATTTTGTTAGGTAGCATTAACAGGATAGTTCAAGTTTCAAAGTTTTAAATACTCATACACTTTCACAGATATTAGAAGTTTTACCATTTTATAAAGGCTACAACTTACAGTGTTAAAAAGCTCACACATTTCTTTTAGGTTTCCATTACCTGAAAGATAATGTATGAGTATTCTAATCTTAGTTATATTCAATAAGCTAAAACTTGAGTTAATGTTATTTTTTTACTTTTAAATAGCTGGTACAATATCAAAACTTTCTTAGATGCAGAGTGTTACCAAAAATCAGCAGTCCTCGATTTTAAATGTGTACAAACAAGCCAAACTAAAGCATTTACCTTAATAATGCATAATCTGTAAGTGCGTTATTTTGGTTTATTTGTGCTGCATAAATCAGCATTATAATCATGCTTATACTCATATTTTAAATTGAATGTACTTTTTTAAGCCAAGACATATTCTTAGTTATTGCAAAATTCTATATGTCTCTATTTATTGGGTGTGTTCTTTACATTTTTCTGTGTGTAACATGAATGCAGGGAAGCAAAACAAAGGCACTAACTTTTATTTGAATTTTGCTAAGTGCTTTCTGTTTTTTCTTATTGCATAGCCACCCATTCAGGTGATAATTGATTTTATCTCCTAAAGGTAATTAAAATGGTCTCAGTAAACTTCTTTGATAGGCAAATTAAGGGGGGAAGGGCACCTAACCTTTCATTGGTTTCATAGAGCATTGTTCCAGCTTATAAAAAGATGTGTAAGAACTAGAAATCTGCCACTTCCCGAAGAGAAACTTGAAGAAATGTCTAGTTTGCTCACTAAGGTAATCATATGATTTAATTTATTTTATTTCATTTGGATGTTTACGAAATTGTATTACTATGGATTATTTGTTTGAATATTCTAGTACGATGCACAAAACACAAGTTTTAATCGTTTATTGAATTGTTGCAAGAAAATGTTTAAATGCACACACTACTTCTAACACAGTTGTGCTAGGTAGAATTTATAGGATAGTTCATGTTTCAAATCTTTAAGTGTTTATACAATTTAACAGAAATCAGAAGTTTTGCTATTTTAAAGAGTACAAGTTACAATGTCAAAAAGTTCACACATTTATTTTACGTTGCCTTTACTTGACAGATAGGGTATGTTCTTAGTTATATTTATAAAAGTAAAACTTTTATTACTGTTAGCTTTGTAATGTTAAGCAGCCTGTATATTATCAAAGTTGTTTTACATGATGATCTTTAAAAAAAATCTGCAGTCCTTGATTTGAAATGGGTAAAAGCAAACCAAACTAAAGCATTTACTTTAATTATTGAATATCTGTAAGTGCGTTATTTTGGTTTATCTGAGCCGCATAAATCAGCATTATATTCATGCTTATCTTCATCTTTTAAATCCAGTGTAATTTTTAAGTCTACAAATATTCTTAGGTATTGCAAACATTTACATTTCTGTATTTATTACGTGCGTTCTTTCTATTGTGCTATGTGTAACATGAATGCAGGTAGGCAAAACAAAGGCACTAACTTTTATTTCAATTTGGGTAAGTGCTTTCTGGTTTGTCAATCTGCTCACCATGAATTTTCTTCAATGCAGACATTATTCAGATAGGCAACATATTTATTTTAAAGGCAAAAATTACTACAGCTTTAAGAGTTTTGCAGAGTAAGTCAAGTGTAGTTCACCAGAAATGCTAAATAAAAAAACATGAAAAAAATATACTTCTTACAGCATAGTTACCCTTCAGTTGATATCTGATTTCCTCTTTATAAAGGACATTAAAATGGGCTCAATATACTATCTTTAGGCAAACTAAAGGAAGGGAACATAACATTCACTGGTTTCAGGGTGTATTGTCCAGATTATATAAAACATTTGCAAGAACTAAAAATCTTTCACTTGCTGAAAGGACACTTAAAGAAACATGTCATTTTTATTCACATGGGTAATGATTTGAGTTAATTTAGTAACCTATTTTTTGTTCATGCATGTGAACCTGTATTACTTTGGCTTTTCTGTTAAAATATTCTAATAGAATGCTCAAAAAGCACAATTTAATCATTAACAGAATTGTTGCAAGAAAAAGTTTAAAAGCAACAGGAGTTATTTGTAATACAATTTTGTTAGGTAGCATTAACAGGATAGTTCAAGTTTCAAAGTTTTAAATACTCATACACTTTAACAGATATTAGAAGTTTTACCATTTTATAAAGGCTACAACTTACAGTATTAAAAAGCTCACACATTTCTTTTAGGTTTCCATTACCTGAAAGATAATGTATGAGTATTCTAATCTTAGTTATATTCAATAAGCTAAAACTTGAGTTACTGTTATTTTTTTACTTTTAAATAGCTGGTACAATATCAAAACTTTCTTAGATGCAGAGTGTTACCAAAAATCAGCAGTCCTCAATGTTAAATGTGTACAAACAAGCCAAACTAAAGCATTTACCTTAATTATGCATAATCTGTAAGTGCGTTATTTTGGTTTAATTGTGCTGCATAAATCAGCATTATAATCATGCTTATACTCATATTTTAAATTGAATGTACTTTTTTAAGCCAAGACATATTCTTAGTTATTGCAAAATTCTATATGTCTCTATTTATTGGGTGTGTTCTTTACATTTTTCTGTGTGTAACATGAATGCAGGGAAGCAAAACAAAGGCACTAACTTTTATTTGAATTTGGCTAAGTGCTTTCTGTTTTGTCTTATTGCATAGCCACCCATTCAGGTGATAATTGATTTTATCTCCTAAAGGTAATTAAAATGGTCTCAGTAAACTTCTTTGATAGGCAAATTAAGGGGGGAAGGGCACCTAACCTTTCATTGGTTTCATAGTGCATTGTTCCAGCTTATAAAAAGATGTGTAAGAACTAGAAATCTGCCACTTCCCGAAGAGAAACTTGAAGAAATGTCTAGTTTGCTCACTAAGGTAATCATATGATTTAATTTATTTTATTTCATTTGGATGTTTACGAAATTGTATTACTATGGATTATTTGTTTGAATATTCTAGTACGATGCACAAAACACATGTTTTAATCGTTTATTGAATTGTTGCAAGAAAATGTTTAAATGCAACACACTACTTCTAACACAGTTGTGCTAGGTAGAATTTATAGGATAGTTCATGTTTCAAATCTTTAAGTGTCTATACAATTTAACAGAAATCAGAAGTTTTGCTATTTTAAAGAGTACAAGTTACAATGTCAAAAAGTTCACACATTTATTTTACGTTGCCTTTACTTGACAGATAGGGTATGTTCTTAGTTATATTTATAAAAGTAAAACTTTTGTTACTGTTAGCTTTGTAATGTTAAGCAGCCTGTATATTATCAAAGTTGTTTTACATGATGATCTTTAAAAAAAATCTGCAGTCCTTGATTTGAAATGGGTAAAAGCAAACCAAACTAAAGCATTTACTTTAATTATTGAATATCTGTAAGTGCGTTATTTTGGTTTATCTGAGCCGCATAAATCAGCATTATATTCATGCTTATCTTCATCTTTTAAATCCAGTGTAATTTTTAATTCTACAAATATTCTTAGGTATTGCAAACATTTACATTTCTGTATTTATTACGTGCGTTCTTTCTATTGTGCTATGTGTAACATGAATGCAGGTAGGCAAAACAAAAGCACTAACTTTTATTACAATTTGGGTAAGTGCTTTCTGGTTTGTCAATCTGCTCACCATGAATTTTCTTTAATGCAGACATTATTCAGATAGGCAACATATTTATTTTAAAGGCAAAAATTACTACAGCTTTAAGAGTTTTGCAGAGTAAGTCAAGTGTAGTTCACCAGAAATGCTAAATAAAAAAACATGAAAAAAATATACTTCTTACAGCATAGTTACCCTTCAGTTGATATCTGATTTCCTCTTTATAAAGGACATTAAAATGGGCTCAATATACTATCTTTAGGCAAATTAAAGGAAGGGAACATAACATTCACTGGTTTCAGGGTGTATTGTCCAGATTATATAAAACATTTGCAAGAACTAAAAAACTTTCACTTGCTGAAAGGACACTTAAAAAAACATGTCATTTTTACTCACATGGGTAATGATTTGAGTTAATTTAGTAACCTATTTTTTGTTCATGCATGTGAACCTGTATTACTTTGGCTTTTCTGTTAAAATATTCTAATAGAATGCTCAAAAAGCACAATTTAATCATTAACAGAATTGTTGCAAGAAAAAGTTTAAAAGCAACAGGAGTTATTTGTAATACAATTTTGTTAGGTAGCATTAACAGGATAGTTCAAGTTTCAAAGTTTTAAATACTCATACACTTTAACAGATATTAGAAGTTTTACCATTTTATAAAGGCTACAACTTACAGTGTTAAAAAGCTCACATATTTCTTTTAGGTTTCCATTACCTGAAAGATAATGTATGAGTATTCTAATCTTAGTTATATTCAATAAGCTAAAACTTGAGTTACTGTTATTTTTTTACTTTTAAATAGCTGGTACAATATCAAAACTTTCTTAGATGCAGAGTGTTACCAAAAATCAGCAGTCCTCGATTTTAAATGTGTACAAACAAGCCAAACTAAAGCATTTACCTTAATTATGCATAATCTGTAAGTGCGTTATTTTGGTTTATTTGTGCTGCATAAATCAGCATTATAATCATGCTTATACTCATATTTTAAATTGAATATACTTTTTTAAGCCAAGACATATTCTTAGTTATTGCAAAATTCTATATGTCTCTATTTATTGGGTGTGTTCTTTACATTTTTCTGTGTGTAACATGAATGCAGGGAAGCAAAACAAAGGCACTAACTTTTATTTGAATTTGGCTAAGTGCTTTCTGTTTTGTCTTATTGCATAGCCACCCATTCAGGTGATAATTGATTTTATCTCCTAAAGGTAATTAAAATGGTCTCAGTAAACTTCTTTGATAGGCAAATTAAGGGGGGAAGGGCACCTAACCTTTCATTGGTTTCATAGTGCATTGTTCCAGCTTATAAAAAGATGTGTAAGAACTAGAAATCTGCCACTTCCCGAAGAGAAACTTGAAGAAATGTCTAGTTTGCTCACTAAGGTAATCATATGATTTAATTTATTTTATTTCATTTGGATGTTTACGAAATTGTATTACTATGGATTATTTGTTTGAATATTCTAGTACGATGCACAAAACACATGTTTTAATCGTTTATTGAATTGTTGCAAGAAAATGTTTAAATGCAACACACTACTTCTAACACAGTTGTGCTAGGTAGAATTTATAGGATAGTTCATGTTTCAAATCTTTAAGTGTTTATACAATTTAACAGAAATCAGAAGTTTTGTTACTTTAAAGAGTACACGTTACAATGTCAAAAAGTTCACACATTTATTTTACGTTGCCTTTACTTGACAGATAGGGTATGTTCTTAGTTATATTTATAAAAGTAAAACTTTTGTTACTGTTAGCTTTGTAATGTTAAGCATATATTATCAAAGTTGTTTTACATGATGATCTTTAAAAAAAATCTGCAGTCCTTGATTTGAAATGGGTAAAAGCAAACCAAACTAAAGCATTTACTTTAATTATTGAATATCTGTAAGTGCGTTATTTTGGTTTATCTGAGCCACATAAATCAGCATTATATTCATGCTTATCTTCATCTTTTAAATCCAGTGTAATTTTTAAGTCTACAAATATTCTTAGGTATTGCAAACATTTACATTTCTGTATTTATTACGTGCATTCTTTGCATTGTGCTATGTGTAACATGAATGCAGCTAGGCAAAGCAAAGGCACTAACTTTTATTTCAATTTGGGTAAGTGCTTTCTGGTTTGTCAATCTGCTCACCATGAATTTTCTTCAATGCAGACATTATTCAGATAGGCAACATATTTATTTTAAAGGCAAAAATTACTACAGCTTTAAGAGTTTTGCAGAGTAAGTCAAGTGTAGTTCACCAGAAATGCTAAATAAAAAAACATGAAAAAATTATACTTCTTACAGCATAGTTACCCTTCAGTTGATATCTGATTTCCTCTTTATAAAGGACATTAAAATGGGCTCAATATACTATCTTTAGGCAAATTAAAGGAAAGGAACATAACATTCACTGGTTTCAGGGTGTATTGTCCAGATTATATAAAACATTTGCAAGAACTAAAAATCTTTCACTTGCTGAAAGGATACTTAAAGAAACATGTCATTTTTACTCACATGGGTAATGATTTGAGTTAATTTAGTAACCTATTTTCTGTTCATGCATGTGAACCTGTATTACTTTGGCTTTTCTGTTAAAATATTCAAATAGAATGCTCAAAAAGCACAATTTAATCATTAACAGAATTGTTGCAAGAAAAAGTTTAAAAGCAACAGGAGTTATTTGTAATACAATTTTGTTAGGTAGCATTAACAGGATAGTTCAAGTTTCAAAGTTTTAAATACTCATACACTTTCACAGATACTAGAAGTTTTACCATTTTATAAAGGCTACAACTTACAGTGTTAAAAAGCTCACACATTTCTTTTAGGTTTCCATTACCTGAAAGATAATGTATGAGTATTCTAATCTTAGTTATATTCAATAAGCTAAAACTTGAGTTAATGTTATTTTTCTACTTTTAAATAGCTGGTACAATATCAAAACTTTCTTAGATGCAGAGTGTTACCAAAAATCAGCAGTCCTCGATTTTAAATGTGTACAAACAAGCCAAACTAAAGCATTTACCTTAATTATGCATAATCTGTAAGTGCGTTATTTTGGTTTATTTGTGCTGCATAAATCAGCATTATAATCATGCTTATACTCATATTTTAAATTGAATGTACTTTTTTAAGCCAAGACATATTCTTAGTTATTAGCAACAACGATAATCGTAAAGCATTTAGTATAGTAAATGGCCGAGAGCATGGTCACAATCTACCACAGAAAAAAACGCTCTCCCTAACATAGAAGATGTAATCGTATATACGGGAGTGTCACTCCTAATAATGAACATACTACACCAGCGAAAAACAGGAGAATATTGACACCAAATTTAGTAGAAAAGAATATACAAAATTTATTTATGAATACCAGACAAATAACGTACATTAAAAAGAAGCATGAAAGACTATAAAACAATTCCTCCATGCAAGGAGGAGGGAAACCAACCGGTACACAAATGGCTCACCAATGCATATATGACCTGGGTAACTAGTACTAGAAGTGCTAGAGAAACAGGGTACAGGAAAATGAAGAGGGAAGATCCCCCTGGTGTTCAACGGGCCTCATATAATCTTAATCCCTGAAACAATCCTGAATCCAACAAGTAATATGGTAATCAGCACTTACCCATCATAAGTCAGCGTTGGTGCAGCCTTCCCACTACCCCTGACGCGCGTTTCGCAATAATAGCTTTCTCAAAGGGGAGGTGTTTGTTTGTGTCTCGCTCATACTGCGCCCTTTATAGGATGTCAGCACCTGGGAGTAATTGGCGCATGTACTCACAGATCCCTCCACGTGTGAAAAAAGTGCAGACACGATAAGCGTCAAACAGTGCGGCGCGCATGGGGGCGAACTATCCACCCATGGTACCAGTATCCATCCGCGCCGAACTTACCAGACGCCACCATGATAGCACAGTGTGGAGTGACCGGACAGCGCACGCGCTCCATTCCCACCGGAAAACCGGAAGTGCATCATCGCCGGAAACCCGAGACCTCGAGAGAGACCTCCCATGTGTGCTGCGTCTGAAACAGAACGCACGTCCTACCAATACGCCGTAAGTGTCACCATGGTAATAAGGACAGCGCCTGCACACAGCCAGAACTGGATGAACTGGAGCATCATCCCAAATACACCGTACTAATCCGTGACCCTGACCTAGATATCACTATATTGCCGGGCATCATATTGTAGCGGAGATTCTGTTGCACCCCAACTCGCACTAAGGTGAGTGACATAATTAGGTCATAATAACCTCCATATCAAAATATAAATACCCACCGCGCAAATCGGGGTCACAGAATCTCCGCTACCCAGTCCAAATGCTAGACTGAAAAACCGCTCCAAATCCATCCAGAAACCGTTACGGACAAAGAAGAAAGAAGAAATAAAAAGGTATATAATACGTGTACAGATATATATATGGAGCCTTATTTTCGCCAAAAAATCAAATGTATCATACTGTGATATATCATATGGAGGGAAGTGTCCCCAATATTGGCATATAGCTCAATAACAACTACGTGCCCAGAGAATTCCTGTACATAATAGCACAAATACTCATCACTAAAAAGGGACACTTACAAACATACCATCATATGTTGCACTGGCCGTAAACCAACATATTACATATAAGTGTAAGAAGAATGTTACAATCACACATCTAATAACTCAAACATGTGAACACCCCCCACACATGAATTCTTTTCCACTAACTCCGGGTCACAAATAACGGTTTCTGGATATCGGTGAGTTGAATCTTCATCCATCTTGAACGGTCTTGATGGTCGAAAGCCAATGATAATAGTACCCAGAGACGCATATTGTATGAAAAAAAATTGTAAAAATAAAAAAAAACTGAACTAAAATATAAATATTTGACGCTTATCATGTCTGCACTTTTTTCACACGTGGAGGGATCTGTGAGTACATGCGCCAATTACTCCCAGGTGCTGACATCCTATAAAGGGCGCAGTATGAGCGAGACACAAACAAACACCTCCCCTTTGAGAAAGCTATTATTGCGAAACGCGCGTCAGGGGTAGTGGGAAGGCTGCACCAACGCTGACTTATGATGGGTAAGTGCTGATTACCATATTACTTGTTGGATTCAGGATTGTTTCAGGGATTAAGATTATATGAGGCCCGTTGAACACCAGGGGGATCTTCCCTCTTCATTTTCCTGTACCCTGTTTCTCTAGCACTTCTAGTACTAGTTACCCAGGTCATATATGCATTGGTGAGCCATTTGTGTACCGGTTGGTTTCCCTCCTCCTTGCATGGAGGAATTGTTTTATAGTCTTTCATGCTTCTTTTTAATGTACGTTATTTGTCTGGTATTCATAAATACATTTTGTATATTCTTTTCTACTAAATTTGGTGTCAATATTCTCCTGTTTTTCGCTGGTGTAGTATGTTCATTATTAGGAGTGACACTCCCGTATATACGATTACATCTTCTATGTTAGGGAGAGCGTTTTTTTCTGTGGTAGATTGTGACCATGCTCTCGGCCATTTACTATACTAAATGCTTTACGATTATCGTTGTTGCTTATATCTTATCTGTGTTTTTCACAGTATCCAATCCTAAGCATATGGATTTCCGCGCCCGAGATCAAACGTGGTTGTCTCGTTTAAATGATGTTTTTAAGGAGGATCCAACCGGTATTCCAGAATCATGTACCCGAGATTCTAAAGAACAAATTATTAAATTGAAAAGTCTTTTGCACAAGCGGACAAAGTTGTGGTGGAACAGAGCCTCTCTGGGACAATACCTCACACGAGGTTTAATCCCCAGGGGCCTCCGCATCCAAATTTTCCCATCGTTTGATGTGGATGATGGTATTTTTAAAAAAGAATGGGAGGATCTAGCCACAAAATGCTCCCGTGGGTTTATAGAGCTACTAATGAAACTCGATGATGCCAAATTGGGGGAAATTGAGAAAGACATCGACAACATTCAGGGAAAAATCAAGAGTGATCTTACCCCGGATGCGTTAGAAAAACTGAACACTGATCTGGATAAAGACTTTTTAAAGTGGGAGCAGGAGATTGGGGCTCTTAAGGCCAAAAAATTACAGAGGGACAATCTAGATTATCAAGAAAATCGAGTATATAGATGGAAAGGAAAATGGGCCAATCGTCACCCCACCACACGATCCAGATCAGGCTCTATATCCTCCCTCTCATCAGCCGAAGGATCGAGTATAGCCTCAGGGGGTGGATATATTGAACAAGTAAAAACTAAGAACACACATTACCTGAGAAGCTACCAGGGCAATAAGAAACGTAAGCAGAAGCCCTCTCCTGAATATGAGCGCAAAGCTAAAAACAGCAATCTTGAGGTAATTAACCTGTCCTCGCTTCCCTTATCAGAAACGCAGTGCGATTTGTTGAAACTAGGCCTGAATTTTGTACCACGTAATGGCTTTGACTTTTTTACAGCCTTGAAGGATGTCCATCTTTTTTGTCGTAAATTAATCTTTAAGAAATTATACCATCAAACTGGCCCACAATTGGAAATCACTGAACAACAAGCTCTGGCGGACCTTGAAGATCTACTTAACGAGCAACAGCCTGAATATACAGGTACTATTCCACCTTCTATTACACCTAAATCTACGGCATTCCCTCCCTTGTCTGTATGTCCACCAGTCGACATCTTCTGTCGGCTGGTTACTGAGGATCTTAAGAAGATACCTCAGAAGATATATAATGATAATCTGACATATCGACAAAGGAAAGCCCTTAAAGAGTTGCAATCTATGGACACAGTGGTCTTTAAACCGGCAGACAAGGGAGGGAATGTCGTGGTGTGGCCTGTTGATAAATATGAAAAAGAAGCCTTCCGGCAGCTCAAAAATAAGGAGACGTACCGGGTGCTGCCCAGTAATCCTATGCAGGGGTTCCGCATAGAATTGGAATTGATTTTGACTAATGCCTACGAGTCAGGGATTATTCCCAAAAAATCTTTCGATGCACTTTTGCCTAAATATCCTAAGGTGGCTACATTCTACCTTTTACCAAAGGTGCACAAAGATGCTATTAATCCCCCTGGCCGACCCATAGTCTCTGGCATAGGAGGGTTGAGTGAAAATATTTGCAAATTTATTGACTTCCATCTCAAACCTTTGGTAGAGACACTCCCCTCCTATGTCAGAGACACAATGGACATGCTAACTAAGATTGATGGTATCACAGTGGACGATGGAATCTTATTAGTCACTATCGATATTGAGTCATTGTACACGTCGATTAGACATGCTGATGGACTCAGGGCGGCCCGCTTTTTCCTGAGGGAAACCAACTGGGACGGCCATTTTTCTGAGTTTATTTTGGATTTATTGGAATTTTCTTTAACACATAATTTTTTTGTTTTTAAAGACCGTTTTTTTTTGCAAACGCAAGGTACCGCGATGGGCGCGGCCTGTGCGCCGTCGTACGCAAACCTGTTTCTCGGATTTTGGGAGAGGCAGGTTTTTCAGGGCGACGGGGCACAGGCCGCCGACCCAGTAATAGGCTGGTTTCGCTACATTGATGATGTATTGATGTTTTGGGAGGGTAGCGAGGCCAGCCTATTAGACTTCATGCAACAACTTAATAATAATGAATTTAATTTGAAATTTACTTTTCAGTATCATACGAAACATGTTGATTTTTTAGATATTAGTCTGTGGGTCGGAGAGGATGGGGGTCTGGAAACGGACTTATATAGAAAAGACACTTCTGTTAATTCTCTCCTACATGCCTCTTCGGCCCACAGCTATTCCGTGATTAAAGCCATCCCAGTTGGTCAGTACCTCAGGAACAGGCGGGTATGTTCCACAGATGCCCGCTTTGAGAAGCAGTCTACCATTCTTTCTGATAGGTTTAAGGCCAGGGGGTATAGCAACCGGTGCATTAAAACCGGATATAGGCGTGCACGGGCGATGAGAAGAAGTGAACTTCTCAGGCCATCTGAGAAGAGATCTATTCAAAATAATGACTATAGGCTTAGTTATATTTCAACTTCTAACTGCCAATGGGATAAAATCCGGGAGACCCTGCAGAGACACTGGCCAGTTTTGCGTAGTGATAGTGTGTTGGCGACTCATTTATCTGAGTCCCCAGTTATGATTCAAAAAAGAAGTAAGAACCTAAGGGACACGTTGGTGAACAGCCACTATGTGGCTAAACAGTCAAAAATCTTTAATTTGGGTGGTAACAAACGTGGGTGTTTCCCCTGCGGCTCATGCGTTGTATGCCCGAACATAACTAGATGTGGGACCTTCAAGTCATCTGATGGGAGCAGGGAATTTGTGATTAGAGATTATATTACGTGTAAAACATCATATGTGGTATATTATGCCACCTGTCCCTGCTCCCTCATATATGTAGGTCTCACATCTAGGGAACTTAAAATCCGGACACGGGAGCATGTTCGCGATATCCTAGCCGCTAGGGATGTACAAGATATATCGACCCTTAAGACCCTTCCCAGACACTTTCGAGAACGACACGGATGTAATCCCAAGGGATTGAGTATTAGGGGAATTGACCACATTCACGGAGGTATTAGAGGCGGTGACCTCAAGCAGATTTTGGCCCAAAGGGAGTGTAGGTGGATTATTACCTTGGACACAGTAGTACCGAGGGGTCTCAATGAAATGGTATCCTTTGCCCCATTTTTGTGAGGTCATTCCTGTTCCCCACACCTTTGTTCGCGTGCAAATTTAGACTATAATGGCTCTATATGTATCATATCTCGGTATCATGACATGATTTTAATTGTGTCTTTTGTCTTTTCTTATATTTTAGTTCAGTTTTTTTTTTATTTTTACAATTTTTTTTCATACAATATGCGTCTCTGGGTACTATCATCATTGGCTTTCGACCATCAAGACCGTTCAAGATGGATGAAGATTCAACTCACCGATATCCAGAAACCGTTATTTGTGACCCGGAGTTAGTGGAAAAGAATTCATGTGTGGGGGGTGTTCACATGTTTGAGTTATTAGATGTGTGATTGTAACATTCTTCTTACACTTATATGTAATATGTTGGTTTACGGCCAGTGCAACATATGATGGTATGTTTGTAAGTGTCCCTTTTTAGTGATGAGTATTTGTGCTATTATGTACAGGAATTCTCTGGGCACGTAGTTGTTATTGAGCTATATGCCAATATTGGGGACACTTCCCTCCATATGATATATCACAGTATGATACATTTGATTTTTTGGCGAAAATAAGGCTCCATATATATATCTGTACACGTATTATATACCTTTTTATTTCTTCTTTCTTCTTTGTCCGTAACGGTTTCTGGATGGATTTGGAGCGGTTTTTCAGTCTAGCATTTGGACTGGGTAGCGGAGATTATGTGACCCCGATTTGCGCGGTGGGTATTTATATTTTGATATGGAGGTTATTATGACCTAATTATGTCACTCACCTTAGTGCGAGTTGGGGTGCAACAGAATCTCCGCTACAATATGATGCCCGGCAATATAGTGATATCTAGGTCAGGGTCACGGATTAGTACGGTGTATTTGGGATGATGCTCCAGTTCATCCAGTTCTGGCTGTGTGCAGGCGCTGTCCTTATTACCATGGTGACACTTACGGCGTATTGGTAGGACGTGCGTTCTGTTTCAGACGCAGGCGCAGCACACATGGGAGGTCTCTCTCGAGGTCTCGGGTTTCCGGCGATGATGCACTTCCGGTTTTCCGGTGGGAATGGAGCGGGTGCGCTGTCCGGTCACTCCACACTGTGCTATCATGGTGGCGTCTGGTAAGTGCGGCGCGGATGGATACTGGTACCATGGGTGGATAGTTCGCCCCCATGCGCGCCGCACTGTTTGACGCTTATCGTGTCTGCACTTTTTTCACACGTGGAGGGATCTGTGAGTACATGCGCCAATTACTCCCAGGTGCTGACATCCTATAAAGGGCGCAGTATGAGCGAGACACAAACAAACACCTCCCCTTTGAGAAAGCTATTATTGCGAAACGCGCGTCAGGGGTAGTGGGAAGGCTGCACCAACGCTGACTTATGATGGGTAAGTGCTGATTACCATATTACTTGTTGGATTCAGGATTGTTTCAGGGATTAAGATTATATGAGGCCCGTTGAACACCAGGGGGATCTTCCCTCTTCATTTTCCTGTACCCTGTTTCTCTAGCACTTCTAGTACTAGTTACCCAGGTCATATATGCATTGGTGAGCCATTTGTGTACCGGTTGGTTTCCCTCCTCCTTGCATGGAGGAATTGTTTTATAGTCTTTCATGCTTCTTTTTAATGTACGTTATTTGTCTGGTATTCATAAATAAATTTTGTATATTCTTTTCTACTAAATTTGGTGTCAATATTCTCCTGTTTTTCGCTGGTGTAGTATATTCGTAGTTATTGCAAAATTCTATATGTCTCTATTTATTGGGTGTGTTCTTTACATTTTTCTGTGTGTAACATGAACGCAGGGAAGCAAAACAAAGGCACTAACTTTTATTTGAATTTGGCTAAGTGCTTTCTGTTTTGTCTTATTGCATAGCCACCCATTCAGGTGATAATTGATTTTATCTCCTAAAGGTAATTAAAATGGTCTCAGTAAACTTCTTTGATAGGCAAATTAAGGGGGGAAGGGCACCTAACCTTTCATTGATTTCATAGTGCATTGTTCCAGCTTATAAAATGATGTGTAAGAACTAGAAATCTGCCACTTCCCGAAGAGAAACTTGAAGAAATGTCTAGTTTGCTCACTAAGGTAATCATATGATTTAATTTATTTTATTTCATTTGGATGTTTACGAAATTGTATTACTATGGATTATTTGTTTGAATATTCTAGTACGATGCACAAAACACATGTTTTAATTGTTTATTGAATTGTTGCAAGAAAATGTTTAAATGCAACACACTACTTCTAACACAGTTGTGCTAGGTAGAATTTATAGGATAGTTCATGTTTCAAATCTTTAAGTGTTTATACAATTTAACAGAAATCAGAAGTTTTGCTATTTTAAAGAGTACAAGTTACAATGTCAAAAAGTTCACACATTTATTTTACGTTGCCTTTACTTGACAGATAGGGTATGTTCTTAGTTATATTTATAAAAGTAAAACTTTTGTTACTGTTAGCTTTGTAATGTTACGCAGCCTGTATATTATCAAAGTTGTTTTACACGATGATCTTTAAAAAAAATCTGCAGTCCTTGATTTGAAATGGGTAAAAGCAAACCAAACTAAAGCATTTACTTTAATTATTGAATATCTGTAAGTGCGTTATTTTGGTTTATCTGAGCCACATAAATCAGCATTATATTCATGCTTATCTTCATCTTTTAAATCCAGTGTAATTTTTAAGTCTACAAATATTCTTAGGTATTGCAAACATTTACATTTCTGTATTTATTACGTGCGTTCTTTCCATTGTGCTATGTGTAACATGAATGCAGGTAGGCAAAACAAAGGCACTAACTTTTATTTCAATTTGGGTAAGTGCTTTCTGGTTTGTCAATCTGCTCACCATGAATTTTCTTCAATGCAGACATTATTCAGATAGGCAACATATTTATTTTAAAGGCAAAAATTACTACAGCTTTAAGAGTTTTGCAGAGTAAGTCAAGTGTAGTTCACCAGAAATGCTAAATAAAAAAACATGAAAAAATTATACTTCTTACAGCATAGTTACCCTTCAGTTGATATCTGATGTTAGGAGTTGAGTTTCCTCTGCTGCACAGGGGGAATCTCGATCCGTCTCCGCTGCGGTCTCCCATTCTCCTCCAGCCGCAGTGGAGTCTGCTCAGCAGGGACGTCGCTCCCAGTGTCTTGCTCGCTCTCACTCTGTACAGAGAGTTACTGCTGCTTCTTCAGCTCCTGCCATTAAAGTCAGTGCTGGTCAGCAGCGAGCGGACTTCCCTGGGAGTAAGTCCTTGTTTGCGCACACTGAGCATGCCCAGAGCAAGATCTCCCGTTGGAGATCGAGGGTCATGTGCTCTGGCTCTGCAGCGCATTCCATTGGTCCTCTTGGCAGGTCTTGGAAGGGCAAAGTTTCTGTGGCCACTTCCTGTCCTGCAATTATATAAACTGCGCATGACCGCACGGCCATGCGCTAGTGTACAATTGAATACGTGTGTTTGTTGTGAGTGCAAGTCGTTCATTAAATACCCCTACCCTATTGTATGACTGTTCGCGTATGGAGTATGGCTGCTATCTAGCGCCCGACAAATCACTCAATGTGTCACACACGTATCAGTGTCTATTGCTGTGACCGCCAGTGCGGCGCCACGCGCCAGCAGTGCGCTTCCTGACCCACGTCTGGGTGCTTAGTGGTGCCTGCCAGCACGGCACAGTTCGCACTTTGGTGCTCTAATTATAAGAGTTGCCTAACACACCCTGTTGCGGTGTTGTGCCAGCAAGGGTCTAATCGGACTTCAATCCTAGTTGAGGTTAAGTTCGCTGACTGCTTGCTCGCCTTCTGTGTGCGGTACCGCGACCCTGTGACACAGCAGGATCGCTTCCTTCACGTTGGGTGAAGTTTAACCCACGCGAGTATACTTATGAGTACCGCCATATTGTCCGTCATTACTCAGCAGCAGGTTCCATCTCTGCACGGTGGACCCCGGGCTACGAATGCACCGTACACTATCAGTCTTATTATTTGGTGCGTTCCGCTAGCCCTAACATTACACTAGTGCCAGGGTCTGGCTAGTGATGACGGACAAACAGCAATCCCTGCGGTATATACAGCAGCTGGAGGGTAGGTTGGCGGCTCTCGAGAGCGCAACCTCAGCTGTGGATGTTACCGCAGTTGCTGTACAGGCTGCCAGCGTGCCTGCAGCAACTTTGTCCATTGCCACCCCTGTTCCGACATTTTCTCGCCTCCCGCTGCCAGAAAAATTTTCTGGTAATAGCAAATTTTGTAGGGGATTCGTGAGTCAGTGCTCTATTCATCTCGAGCTTCTGGCTGCACGCTTCCCCACAGAGCGGGCTAAGGTGGGATTTATTGTGTCTCTATTGTCGGACAGGGCATTGGAATGGGCTACGCCGCTGTGGGAGCGTGGCGATCATGTGGTGCAGAGTGCTCCTCTGTTTTTGAGCACTTTAAAACAGGTCTTTTTAGGACCTCAAGTCACCCATGACACTGCGCTCCAACTGCTGGCATTAACTCAGGGTGAGTCCTTGGTCAGTCACTTTAGCATCTGAGCTGGAATGGTCGGATAAAGCTCTTATCCCCATATTTTGGAGGGGCTTGGCTGACCATGTAAAGGACGCTCTGGCCACTAGGGAGATTCCTGCCACACTGGAGGAGTTAATAACAGTATCCACTCGAATTGACCTCCGTTTTAACGAGCGGAGGTTAGAGCGAGCCCAGTGTAGGCAGAGGTTTCGGCTGGCTCCTACTTTCGCCAAACCTCTGGAATCTCCGGTCCTGGTTCCTGAGTCACATGAGGCCAGGGAAGTGTCACAAGCGGGACCTAAGTCCCGGACCGCTTGTGCACTCAGGGTCTGTCATGTTTGCCAGCAGTCTGGACATTTAGCCACCAGATGTCCTCGGCGGTCGAGGAAACGTCAGCGTCTAGTGGTCGTAGGTGGAGGTACACTAGACACGGCGACGTTTGCCTCTATATTGTCCTTTAAGGGGACAATTACTATAGGCTCATTCTCTCACTCGGTAGAGCTCTGCGTGGATTCTGGGGCGGAGGGCAATTTTATGTCTTCTGCCTTCACCCAACACCACGCAATACCTCTGGTTATGCTAGCTCAACCTGTAATGGTACGAGTGGTGGATGGGTCGACTCTGCCCTCACAGATAACTCACCAGACCATCCCTTTTACTCCGTCCATGTCGCCATCTCATCAGGAGATTATTTCCCTGCTCGTCATTCCAGAGGGAATTGATGAAGTCCTGTTGGGAATACCTTGGCTACGGTACCACTCTCCTCATATCGAGTGGTCCTCGGGCAGAATTCTGGGATGGGGTGAATCTTGTGGGGGTAGGTGTCAGAGGGAGTGCGTTCAGGTAGCTACAACTGAGGTACCCGCAGATCTTTCCTCTCTCCCCAAGCAGTATTGGTCGTATGCAGACGTATTCTCCAAAAAGGCGGCGGAGACCCTTCCGCCCCATCGCCCCTATGACTGTCCTATTGACCTCTTGCCTGGTGCTGAGCCTCCCCGGGGTCGAGTCTATCCGCTATCTCTTCCGGAGACGGAGGCAATGTCACAGTACATCCAGGAAAATCTGGCAAGAGGGTTCATCAGGAAGTCAGTGTCACCTGCTGGGGCAGGGTTCTTCTTCGTGCAGAAGAAGAGTGGGGAATTGCGTCCATGCATAGACTACAGGGGTCTTAACGCCATCACCGTTAAGAATAAATACCCTTTGCCTTTGATATCTGAACTGTTCGATAGGCTTCGGGGAGCAAGGGTATTTACTAAATTAGATCTGCGGGGTGCTTACAACCTGATTCGCATCCGTGAGGGGGACGAATGGAAGACGGCTTTTAACACCAGGGATGGGCACTATGAATATCTGGTGATGCCCTTTGGGCTCTGTAATGCCCCAGCCGTTTTCCAAGACTTTGTGAATGATATCTTCCGGGATATGCTTTCCACCTCGGTCGTAGTTTATCTGGATGATATTCTCATCTACTCTCCAGATATTGACTCCCACCGGAGAGATGTTTGCAAAGTCTTCGACCTCCTACGGGCAAACTCCCTCTATGCCAAGTTGGAGAAGTGTATGTTTGAGCAGGAGTCCTTACCATTCCTAGGCTACATCATCTCAGCCCAGGGATTGGCTATGGATCCTGCCAAACTACAGGCTGTGATGGACTGGCAGGAACCCCATTCTCTTAAAGCGGTGCAGCGCTTTATGGGGTTCATCAATTATTATCGCCAGTTCATCCCGCATTTCTCAACTTTGGTAGCTCCCTTGGTTGCCCTCACCAAGAAGGGGGCGAATCCCAAATTGTGGTCTGAGGAGGTCTCCAAGGCTTTTATCTCTATAAAGTCACACTTTGCTAGCGCTCCCATTCTTCATCGCCCCGATGTTGATAAGCCATTTATCATGGAGGTGGATGCCTCTTCTGTTGGTGCTGGAGCAGTCCTCTTCCAAAAGGATGCTCAAGGTCGGAAGCATCCTTGCTTCTTTTTCTCCAAGACCTTCGCACCAGCAGAGAGGAATTATTCCATCGGGGACAGGGAGTTGCTAGCCATGAAGTTGGCTTTCTCGGAGTGGAGACATCTCTTGGAGGGAGCACGTTTTCCCTTCCAAGTCTTCACAGATCACAAAAATTTGGTGTATCTGCAGACAGCTCAGCGGTTGAATTCTCGCCAGGCCAGATGGTCCTTGTTATTCTCCCGATTTCATATCACCCTCCATTTCCTTTCTGGGGAGAAGAACATTCGGGCTGACGCTCTCTCTCGCTCCGTTGTGTCATCTGCGGAGGAGGAGGAGCCTCGGCTTATTGTCCCCACCGAGAGTTTGAGAACCGTGGCCCCAGTTTCGCTGGATTCTGTGCCCCCGGGCAAGACTTTTGTTCCATCTAGTTTGCGACCGGAGGTTCTCTCTTGGGCGCACTCGTCCAGGGTGGGTGGACATTTTGGTACTAAAAGGACATCAGAGTTACTGGCGAGGACATACTGGTGGCCGCATATGGCTTGTGATGTCACGGAGTACGTTCGGGCGTGGGTCTCTTGCGCCAGGAACAAGACTCCTCGGCAACGGCCACCTGGGTTGCTTTATCCTCTGCCCGTGGCTGACAGGCCCTGGGAGATGGTCAGGATGGACTTTGTGGTTGGCTTACCCAAGTCTCGTAATTGCACCATTATCTGGGTAATCACCGATCATTTTTCCAAAATGGTGCATTTGGTGCCTCTTCCGCGGCTACCATCTGCACGGGCGTTGGCTGTCTTGTTTATCAAGCATATCTTTCGCTTACACGGTATGCCAGACAAAATTGTTAGTGACCGGGGTCCCCAGTTTGCGTCTCGATTCTGGAGGGAGCTATGTCGTCTACTCAGTATTGAGTTAAATCTCTCTTTGGCATATCATCCCGAGACGAATGGGTTGGTAGAAAGGGCCAACCAGACCTTGGTCACATATCTGCGACATTTTGTTTCTGCCAGACAGGATGACTGGGCATCCTTGCTACCGTGGGCAGAGTTTGCACTTAACAATGCCGTAGCCGACTCTACCGGTCAGACTCCATTCCTCTTAAATTACGGCCAGCATCCACGTGTTCCTGTGCCCATGCCTGTGTCTTCCGCTGATCCCAGGGTGGCAGACTGGGCTGTGGAGGCACGGGACATTTGGGATCGCACGCACGATGCCATTCGGGCCTCCAAGGAGAGAATGAGGTCCTCCGCCGATGTTCATCGGTGCCCCGCTCCGACTTTTGCCCCTGGCGACTTGGTGTGGCTCTCCGCCCGTAACATCAGGCTGCGAGTTGAGTCCACTAAGTTTGCTCCTCGCTACTTGGGTCCCTTCAAGGTTCTCGAACAGGTTAATCCTGTGGTCTACCGCCTGGCTCTTCCTCCACGCTTGGGTATCACCGACACCTTTCATGTGTCCCTCTTGAAACCCGTATACATGTCCCGGTTTTCCGAGTCATCTGCCGGGACATCGGGTTCGTCTACGGACGATTACGAGGTGAACGCTATTTTGGGGTGCGAGGTGGTACGCGGCAAAAAGTTTTATTTGGTGGATTGGAAGGGTTATGGTCCAGAGGACAGGTCTTGGGAGCCTGCTGAAAACATTCGGGCCCCACAGCTCATTGCTGCCTTCGAGCGTAGCGAGGCCCAAGGAGGGGGGGGCCCTAGGAGGGGGGGTAATGTTAGGAGTCGAGTTTCCTCTGCTGCACAGGGGGAATCTCGATCCGTCTCCGCTGCGGTCTCCCATTCTCCTCCAGCCGCAGTGGAGTCTGCTCAGCAGGGACGTCGCTCCCAGTGTCTTGCTCGCTCTCACTCTGTACAGAGAGTTACTGCTGCTTCTTCAGCTCCTGCCATTAAAGTCAGTGCTGGTCAGTGGCGAGCGGACTTCCCTGGGACTAAGTCCTTGATTGCGCACACTGAGCATGCCCAGAGCAAGATCTCCCGTTGGAGATCGAGGGTCATGTGCTCTGGCTCTGCAGCGCATTCCATTGGTCCTCTTGGCAGGTCTTGGAAGGGCAAAGTTTCTGTGGCCACTTCCTGTCCTGCAATTATATAAACTGCGCATGACCGCACGGTCATGCGCTAGTGTACAATTGAATACGTGTGTTTGTTGTGAGTGCAAGTCGTTCATTAAATACCCCTACCCTATTGTATGACTGTTCTCGTATGGAGTATGGCTGCTATCTAGCGCACGACAAATCACTCAACGTGTCACACACGTATCAGCGTCTATTGCTGTGACTGCCAGTGCGGCGCCACGCGCCAGCAGTGCGCTTCCTGACCCACGTCTGGGTGCTTAGTGGTGCCTGCCAGCACGGCACAGTTCGCACTTTGGTGCTCTAATTATAAGAGTTGTCTAACACACCCTGTTGCGGTGTTGTGCCAGCAAGGGTCTAATCGGACTTCAATCCTAGTTGGGGTTAAGTTCGCTGACTGCTTGCTCGCCTTCTATGTGCGGTACCGTGACCCTGTGACGCAACAGGATTGCTTCCTTCACGTTGGGTGAAGTTTAACCCACGCGAGTATACTTATGAGTACCGCCATATAGTCCGTCATTACTCAGCAGCAGGTTCCATCTCTGCACGGTGGACCCCGGGCTACGAACGCACCGTACACTATCAGTCTTATTATTTGGTGCGTTCCGCTAGCCCTAACATCTGATTTCCTCTTTATATAGGACATTAAAATGGGCTCAATATACTATCTTTAGGCAAATTAAAGGAAGGGAACATAACATTCACTGGTTTCAGGGTGTATTGTCCAGATTATATAAAACATTTGCAAGAACTAAAAATCTTTCACTTGCTGAAAGGACACTTAAAGTAACATGTCATTTTACTCACATGGGTAATGATTTGAGTTAATTTAGTAACCTATTTTCTGTTCATGCATGTGAACATGTATTACTTTGGCTTTTCTGTTAAAATATTCTAATAGAATGCTCAAAAAGCACAATTTAATCATTAACAGAATTGTTGCAAGAAAAAGTTTAAAAGCAACAGGAGTTATTTGTAATACAATTTTGTTAGGTAGCATTAACAGGATAGTTCAAGTTTCAAAGTTTTAAATACTCATACACTTTAACAGATATTAGAAGTTTTACCATTTTAAAGGCTACAACTTACAGTGTTAAAAAGCTCACACATTTCTTTTAGGTTTCCATTACCTGAAAGATAATGTATGAGTATTCTAATCTTAGTTATATTCAATAAGCTAAAACTTGAGTTAATGTTATTTTTTTACTTTTAAATAGCTGGTACAATATCAAAACTTTCTTAGATGCAGAGTGTTACCAAAAATCAGCAGTCCTCGATTTTAAATGTGTACAAACAAGCCAAACTAAAGCAGTTACCTTACCATAGTAACATAGTAACATAGTTAGTAAGGCCGAAAAAAGACATTTGTCCATCCAGTTCAGCCTATATTCCATCATAATAAATACCCAGATCTACGTCCTTCTACAGAACCTAATAATTGTATGATACAATATTGTTCTGCTCCAGGAAGACATCCAGGCCTCTCTTGAACCCCTCGACTGAGTTCGCCATCACCACCTCCTCAGGCAAGCAATTCCAGATTCTCACTGCCCTAACAGTAAAGAATCCTCTTCTATGTTGGTGGAAAAACCTTCTCTCCTCCAGACGCAAAGAATGCCCCCTTGTGCCCGTCACCTTCCTTGGTATAAACAGATCCTCAGCGAGATATTTGTATTGTCCCCTTATATACAGGTCCTTCTCAAAAAATTAGCATATAGTGTTAAATTTCATTATTTACCATAATGTAATGATTACAATTAAACTTTCATATATTATAGATTCATTATCCACCAACTGAAATTTGTCAGGTCTTTTATTGTTTTAATACTGATGATTTTGGCATACAACTCCTGATAACCCAAAAAACCTGTCTCAATAAATTAGCATATTTCACCCATCCAATCAAATAAAAGTGTTTTTTAATAACAAACAAAAAAACCAACAAATAATAATGTTCAGTTATGCACTCAATACTTGGTCGGGAATCCTTTGGCAGAAATGACTGCTTCAATGCGGCGTGGCATGGAGGCAATCAGCCTGTGACACTGCTGAGATGTTATGGAGGCCCAGGATGCTTCAATAGCGGCCTTAAGCTCATCCAGAGTGTTGGGTCTTGCGTCTCTCAACTTTCTCTTCACAATATCCCACAGATTCTCTATGGGGTTCAGGTCAGGAGAGTTGGCAGGCCAATTGAGCACAGTAATACCATGGTCAGTAAACCATTTACCAGTGGTTTTGGCACTGTGAGCAGGTGCCAGGTCGTGCTGAAAAATGAAATCTTCATCTCCATAAAGCATTTCAGCCGATGGAAGCATGAAGTGCTCCAAAATCTCCTGATAGCTAGCTGCATTGACCCTGCCCTTGATGAAACACAGTGGACCAACACCAGCAGCTGACATGGCACCCCACACCATCACTGACTGTGGGTACTTGACACTGGACTTCAGGCATTTTGGCATTTCCTTCTCCCCAGTCTTCCTCCAGACTCTGGCACCTTGATTTCCGAATGACATGCAAAATTTGCTTTCATCAGAAAAAAAGTACTTGGGACCACTTAGCAACAGTCCAGTGCTGCTTCTCTGTAGCTCAAAAGTGGCTTTACCTGGGGAATGCGGCACCTGTAGCCCATTTCCTGCACACGCCTGTGCACGGTGGCTCTGGATGTTTCCACACCAGACTCAGTCCACTGCTTCCTCAGGTTCCCCAAGGTCTGGAATCGGTCCTTCTCCACAATCTTCCTCAGGGTCCGGTCTCCTCTTCTCGTTGTACAGCGTTTTCTGCCACATTGTTTCCTTCCAACAGACTTACCATTGAGGTGCCTTGATACAGCACTCTGGGAACAGCCTATTTGTTGAGAAATTTCTTTCTGGGTCTTACCCTCTTGCTTGAGGGTGTCAATGATGGCCTTCTTGACATCTGTCAGGTCGCTAGTCTTACCCATGATGGGGGTTTTGAGTAATGAACCAGGCAGGGAGTTTATAAAAGCCTCAGGTAACTTTTGCATGTGTTTAGAGTTAATTAGTTGATTCAGAAGATTAGGGTAATAGGTCGTTTAGAGAACCTTTTCTTGATATGCTAATTTATTGAGACAGGTTTTTTGGGTTATCAGGAGTTGTATGCCAAAATCATCAGTATTAAAACAATAAAAGACGTGACAAATTTCAGTTGGTGGATAATGAATCTATAATATATGAAAGTTTAATTGTACTCATTACATTATGGTAAATAATGAAATTTAACACTATATGCTAATTTTTTGAGAAGGACCTGTACTTATACATGGTTATTAGATCGCCCCTCAGTCGTCTTTTTTCTAGACTAAATAATCCTAATTTCGCTAATCTATCTGGGTATTGTAGTTCTCCCATCCCCTTTATTAATTTTGTTGCCCTCCTTTGTACTCTCTCTAGTTCCATTATATCCTTCCTGAGCACCGGTGCCCAAAACTGGACACAGTACTCCATGTGCGGTCTAACTAGGGATTTGTACAGAGGCAGTATAATGCTCTCATCATGTGTATCCAGACCTCTTTTAATGCACCCCATGATCCTGTTTGCCTTGGCAGCTGCTGCCTGGCACTGGCTGCTCCAGGTAAGTTTATCATTAACTAGGATCCCCAAGTCCTTCTCCCTGTCAGATTTACCCAGTGGTTTCCTGTTCAGTGTGTAATGGTGATATTGATTCCCTCTTCCCATGTGTATAACCTTACATTTATCATTGTTAAACCTCATCTGCCACCTTTCAGCCCAAGTTTCCAACTTATCCAGATCCATCTGTAGCAGAATACTATCTTCTCTTGTATTAACTGCTTTACATAGTTTTGTATCATCTGCAAATATCGATATTTTACTGTGTAAACCTTCTACCAGATCATTAATGAATATGTTGAAGAGAACAGGTCCCAATACTGACCCCTGCGGTACCCCACTGGTCACAGCGACCCAGTTAGAGACTATACCATTTATAACCACCCTCTGCTTTCTATCACTAAGCCAGTTACTAACCCATTTACACACATTTTCCCCCAGACCAAGCATTCTCATTTTGTGTACCAACCTCTTGTGCGGCACGGTATCAAACGCTTTGGAAAAATCGAGATATACCACGTCCAATGACTCACCGTGGTCCAGCCTATAGCTTACCTCTTCATAAAAACTGATTAGATTGGTTTGACAGGAGCGATTTCTCATAAACCCATGCTGATATGGAGTTAAACAGTTATTCTCATTGAGATAATCCAGAATAACATCCCTCAGAAACCCTTCAAATATTTTACCAACAATAGAGGTTAGACTTACTGGCCTATAATTTCCAGGTTCACTTTTAGAGCCCTTTTTGAATATTGGCACCACATTTGCTATGCGCCAGTCCTGCGGAACAGACCCTGTCGCTATAGAGTCACTAAAAATAAGAAATAATGGTTTATCTATTACATTACTTAGTTCTCTTAGTACTCGTGGGTGTATGCCATCCGGACCCGGAGATTTATCTATTTTAATCTTATTTAGCCGGTTTCGCACCTCTTCTTGGGTTAGATTGGTGACACTTAATATAGGGTTTTCATTTTTTCTTGGGATTTCACCTAGCATTTCATTTTCCACCGTGAATACCGTGGAGAAGAAGGTGTTTAATATGTTAGCTTTTTCCTCATCATCTACAACCATTCTTTCCTCACTATTTTTTAAGGGGCCTACATTTTCAGTTTTTATTCTTTTACTATTGATATAGTTGAAGAACAGTTTGGGATTAGTTTTACTCTCCTTAGCAATGTGCTTCTCTGTTTCCTTTTTGGCAGCTTTAATTAGTTTTTTAGATAAAGTATTTTTCTCCCTATAGTTTTTTAGAGTTTCAATGGTGCCATCCTGCTTTAGTAGTGCAAATGCTTTCTTTTTACTGTTAATTGCCTGTCTTACTTCTTTGTTTAGCCACATTGGGTTTTTCCTATTTCTAGTCCTTTTATTCCCACAAGGTATAAACCGCTTACACTGCCTATTTAGGATGTTCTTAAACATTTCCCATTTATTATCTGTATTCTCATTTCTGAGGATATTGTCCCAGTCTACCAGATTAAGGGCATCTCTAAGCTGTTCAAACTTTGCCTTCCTAAAGTTCAATGTTTTTGTGACTCCCTGACAAGTCCCCCTAGTGAAAGACAGGTGAAACTGCACAATATTGTGGTCGCTATTTCCTAAATGCCCAACCACCTGCAGATTGGTTATTCTGTCAGGTCTATTAGATAGTATTAGGTCTAAAAGTGCTGCTCCTCTGGTTGGATTCTGCACCAATTGTGAAAGATAATTTTTCTTGGTTATTAGCAGAAACCTGTTGCCTTTATGGGTTTCACAGGTTTCTGTTTCCCAGTTAATATCCGGGCAGTTAAAGTCCCCCATAACCAGGACCTCATTATGGGTTGCAGCTTCATCTATCTGCTTTAGAAGTAGACTTTCCATGCATTATAATCATGCTTATACTCATATTTTAAATTGAATGTACTTTTTTAAGCCAAGACATATTCTTAGTTATTGCAAAATTCTATATGTCTCTATTTATTGGGTGTGTTCTTTACATTTTTCTGTGTGTAACATGAATGCAGGGAAGCAAAACAAAGGCACTAACTTTTATTTGAATTTGGCTAAGTGCTTTCTGTTTTGTCTTATTGCATAGCCACCCATTCAGGTGATAATTGATTTTATCTCCTAAAGGTAATTAAAATGGTCTCAGTAAACTTCTTTGATAGGCAAATTAAGGGGGGAAGGGCACCTAACCTTTCATTGGTTTCATAGTGCATTGTTCCAGCTTATAAAAAGATGTGTAAGAACTAGAAATCTGCCACTTCCCGAAGAGAAACTTGAAGAAATGTCTAGTTTGCTCACTAAGGTAATCATATGATTTAATTTATTTTATTTCATTTGGATGTTTACGAAATTGTATTACTATGGATTATTTGTTTGAATATTCTAGTACGATGCACAAAACACAAGTTTTAATCGTTTATTGAATTGTTGCAAGAAAATGTTTAAATGCAACACACTACTTCTAACACAGTTGTGCTAGGTAGAATTTATAGGATAGTTCATGTTTCAAATCTTTAAGTGTTTATACAATTTAACAGAAATCAGAAGTTTTGCTATTTTTAAGAGTACAAGTTACAATGTCAAAAAGTTCACACATTTATTTTACGTTGCCTTTACTTGACAGATAGGGTATGTTCTTAGTTATATTTATAAAAGTAAAACTTTTGTTACTGGTAGCTTTGTAATGTTAAGCAGCCTGTATATTATCAAAGTTGTTTTACATGATGATCTTTAAAAAAAATCTGCAGTCCTTGATTTGAAATGGGTAAAAGCAAACCAAACTAAAGCATTTACTTTAATTATTGAATATCTGTAAGTGCGTTATTTTGGTTTATCTGAGCCACATAAATCAGCAATATATTCATGCTTATCTTCATCTTTTAAATCCAGTGTAATTTTTAAGTCTACAAATATTCTTAGGTATTGCAAACATTTACATTTCTGTATTTATTACGTGCGTTCTTTCCATTGTGCTATGTGTAACATGAATGCAGCTAGGCAAAGCAAAGGCACTAACTTTTATTTCAATTTGGGTAAATGCTTTCTGGTTTGTCAATCTGCTCACCATGAATTTTCTTCAATGCAGACATTATTCAGATAGGCAACATATTTATTTTAAAGGTAAAAATTACTACAGCTTTAAGAGTTTTGCAGAGTAAGTCAAGTGTAGTTCACCAGAAATGCTAAATAAAAAAACATGAAAAAATTATACTTCTTACAGCATAGTTACCCTTCAGTTGATATCTGATTTCCTCTTTATAAAGGACATTAAAATGGGCTCAATATACTATCTTTAGGCAAATTAAAGGAAGGGAACATAACATTCACTGGTTTCAGGGTGTATTGTCCAGATTATATAAAACATTTGCAAGAACTAAAAATCTTTCACTTGCTGAAAGGACACTTAAAGAAACATGTCATTTTTACTCACATGGGTAATGATTTGAGTTAATTTAGTAACCTATTTTCTGTTCATGCATGTGAACCTGTATTACTTTGGCTTTTCTGTTAAAATATTCAAATAGAATGCTCAAAAAGCACAATTTAATCATTAACAGAATTGTTGCAAGAAAAAGTTTAAAAGCAACAGGAGTTATTTGTAATACAATTTTGTTAGGTAGCATTAACAGGATAGTTCAAGTTTCAAAGTTTTAAATACTCATACACTTTCACAGATATTAGAAGTTTTACCATTTTATAAAGGCTACAACTTACAGTGTTAAAAAGCTCACACATTTCTTTTAGGTTTCCATTACCTGAAAGATAATGTATGAGTATTCTAATCTTAGTTATATTCAATATGCTAAAACTTGAGTTAATGTTATTTTTTTACTTTTAAATAGCTGGTACAATATCAAAACTTTCTTAGATGCAGAGTGTTACCAAAAATCAGCAGTCCTCGATTTTAAATGTGTACAAACAAGCCAAACTAAAGCATTTACCTTAATTATGCATAATCTGTAAGTGCGTTATTTTGGTTTATTTGTGCTGCATAAATCAGCATTATATAAGGGGAAGTTTGCCTATATCAGCAAGTATATAAGGGGACAATACAAATATCTTGCTGAGGATCTGTTTATACCAAGGAAGGTGACGGGCACAAGGGGGCATTCTTTGCGTCTGGAGGAGAGAAGGTTTTTCCACCAACATAGAAGAGGATTCTTTACTGTTAGGGCAGTGAGAATCTGGAATTGCTTGCCTGAGGAGGTGGTGATGGCGAACTCAGTCGAGGGGTTCAAGAGAGGCCTGGATGTCTTCCTGGAGCAGAACAATATTGTATCATACAATTATTAGGTTCTGTAGAAGGACGTAGATCTGGGTATTTATTATGATGGAATATAGGCTGAACTGGATGGACAAATGTCTTTTTTCGGCCTTACTAACTATGTTACTATGTTACTATATTATAATCATGCTTATACTCATATTTTAAATTGAATGTACTTTTTTAAGCCAAGACATATTCTTAGTTATTGCAAAATTCTATATGTCTCTATTTATTGGGTGTGTTCTTTACATTTTTCTGTGTGTAACATGAATGCAGGGAAGCAAAACAAAGGCACTAACTTTTATTTGAATTTGGCTAAGTGCTTTCTGTTTTGTCTTATTGCATAGCCACCCATTCAGGTGATAATTGATTTTATCTCCTAAAGGGAATTAAAATGGTCTCAGTAAACTTCTTTGATAGGCAAATTAAGGGGGGAAGGGCACCTAACCTTTCATTGGTTTCATAGTGCATTGTTCCAGCTTATAAAAAGATGTGTAAGAACTAGAAATCTGCCACTTCCCGAAGAGAAACTTGAAGAAATGTCTAGTTTGCTCACTAAGGTAATCATATGATTTAATTTATTTTATTTCATTTGGATGTTTACGAAATTGTATTACTATGGATTATTTGTTTGAATATTCTAGTACGATGCACAAAACACAAGTTTTAATTGTTTATTGAATTGTTGCAAGAAAATGTTTAAATGCAACACACTACTTCTAACACAGTTGTGCTAGGTAGAATTTATAGGATAGTTCATGTTTCAAATCTTTAAGTGTTTATACAATTTAACAGAAATCAGAAGTTTTGCTATTTTAAAGAGTACAAGTTACAATGTCAAAAAGTTCACACATTTATTTTACGTTGCCTTTACTTGACAGATAGGGTATGTTCTTAGTTATATTTATAAAAGTAAAACTTTTGTTACTGTTAGCTTTGTAATGTTAAGCAGCCTGTATATTATCAAAGTTGTTTTACATGATGATCTTTAAAAAAAATCTGCAGTCCTTGATTTGAAATGGGTAAAAGCAAACCAAACTAAAGCATTTACTTTAATTATTGAATATCTGTAAGTGCGTTATTTTGGTTTATCTGAGCCGCATAAATCAGCATTATATTCATGCTTATCTTCATCTTTTAAATCCAGTGTAATTTTTAAGTCTACAAATATTCTTAGGTATTGCAAACATTTACATTTCTGTATTTATTACGTGCGTTCTTTCTATTGTGCTATGTGTAACATGAATGCAGGTAGGCAAAACAAAGGCACTAACTTTTATTTCAATTTGGGTAAGTGCTTTCTGGTTTGTCAATCTGCTCACCATGAATTTTCTTCAATGCAGACATTATTCAGATAGGCAACATATTTATTTTAAAGGCAAAAATTACTACAGCTTTAAGAGTTTTGCAGAGTAAGTCAAGTGTAGTTCACCAGAAATGCTAAATAAAAAAACATGAAAAAAATATACTTCTTACAGCATAGTTACCCTTCAGTTGATATCTGATTTCCTCTTTATAAAGGACATTAAAATGGGCTCAATATACTATCTTTAGGCAAATTAAAGGAAGGGAACATAACATTCACTGGTTTCAGGGTGTATTGTCCAGATTATATAAAACATTTGCAAGAACTAAAAATTAGGGTTGAGCGACCTTGACTTTTTTAGGGTCGAGCCGGGTTTCGCGAAACCCGACTATCTCAAAAGTCGAGTCGAGTGAAATCGGCCGATTATGGCGAAAAGTCGAGGATCGACCGAAACACGAAACCCACTGCAAAGCCAATGGGAATTTTCTCTCTCTCTCTCTCTCTCTCTCTCTCTCTCTCCTCCGTCCGTCCCTGAACTGAAAAGCTGGTGTTACACAGTACAAATCGCTACAGCGCACAAGCGACAACATGGCGATAGGCGTCCACGCCCCTAAGACCTATATCATCACTCTGCCCACACCCCTTCATTGGCTGAAAAAAATGGCGCCAAGCGCGTCATATGAAACGCGACTTTGGCACGAAAGTCGCGTACCGCATGGCCGACCCCACACAGGGGTCGGGTCGGGTTTCATGAAACCCGACTTTGCCAAAAGTCGGCGACTTTTGAAAATGAACGATCCGTTTCGCTCAACCCTACTAAAAATCCTTCACTTGCTGAAAGGACACTTAAAGAAACATGTCATTTTTACTCACATGGGTAATGATTTGAGTTAATTTAGTAACCTATTTTCTGTTCATGCATGTGAACCTGTATTACTTTGGCTTTTCTGTTAAAATATTCTAATAGAATGCTCAAAAAGCACAATTTAATCATTAACAGAATTGTTGCAAGAAAAAGTTTAAAAGCAACAGGAGTTATTTGTAATACAATTTTGTTAGGTAGCATTAACAGGATAGTTCAAGTTTCAAAGTTTTAAATACTCATACACTTTAACAGATATTAGAAGTTTTACCATTTTATAAAGGCTACAACTTACAGTGTTAAAAAGCTCACACATTTCTTTTAGGTTTCCATTACCTGAAAGATAATGTATGAGTATTCTAATCTTAGTTATATTCAATAAGCTAAAACTTGAGTTACTGTTATTTTTTTACTTTTAAATAGCTGGTACAATATCAAAACTTTCTTAGATGCAAAGTGTTACCAAAAATCAGCAGTCCTCGATTTTAAATGTGTACAAACAAGCCAAACTAAAGCATTTACCTTAATTATGCATAATCTGTAAGTGCGTTATTTTGGTTTATTTGTGCTGCATAAATCAGCATTATAATCATGCATATACTCATATTTTAAATTGAATGTACTTTTTTAAGCCAAGACATATTCTTAGTTATTGCAAAATTCTATATGTCTCTATTTATTGGGTGTGTTCTTTACATTTTTCTGTGTGTAACATGAATGCAGGGAAGCAAAACAAAGGCACTAACTTTTATTTGAATTTGGCTAAGTGCTTTCTGTTTTGTCTTATTGCATAGCCACCCATTCAGGTGATAATTGATTTTATCTCCTAAAGGTAATTAAAATGGTCTCAGTAAACTTCTTTGATAGGCAAATTAAGGGGGGAAGGGCACCTAACCTTTCATTGGTTTCATAGTGCATTGTTCCAGCTTATAAAAAGATGTGTAAGAACTAGAAATCTGCCACTTCCCGAAGAAAAACTTGAAAAAATGTCTAGTTTGCTCACTAAGGTAATCATATGATTTAATTTATTTTATTTCATTTGGATGTTTACGAAATTGTATTACTATGGATTATTTGTTTGAATATTCTAGTACGATGCACAAAACACATGTTTTAATCGTTTATTGAATTGTTGCAAGAAAATGTTTAAATGCAACACACTACTTCTAACACAGTTGTGCTAGGTAGAATTTATAGGATAGTTCATGTTTCAAATCTTTAAGTGTTTATACAATTTAACAGAAATCAGAAGTTTTGCTATTTTAAAGAGTACAAGTTACAATGTCAAAAAGTTCACACATTTATTTTACGTTGCCTTTACTTGACAGATAGGGTATGTTCTTAGTTATATTTATAAAAGTAAAACTTTTGTTACTGGTAGCTTTGTAATGTTAAGCAGCCTGTATATTATCAAAGTTGTTTTACATGATGATCTTTAAAAAAAATCTGCAGTCCTTGATTTGAAATGGGTAAAAGCAAACCAAACTAAAGCATTTACTTTAATTATTGAATATCTGTAAGTGCGTTATTTTGGTTTATCTGAGCCACATAAATCAGCATTATATTCATGCTTATCTTAATCTTTTAAATCCAGTGTAATTTTTAAGTCTACAAATATTCTTAGGTATTGCAAACATTTACATTTCTGTATTTATTACGTGCGTTCTTTCCATTGTGCTATGTGTAACATGAATGCAGCTAGGCAAAGCAAAGGCACTAACTTTTATTTCAATTTGGGTAAGTGCTTTCTGGTTTGTCAATCTGCTCACCATGAATTTTCTTCAATGCAGACATTATTCAGATAGGCAACATATTTATTTTAAAGGCAAAAATTACTACAGCTTTAAGAGTTTTGCAGAGTAAGTCAAGTGTAGTTCACCAGAAATGCTAAATAAAAAAACGTGAAAAAATTATACTTCTTACAGCTTAGTTACCCTTCAGTTGATATCTGATTTCCTCTTTATAAAGAACATTAAAATGGGCTCAATATACTATCTTTAGGCAAATTAAAGGAAGGGAACATAACATTCACTGGTTTCAGGGTGTATTGTCCAGATTATATAAAACATTTGCAAGAACTAAAAATCTTTCACTTGCTGAAAGGACACTTAAAGAAACATGTCATTTTTACTCACATGGGTAATGATTTGAGTTAATTTAGTAACCTATTTTCTGTTCATGCATGTGAACCTGTATTACTTTGGCTTTTCTGTTAAAATATTCTAATAGAATGCTCAAAAAGCACAATTTAATCATTAACAGAATTGTTGCAAGAAAAAGTTTAAAAGCAACAGGAGTTATTTGTAATACAATTTTGTTAGGTAGCATTAACAGGATAGTTCAAGTTTCAAAGTTTTAAATACTCATACACTTTCACAGATATTAGAAGTTTTACCATTTTATAAAGGCTACAACTTACAGTGTTAAAAAGCTCACACATTTCTTTTAGGTTTCCATTACCTGAAAGATAATGTATGAGTATTCTAATCTTAGTTATATTCAATAAGCTAAAACTTGAGTTAATGTTATTTTTTTACTTTTAAATAGCTGGTACAATATCAAAACTTTCTTAGATGCAGAGTGTTACCAAAAATCAGCAGTCCTCGATTTTAAATGTGTACAAACAAGCCAAACTAAAGCATTTACCTTAATTATGCATAATCTGTAAGTGTGTTATTTTGGTTTATTTGTGCTGCATAAATCAGCATTATAATCATGCTTATACTCATATTTTAAATTGAATGTACTTTTTTAAGCCAAGACATATTCTTAGTTATTGCAAAATTCTATATGTCTCTATTTATTGGGTGTGTTCTTTACATTTTTCTGTGTGTAACATGAATGGAGGGAAGCAAAACAAAGGCACTAACTTTTATTTGAATTTGGCTAAGTGCTTTCTGTTTTGTCTTATTGCATAGCCACCCATTCAGGTGATAATTGATTTTATCTCCTAAAGGTAATTAAAATGGTCTCAGTAAACTTCTTTGATAGGCAAATTAAGGGGGGAAGGGCACCTAACATTTCATTGGTTTCATAGTGCATTGTTCCAGCTTATAAAAAGATGTGTAAGAACTAGAAATCTGCCACTTCCCGAAGAGAAACTTGAAGAAATGTCTAGTTTGCTCACTAAGGTAATCATATGATTTAATTTATTTTTTTTTTTTGGATGTTTACGAAATTGTATTACTATGGATTATTTGTTTGAATATTCTAGTACGATGCACAAAACACAAGTTTTAATCGTTTATTGAATTGTTGCAAGAAAATGTTTAAATGCAACACACTACTTCTAACACAGTTGTGCTAGGTAGAATTTATAGGATAGTTCATGTTTCAAATCTTTAAGTGTTTATACAATTTAACAGAAATCAGAAGTTTTGC
Organism: Ranitomeya imitator; assembly: GCF_032444005.1. Lineage (NCBI taxonomy): Eukaryota > Metazoa > Chordata > Amphibia > Anura > Dendrobatidae > Ranitomeya > Ranitomeya imitator. The sequence continues at coordinate 72,710,348 of NC_091285.1, forward strand.
TATTTTAAAGAGTACAAGTTACAATGTCAAAAAGTTCACACATTTATTTTACGTTGTCTTTACTTGACAGATAGGGTATGTTCTTAGTTATATTTATAAAAGTAAAACTTTTGTTACTGTTAGCTTTGTAATGTTAAGCAGCCTGTATATTATCAAAGTTGTTTTACATGATGATCTTTAAAAAAAATCTGCAGTCCTTGATTTGAAATGGGTAAAAGCAAACCAAACTAAAGCATTTACTTTAATTATTGAATATCTGTAAGTGCGTTATTTTGGTTTATCTGAGCCGCATAAATCAGCATTATATTCATGCTTATCTTCATCTTTTAAATCCAGTGTAATTTTTAAGTCTAGGAAAGAGAAGGAGATCCAGCTCAACGAAATAGTGAAAAATCCATAATTTATTTCACTCAAAATACAGTGAAAGGACAAAACATCAGCATACAGAAAAAATTATAAAAACAAGGTCAACGCGTTTCCGGTGACTAAGCACCCTTAATCATGATACCTGGTACAAGACATGTCTATACTTTTATACTAGTATCCGGTTATCACTCCAGTGTTGCAATTCGTAGAATTGTCTAATCAAGCAAAAATAGGCACACATGGTAATGAAAGCAAGACAAGCTTGATGGAAAGACAAAAACAAATGTTTTGGCTAAACATAAATGCAGAAAAAACAGAAATAACACAAAATACAGGAACTATATAAAAAAACAAAATGACATTACAATAATCATTAAATAAATCCAAGAATATGATAGAAAAATAATATAATAGTATGTACAGTGTCCTATGTCATGAACCCACATAACAATATAGAAAAAAAACTAATATTAGCAGGAATCTCCCAAACAGGGAGCTGTAACAGCCAAAAAAGGTTGGAGCAAATAGGTAAAAGCACAGCTGCAGATGCCGTGACAATGTCACAGCGGCCAGCAAGCAAGGGAAAAAAAAAAAAAAAAAAAAGAAAAAGGCTATCCTTAAGTAGACAAACTCATATGAGTTCTGGAAAAAATGAGACATACATGTAAATCTTATAATAAATAAAACTACAAAATTCCCTAGTACCTTAAAAAATAGTGAGCTCACAGACAACCATGGATGGAAAAACAAAAAAATCAATGGCAGGAATCTCCCAATCAGGGAGCTGTAACAGCCAAAATAGGTTGGAGCAAGTAAGTGAAAGCACAGCTGCAGACGCCGTGACAATGTGACAGCGGCCAGCAAGCAAGGGGAAACAAGGGGAAACAGAAGGACAAATTGATAGCTATTAGCCTCACAAAAATTAATTATACGAGAAATATAAACTACAAATTTAGTTACTAGATGTCAGAAAAGCAACTTCATTGTTTGTAAACCCTCAGAATACTAATAGAAGAGCATGAGATCTTTCCTTTTGTTTAAACCATGTGGAATTCTTGTTCCGAGTTTAAAGATCCACCATGATTCCCTGTTTCTCAGGGTCACCTCGATGTCTCCTCCTCTAAATGGTTTATGAATTTTTTCAATCGCATAAATTTTGAGTGACTCAAGGTTAGAGTGATGATAATTAATAAAATGTTGTGAAGCTTGTGAAGTATTCCTATTAGCACTAATATTTTCAACATCGTAAATATGTTCACGAATACGTGTTTTTAAAGACCGTATGGTACTCCCCACGTATTTAAGATGGCATGCCATGCATTCCATAATGTATACCACATTTTTGGTGTTACAGTTCATGAAAGTCTTGATGGGATAAACATTTTGATTACTGGCATCAGTGAAATTGTAGCATTTGCTCGAAAATTTGCAAGTTTTACAAGCCATCGCACCACATTTGAAAAAGCCTTTTGTGCTGAGCCAATGAGAAGGTTGTGCAGGGTGGGCATGAAGAGAACTCGGAGATAAACTAGAGCCTAAAGAGGGGGCTCTTCTAGACACAATTCTGTATCCATTACTCAAAATTTGAGCTATATCAGCATCTTCCTTAAGAATAGTCAAATTATTAGTCAATATTTTCCTGATTGCATTAAATTGATTACTGTACTGGAAGACCACAGTGATTGGATTTTGAGGAGATAAACTTTGGTTTTGTTTACTATGAAAACGAGGTCGTCGAGCGACAATTTTTTCTGCTCTTTTTAAATGCCAGTCACTGTAGCCTCTCTGCACAAGTCTGCCTTTTATGCCCTCAATCTCTTGGGAGTAATCTTCTAGTGTGCTACAATTACGTTTAGCTCTTACCATCTCCCCTATAGGAATACTTTTGATAGTATGTTTGGGATGGTGACTATTTGCACGCAATATTGTATTCCCTGCTGTGGTTTTCCGGAAAGTGGAGGTAACAATCAGGGTATTAGGTATCCCCTTTAATTTTAAATCCAGAAACTCTATACACGTGTGGTCTTGGCGTGAAATAAATTTGAGATTGAATGGATTGTAATTTAAATAGTTTGTTAAATCCTGTACGGTAGATACATCAGAACTCCAGATAAATATCAGGTCATCAATGTATCTACCGTACCATCGTATACAGTCTTTAAATGGATTCTCATCATTATATATGTAAGATTCTTCCCACCAACTCATAACCAGATTAGAAATGGAGGGCGAATATTTGGCACCCATTGAGACACCACTGGTTTGCATGAAATATACTTGGTTAAAGCAGAAAAAATTTGTAGTCATGAGAAAAGAAGTGACCTCTATGACATAAGACTGTAAATCTACGGAAAAATCACTATACTTCTGCATGTGAAATTTAAGAGCAAATATCGCCACTTCATGTGGTATAGAGGTATATAACGAGGTGACATCTGAAGTGATCCAAGAGAAATTAGACTGCCATACAAACCCCTCCATGAAATTCAGGACATCAGTACTATCCCTAAGGTGCCCAGGTGTTCTCTGGATGAGAGGCTGGAGGAGCAGATCTAACCACTCTCCCAGCCTCTCACCCAGAGACCCAATGCCCGACACGATCGGCCTCATGGGTGGTGGATATAAGTTTTTGTGGGTCTTAGGTAAGGCATACAGAATTGGAGTTACTGGATTAGCTACCCTGAGATAGTCACTTTCTTTTTTGTTAAAAAAACCCAAACTGAACCCTTCATCTATAAGATTGGAAATTCTGTTCTGTATTAGTGCAGTGGGGTTAGTAGACAGGCGCTTGTACACAGTCAGATCTGTAAGCATATCATTGACCCAGGTGATGTAATTAGCCTTATCCATTACAACAACTGACCCACCCTTGTCAGAGTTTTTAATGACAAGGTCATCATTATTTTGTAGTTCCTGTAGTGCCTTCTGTAACCTAGGTTTAAGATTACTACTGTGCAAGCGTTTATTCCGCACACTTTCAGAAAGGCTCCTCAACTGAGACTCTATCACATTTTGGAATCTGTCCATGGCAGGTTTACGTGCCTGAACAGGATAATAGTTAGGATTAGGCACTTTAATTATATTTTTGGGAATGAATGAATCTACATTAGCCTCTAAACTTTCTTCCTGTAAATCTGATAGACACATGAGTGACAGTTGGTCTGAAAAATCGAGAGACCTAAAATCATTACTTTGGGGGTTGATGTTACCTTTTTTCTCTGTTGAATCATCCTTGAAATGCAATTTGAGAGCAATATTTCTAATGAATCTGTTCACATCACAAATTGTAGAAAAAAGATCAAAATTGCAACTTGGTACAAAGTTAAGACCATGTGATAAGAGTTCTAGTTGGTCATCTGTAAGGGAAAAGGAAGACATGTTAACAACATTAAAATGTCCTAACGTTGGCGTCTGAGATAATATCTCGAAGGATTTCTGCTTACTTCGGTGTTTCCTTCCTTTTCTTCGATAGACCTTCTTCTGTTGATAAATGGAGGTTTGCTTTTCTTGAAATAGGAGTTTTTTGCACTCTGTGCAGGTTCAGAATCTGAGTCTTCTGTGACTCCAGTTGAAGTGTCCAGATCAGACGAACTAAAGGTGACCTGTCTCCGCATGCGATTTCTGTAGGTGCGGTTTCTGTGGGGTTTTAAGATAGATTTATGCGGTTGATTCATTTTGTCCCACCTCCCCCACTCATAAACCTGATCATTGGCATAGTCATAAAGGTCCCGATCCAGCTTGCGTTTCTTCATATCCATGATGGTTTCTTCTGCTTTGGAAATTTTAGAGTTACTGGTGTTGATAAACTCATCAAATTGTGCCGATGTCATTTTGTCCTTTGCCTCCTTGGTCATAATTTCAATATCTTGTTGCAGTTGGATCAGAGAAATTTCCTCATATTGCACTATCAGGGCAATCAATTTCCCTTGCTTGCTGGCCGCTGTGACATTGTCACGGCATCTGCAGCTGTGCTTTCACCTATTTGCTCCAACCTTTTTTGGCTGTTACAGCTCCCTGTTTGGGAGATTCCTGCTAATATTAGTTTTTTTTCTATATTGTTATGTGGGTTCATGACATAGGACACTGTACATACTATTATATTATTTTTCTATCATATTCTTGGATTTATTTAATGATTATTGTAATGTCATTTTGTTTTTTTTATATAGTTCCTGTATTTTGTGTTATTTCTCTTTTTTCTGCATTTATGTTTAACCAAAACATTTGTTTTTGTCTTTCCATCAAGCTTGTCTTGCTTTCATTACCATGTGTGCCTATTTTTGCTTGATTAGACAATTCTACGAATTGCAACACTGGAGTGATAACCGGATACTAGAATAAAAGTATAGACATGTCTTGTACCAGGTATCATGATTAAGGGTGCTTAGTCACCGGAAACGCGTTGACCTTGTTTTTATAATTTTTTCTGTATGCTGATGTTTTGTCCTTTCACTGTATTTTGAGTGAAATAAATTATGGATTTTTCACTATTTCGTTGAGCTGGATCTCCTTCTCTTTCCTGTTCGTCCACGCCCTGACACAGCGGTTCCGTGCTCCGAGCTCCTGGGAATGTCGGTATGGTGAGCTGGATTTTGTTTTTCCTGAATTTTTAAGTCTACAAATATTCTTAGGTATTGCAAACATTTACATTTCTGTATTTATTACGTGCGTTCTTTCTATTGTGCTATGTGTAACATGAATGCAGGTAGGCAAAACAAAGGCACTAACTTTTATTTCAATTTGGGTAAGTGCTTTCTGGTTTGTCAATCTGCTCACCATGAATTTTCTTCAATGCAGACATTATTCAGATAGGCAACATATTTATTTTAAAGGCAAAAATTACTACAGCTTTAAGAGTTTTGCAGAGTAAGTCAAGTGTAGTTCACCAGAAATGCTAAATAAAAAAACATGAAAAAAATATACTTCTTACAGCATAGTTACCCTTCAGTTGATATCTGATTTCCTCTTTATAAAGGACATTAAAATGGGCTCAATATACTATCTTTAGGCAAATTAAAGGAAGGGAACATAACATAGTAACATAGTAACATAGTAACATAGTTAGTAAGGCCGAAAAAAGACATTTGTCCATCCAGTTCAGCCTATATTCCATCATAATAAATACCCAGATCTACGTCCTTTTACAGAACCTAATAATTGTATGATACAATATTGTTCTGCTCCAGGAAGACATCCAGGCCTCTCTTGAACCCCTCGACTGAGTTCGCCATCACCACCTCCTCATGCAAGCAATTCCAGATTCTCACTGCCCTAACAGTAAAGAATCCTCTTCTATGTTGGTGGAAAAACCTTCTCTCCTCCAGACGCAAAGAATGCCCCCTTGTGCCCGTCACCTTCCTTGGTATAAACAGATCCTCAGCGAGATATTTGTATTGTCCTCTTATATACTTATACATGGTTATTAGATCGCCCCTCAGTCGTAACATTCACTGGTTTCAGGGTGTATTGTCCAGATTATATAAAACATTTGCAAGAACTAAAAATTAGGGTTGAGCGACCTTGACTTTTTTAGGGTCGAGCCGGGTTTCGCGAAACCCGACTATCTCAAAAGTCGAGTCGAGTGAAATCGGCCGATTATGGCGAAAAGTCGAGGATCGACCGAAACACGAAACCCAATGCAAAGCCAATGGGAATTTTCTCTCTCTCTCTCTCTCTCTCTCTCTTTCCTACGTCCGTCCCTGAACTGAAAAGCTGGTGTTACACAGTACAAATCGCTACAGCGCACAAGCGACAACATGGCGATAGGCGTCCACGCCCCTAAGACCTATGTCATCACTCTGCCCACACCCCTTCATTGGCTGAAAAAAATGGCGCCAAGCGCGTCATACAAAACGCGACTTTGGCGCGAAAGTCGCGTACCGCATGGCCGACCCCACACAGGGGTCGGGTCGGGTTTCATGAAACCCGACTTTGCCAAAAGTCGGCGACTTTTGAAAATGAACGATCCGTTTCGCTCAACCCTACTAAAAATCTTTCACTTGCTGAAAGGACACTTAAAGAAACATGTCATTTTTACTCACATGGGTAATGATTTGAGTTAATTTAGTAACCTATTTTTTGTTCATGCATGTGAACCTGTATTACTTTGGCTTTTCTGTTAAAATATTCTAATAGAATGCTCAAAAAGCACAATTTAATCATTAACAGAATTGTTGCAAGAAAAAGTTTAAAAGCAACAGGAGTTATTTGTAATACAATTTTGTTAGGTAGCATTAACAGGATAGTTCAAGTTTCAAAGTTTTAAATACTCATACACTTTAACAGATATTAGAAGCTTTACCATTTTATAAAGGCTACAACTTACAGTGTTAAAAAGCTCACACATTTCTTTTAGGTTTCCATTACCTGAAAGATAATGTATGAGTATTCTAATCTTAGTTATATTCAATAAGCTAAAACTTGAGTTACTGTTATTTTTTTACTTTTAAATAGCTGGTACAATATCAAAACTTTCTTAGATGCAGAGTGTTACCAAAAATCAGCAGTCCTCGATTTTAAATGTGTACAAACAAGCCAAACTAAAGCATTTACCTTAATTATGCATAATCTGTAAGTGCGTTATTTTGGTTTATTTGTGCTGCATAAATCAGCATTATAATCATGCATATACTCATATTTTAAATTGAATGTACTTTTTTAAGCCAAGACATATTCTTAGTTATTGCAAAATTCTATATGTCTCTATTTATTGGGTGTGTTCTTTACATTTTTCTGTGTGTAACATGAATGCAGGGAAGCAAAACAAAGGCACTAACTTTTATTTGAATTTGGCTAAGTGCTTTCTGTTTTGTCTTATTGCATAGCCACCCATTCAGGTGATAATTGATTTTATCTCCTAAAGGTAATTAAAATGGTCTCAGTAAACTTCTTTGATAGGCAAATTAAGGGGGGAAGGGCACCTAACCTTTCATTGGTTTCATAGTGCATTGTTCCAGCTTATAAAAAGATGTGTAAGAACTAGAAATCTGCCACTTCCCGAAGAGAAACTTGAAGAAATGTCTAGTTTGCTCACTAAGGTAATCATATGATTTAATTTATTTTATTTCATTTGGATGTTTACGAAATTGTATTACTATGGATTATTTGTTTGAATATTCTAGTACGATGCACAAAACACATGTTTTAATCGTTTATTGAATTGTTGCAAGAAAATGTTTAAATGCAACACACTACTTCTAACACAGTTGTGCTAGGTAGAATTTATAGGATAGTTCATGTTTCAAATCTTTAAGTGTTTATACAATTTAACAGAAATCAGAAGTTTTGCTATTTTAAAGAGTACAAGTTACAATGTCAAAAAGTTCACACATTTATTTTACGTTGCCTTTACTTGACAGATAGGGTATGTTCTTAGTTATATTTATAAAAGTAAAACTTTTGTTACTGTTAGCTTTGTAATGTTAAGCAGCCTGTATATTATCAAAGTTGTTTTACATGATGATCTTTAAAAAAAATCTGCAGTCCTTGATTTGAAATGGGTAAAAGCAAACCAAACTAAAGCATTTACTTTAATTATTGAATATCTGTAAGTGCGTTATTTTGGTTTATCTGAGCCGCATAAATCAGCATTATATTCATGCTTATCTTCATCTTTTAAATCCAGTGTAATTTTTAAGTCTACAAATATTCTTAGGTATTGCAAACATTTACATTTCTGTATTTATTACGTGCGTTCTTTCCATTGTGCTATGTGTAACATGAATGCAGGTAGGCAAAACAAAGGCACTAACTTTTATTTCAATTTGGGTAAGTGCTTTCTAGTTTGTCAATCTGCTCACCATGAATTTTCTTCAATGCAGACATTATTCAGATAGGCAACATATTTATTTTAAAAGCAAGAATTACTACAGCTTTAAGAGTTTTGCAGAGTAAGTCAAATGTAGTTCACCAGAAATGCTAAATAAAAAAAACATGAAAAAATTATACTTCTTACAGCATAGTTACCCTTCGGTTGATATCTGATTTCCTCTTTATAAAGGACATTAAAATGGGCTCAATATACTATCTTTAGGCAAATTAAAGGAAGGGAACATAACATTCACTGGTTTCAGGGTGTATTGTCCAGATTATATAAAACATTTGCAAGAACTAAAAATCTTTCACTTGCTGAAAGGACACTTAATGAAACATGTCATTTTTACTCACTTGGGTAATGATTTGAGTTAATTTAGTAACCTATTTTCTGTTCATGCATGTCAACCTGTATTACTTTGGCTTTTCTGTTAAAATATTCTAATAGAATGCTCAAAAAGCACAATTTAATCATTAACAGAATTGTTGCAAGAAAAAGTTTAAAAGCAACAGGAGTTATTTGTAATACAATTTTGTTAGGTAGCATTAACAGGATAGTTCAAGTTTCAAAGTTTTAAATACTCATACACTTTAAGAGATATTAGAAGTTTTACCATTTTATAAAGGCTACAAGTGTTAGGAGTCGAGTTTCCTCTGCTGCACAGGGGGAATCTCGATCCGTCTCCGCTGCGGTCTCCCATTCTCCTCCAGCCGCAGTGGAGTCTGCTCAGCAGGGACGTCGCTCCCAGTGTCTTGCTCGCTCTCACTCTGTACAGAGAGTTACTGCTGCTTCTTCAGCTCCTGCCATTAAAGTCAGTGCTGGTCAGCGGCGAGCGGACTTCCCTGGGACTAAGTCCTTGTTTGCGCACACTGAGCATGCCCAGAGCAAGATCTCCCATTGGAGATCGAGGGTCATGTGCTCTGGCTCTGCAGCACATTCCATTGGTCCTCTTGGCAGGTCTTGGAAGGGCAAAGTTTCTGTGGCCACTTCCTGTCCTGCAATTATATAAACTGCGCATGACCGCCCGGCCATGCGCTAGTGTACAATTGAATACGTGTGTTTGTTGTGAGTGCAAGTCGTTCATTAAATACCCCTACCCTATTGTATGACTGTTCGCGTATGGAGTATGGCTGCTATCTAGCGCCCGACAAATCACTCAACATGTCACACACGTATCAGCGTCTATTGCTGTGACCGCCAGTGCGGTGCCACGCGCCAGCAGTGCGCTTCCTGACCCACGTCTGGGTGCTTAGTGGTGCCTGCCAGCACGGCACAGTTCGCACTTCGGTGCTCTAATTATAAGAGTTGCCTAACACACCCTGTTGCGGTGTTGTGCCAGCAAGGGTCTAATCGGACTTCAATCCTAGTTGGGGTTAAGTTCGCTGACTGCTTGCTCGCCTTCTATGTGCGGTACCGCGACCCTGTGACGCAACAGGATCGCTTCCGTCACGTTGGGTGAAGTTTAACCCACGCGAGTATACTTATGAGTACCGCCATATAGTCCGTCATTACTCAGCAGCAGGTTCCATCTCTGCACGGTGGACCCCGGGCTACGAACGCACCGTACACTATCAGTCTTATTATTTGGTGCATTCCGCTAGCCCTAACAACAGGTTACAGTGTTAAAAAGCTCACACATTTCTTTTAGGCTTTTATTACCTGAAAGATAATGTATGAGTATTCTAATCTTAGTTATATTCAATAAGCTAAAACTTGAGTTAATGTTATTTTTTTACTTTTTAATAGCTGGTACAATATCACAACTTTCTTAGATGCAGAGTGTTACCAAAAATCAGCAGTCCTCGATTTTAAATGTGTACAAACAATCCAAACTAAAGCATTTACCTTAATTATGCATAATCTGTAAGTGCGTTATTTTGGTTTATTTGTGCTGCATAAATCAGCATTATTAATCATGCTTATACTCATATTTTAAATTGAATGTACTTTTTTAAGCCAAGACATATTCTTAGTTATTGCAAAATTCTATATGTCTCTATTTATTGGGTGTGTTCTTTACATTTTTCTGTGTGTAACATGAATGCAGGGAAGCAAAACAAAGGCACTAACTTTTATTTGAAATTGGCTAAGTGCTTTCTGTTTTGTCTTATTGCATAGCCACCCATTCAGGTGATAATTGATTGTATCTCCTAAAGATAATTAAAATGGTCTCAGTAAACTTCTTTGATAGGCAAATTAAGGGGGGAAGGGCACCTAACTTTTCATTGGTTTCATAGTGCATTGTTCCAGCTTATAAAAAGATGTGTAAGAACTAGAAATCTGCCACTTCCTGAAGAGAAACTTGAAGAAATGTCTAGTTTGCTCACTGAGGTAATCATATGATTTAATTTATTTTATTTCATTTGGATGTTTACGAAATTGTATTACTATGGATTATTTGTTTGAATATTCTAGTACGATGCACAAAACACATGTTTTAATCGTTTATTGAATTGTTGCAAGAAAATGTTTAAATGCAACACACTACTTCTAACACAGTTGTGCTAGGTAGAATTTATAGGATAGTTCATGTTTCAAATCTTTAAGTGTTTATACAATTTAACAGAAATCAGAAGTTTTGCTATTTTAAAGAGTACAAGTTACAATGTCAAAAAGTTCACACATTTATTTTACGTTGCCTTTACTTGACAGGTAGGGTATGTTCTTAGTTATATTTATAAAAGTAAAACTTTTGTTACTGTTAGCTTTGTAATGTTAAGCAGCCTGTATATTATCAAAGTTGTTTTACATGATGATCTTTAAAAAAAATCTGCAGTCCTTGATTTGAAATGGGTAAAAGCAAACCAAACTAAAGCATTTACTTTAATTATTGAATATCTGTAAGTGCGTTATTTTGGTTTATCTGAGCCGCATAAATCAGCATTATATTCATGCTTAAATTCATCTTTTAAATCCAGTGTAATTTTTAAGTCTACAAATATTCTTAGGTATTGCAAACATTTACATTTCTGTATTTATTACGTGCGTTCTTTCCATTGTGCTATGTGTAACATGAATGTAGGTAGGCAAAACAAAGGCACTAACTTTTATTTCTATTTGGGTAACATAGTAACATAGTAACATTGTTAGTAAGGCCGAAAAAAGACATTTGTCTATCCAGTTCAGCCTATATTCCATCATAATAAATCCCCAGATCTACGTCCTTCTACAGAACCTAATAATTGTATGATACAATATTGTTCTGCTCCAGGAAGACATCCAGGCCTCTCTTGAACCCCTCGACTGAGTTCGCCATCACCACCTCCTCAGGCAAGCAATTCCAGATTCTCACTGCCCTAACAGTAAAGAATCCTCTTCTATGTTGGTGGAAAAACCTTCTCTCCTCCAGACGCAAAGAATGCCCCCTTGTGCCCGTCACCTTCCTTGGTATAAACAGATCCTCAGCGAGATATTTGTATTGTCCCCTTATATACTTATACATGGTTATTAGATCGCCCCTCAGTCGTCTTTTTTCTAGACTAAATAATCCTAATTTCGCTAATCTATCTGGGTATTGTAGTTCTCCCATCCCCTTTATTAATTTTGTTGCCCTCCTTTGTACTCTCTCTAGTTCCATTATATCCTTCATGAGCACCGGTGCCCAAAACTGGACACAGTACTCCATGTGCGGTCTAACTAGGGATTTGTACAGAGGCAGTATAATGCTCTCATCATGTGTATCCAGACCTCTTTTAATGCACCCCATGATCCTGTTTGCCTTGGCAGCTGCTGCCTGGCACTGGCTGCTCCAGGTAAGTTTATCATTAACTAGGATCCCAAAGTCCTTCTCCCTGTCAGATTTACCCAGTGGTTTCCCATTCAGTGTGTAATGGTGACATTGATTCCTTCTTCCCATGTGTATAACCTTACATTTATCATTGTTAAACCTCATCTGCCACCTTTCAGCCCAAGTTTCCAACTTATCCAGATCCATCTGTAGCAGAATACTATCTTCTCTTGTATTAACTGCTTTACATAGTTTTGTATCATCTGCAAACATCGATATTTTACTGTGTAAACCTTCTACCAGATCATTAATGAATATGTTGAAGAGAACAGGTCCCAATACCGACCCCTGCGGTACCCCACTGGTCACAGCGACCCAGTTAGAGACTATACCATTTATAACCACCCTCTGCTTTCTATCACTAAGCCAGTTACTAACCCATTTACACACATTTTCCCCCAGACCAAGCATTCTCATTTTGTGTACCAACCTCTTGTGCGGCACGGTATCAAACGCTTTGGAAAAATCGAGATATACCACGTCCAATGACTCACCGTGGTCCAGCCTATAGCTTACCTCTTCATAAAAACTAATTAGATTGGTTTGACAGGAGCGATTTCTCATAAACCCATGCTGATATGGAGTTAAACAGTTATTCTCATTGAGATAATCCAGAATAACATCCCTCAGAAACCCTTCAAATATTTTACCAACAATAGAGGTTAGACTTACTGGCCTATAATTTCCAGGTTCACTTTTAGAGCCCTTTTTGAATATTGGCACCACATTTGCTATGCGCCAGTCCTGCGGAACAGATCCTGTCGCTATAGAGTCCCTAAAAATAAGAAATAATGGTTTATCTATTACATTACTTAGTTCCCTTAGTACTCGTGGGTGTATGCCATCCGGACCCGGAGATTTATCTATTTTAATCTTATTTAGCCGATTTCGCACCTCTTCTTGAGTTAGATTGGTGACCCTTAATATAGGGTTTTCATTGTTTCTTGGGATTTCACCTAGCATTTCATTTTCCACCGTGAATACCGTGGAGAAGAAGGTGTTTAATATGTTAGCTTTTTCCTCGTCATCTACAACCATTCTTTCCTCACTATTTTTTAAGGGGCCTACATTTTCAGTTTTTATTCTTTTACTATTGATATAGTTGAAGAACAGTTTGGGATTAGTTTTACTCTCCTTAGCAATGTGCTTCTCTGTTTCCTTTTTGGCAGCTTTAATTAGTTTTTTAGATAAAGTATTTTTCTCCCTATAGTTTTTTAAAGCTTCAATTGTGCCATCCTGCTTTAGTAGTGCAAATGCTTTCTTTTTACTGTTAATTGCCTGTCTTACTTCTTTGTTTAGCCACATTGGGTTTTTCCTATTTCTAGTCCTTTTATTCCCACAAGGTATAAACCGCTTACACTGCCTATTTAGGATGTTCTTAAACATTTCCCATTTATTATCTGTATTCTTATTTCTGAGGATATTGAAATAAGTGCTTTCTGGTTTGTCAATCTGCTCACCATGAATTTTCTTCAATGCAGACATTATTCAGATAGGCAACATATTTATTTTAAAGGCAAAAATTACTACAGCTTTAAGAGTTTTGCAGAGTAAGTCAAATGTAGTTCACCAGAAATGCTAAATAAAAAAACATGAAAAAATTATACTTCTTACAGCATAGTTACCCTTCGGTTGATATCTGATTTCCTCTTTATAAAGGACATTAAAATGGGCTCAATATACTATCTTTAGGCAAATTAAAGGAAGGGAAGATAACATTCACTGGTTTCAGGGTGTATTGTCCAGATTATATAAAACATTTGCAAGAACTAAAAATCTTTCACTTGCTGAAAGGACACTTAATGAAACATGTCATTTTTACTCACTTGGGTAATGATTTGAGTTAATTTAGTAACCTATTTTCTGTTCATGCATGTCAACCTGTATTACTTTGGCTTTTCTGTTAAAATATTCTAATAGAATGCTCAAAAAGCACAATTTAATCATTAACAGAATTGTTGCAAGAAAAATGTTTAAAAGCAACAGGAGTTATTTGTAATACAATTTTGTTAGGTAGCATTAACAGGATAGTTCAAGTTTCAAAGTTTTAAATACTCATACACTTTAACAGATATTAGAAGTTTTACCATTTTATAAAGGCTACAAGTTACAGTGTTAAAAAGCTCACACATTTCTTTTAGGTTTCCATTACCTGAAAGATAATGTATGAGTATTCTAATCTTAGTTATATTCAATAAGCTAAAACTTGAGTTAATGTTATTTTTTTACTTTTAAATAGCTGGTACAATATCACAACTTTCTTAGATGCAGAGTGTTACCAAAAATCAGCAGTCCTCGATTTTAAATGTGTACAAACAAGCCAAACTAAAGCATTTACCTTAATTATGCATAATCTGTAAGTGCGTTATTTTGGTTTATTTGTGCTGCATAAATCAGCATTATTAATCATGCTTATACTCATATTTTAAATTGAATGGACTTTTTTAAGCCAAGACATATTCTTAGTTATTGCAAAATTCTATATGTCTCTATTTATTGGGTGTGTTCTTTACATTTTTCTGTGTGTAACATGAATGCAGGGAAGCAAAACAAAGGCACTAACTTTTATTTGAATTTGGCTAAGTGCTTTCTGTTTTGTCTTATTGCATAGCCACCTATTCAGGTGATAATTGATTTTATCTCCTAAAGATAATTAAAATGGTCTCAGTAAACTTCTTTGATAGGCAAATTAAGGGGGGAAGGGCACCTAACCTTTCATTGGTTTCATAGTGCATTGTTCCAGCTTATAAAAAGATGTGTAAGAACTAGAAATCTGCCACTTCCTGAAGAGAAACTTGAAGAAATGTCTAGTTTGCTCACTGAGGTAATCATATGATTTAATTTATTTTATTTCATTTGGATGTTTACGAAATTGTATTACTATGGATTATTTGTTTGAATATTCTAGTACGATGCACAAAACACATGTTTTAATCGTTTATTGAATTGTTGCAAGAAAATGTTTAAATGCAACACACTACTTCTAACACAGTTGTGCTAGGTAGAATTTATAGGATAGTTCATGTTTCAAATCTTTAAGTGTTTATACAATTTAACAGAAATCAGAAGTTTTGCTATTTTAAAGAGTACAAGTTACAATGTCAAAAAGTTCACACATTTATTTTACGTTGCCTTTACTTGACAGATATGGTATGTGCTTATCTTAGTTATATTTATAAAAGTAAAACTTTTGTTACTGTTAGCTTTGTAATGTTAAGCAGCCTGTATATTATCAAAGTTGTTTTACATGATGATCTTTAAAAAAAATCTGCAGTCTTTGATTTGAAATGGGTATAAGCAAACCAAACTAAAGCATTTACTTTAATTATGGAATATCTGTAAGTGCGTTATTTTGGTT
The DNA here is from genome assembly GCF_032444005.1 of Ranitomeya imitator. Classification (NCBI taxonomy): domain Eukaryota; kingdom Metazoa; phylum Chordata; class Amphibia; order Anura; family Dendrobatidae; genus Ranitomeya; species Ranitomeya imitator. Next base: position 72,725,672 of record NC_091285.1, read on the forward strand.
TATCTGAGCCATATAAATCAGCATTATATTCATGCTTATCTTCATCTTTTAAATCCAGTGTAATTTTAAGTCTACAAATATTCTTAGGTATTGCAAACATTTACATTTCTGTATTTATTACGTGCGTTCTTTCCATTGTGCTATATGTAACATGAATGCAGGTAGGCAAAACAAAGGCACTAACTTTTATTTCAATTTGGGTAAGTGCTTTCTGGTTTGTCAATCTGCTCACCATGAATTTTCTTCAATGCAGACATTATTAAGTTAGGCAACATATATTTATTTTAAAGGCAAAAATTACTACAGCTTTAAGAGTTTTGCAGAGTAAGTCAAGTGTAGTTCACCAGAAATGCTAAATAAAAAACATGGAAAAATTATACTTCTTATAGCATAGTTAACCCTTCAGTTGATAACTGATTTCCTCTTTATAAAGGTGTCACGTTACTGGCGATACAGGACTGAAGGTCAGTGGCTGAAGCAGATGTATACAAGTGACCGGACTGTGGAAAGACCTCGGGAGATGCAATATATGGCAGTGGCAGTTCAATATATCCGCAGATGCAGGGACCACCCCGAGCCAGGGCCGGCCTGGATCACACACGTGCACAAAGTCCGTATGAGCAGCAGGAGTTCAGGTTAGTAGCAGCAGAATATCAATAAGCAGAAAGATGCCAGCAGGACACTTTCCAACCAGGAGATCAGAGATTGCTTCACTCAGTTAGACTGAGCACACAAAATACTCAGCAACAGGAAGCTGCACAGGGCCAGGTATATATAGCAGGTCCAATCAAGCTCAATCAGGGTGGGGACAAATCAGCAGGGCAGGTGATGATCTCTATCCCAGATGAAGTTCATATGGTTTCAGGCAGAAGTCAAGCAACTTCCAAATAGCTCACCAAGCAAAGGAACAGACTAGCAAACAAAGAGTCGCGGGTTCAAATCCTAACAAAAGGACATTAAAATGGACTCCCCTCTTAACGTCGGCCTCTGGACGCAACTTGCCCAGGCTTTGCAGGATACCGCTGATGAAATTGTTTAATCAAACGTGGAGCATTGACATTGCCTACTGGTTCCCATGAATTTTCGTCCGTGTAGTAGCCCTGCCATTTGATCAAATATTGTAAACCATTTCTATGAATTCGAGAATCCAAGATCTTCTCCACCACAAACTGCTCCTGTCCGTCCACTTCAATTGAATCGGGAGGCGGAGGGGATCGCTCTGGGAATGGATTGGCTGTGGCGGCTTTCAACAAAGACACGTGGAATACGGGATGAATCTTCATTGATTTTGGTAGCTGTAAACGTACAGCCAATGGACTCACAATCTTATTGATTTTGTATGGTCCCCCAAACTTCTGTCCTAATTTAGGAGAAGGAATCTTCAATTTCAAATTCTTAGTGGATAACCACACTCGATCTCCAATCCTAAACGTGGGAGTGGGTCTACGTTACCTGTCAGCAGCTTTTTTATATTTCTCCTGAGCTTCCCTTAATGTGTCTTTCAGGACATTCAGATTTTTCTGTAGGAGAGAGTGTTAGGGGTCGAGTTCCCGCTTCTGCACAGGGGGAATCTCGAGCCACCTCCGCTGCGGTCTCCCATTCTTGTCCAGCCGCAGTGGAGTCTGCTCAGCTAGGACATCGGTCCCAGCGTCTTGCTCATTCTCACTCTGTTCTGAGAGTTACTGCTGCTTCTCCAGTCTCTGCTATTAAAGTCTGTGCTGGTCAGCAGCGAGCGGACTTCTCTGGGACTAAGTCCTTGTCTGCACGTACTGAGCATGCCCAGCGTAAGGTCTCCCGTTGGAGATCGAGGGTCATGTGCTCAGGCTCTGCAGCACATTCCATTGGTCCTCTTGGCAGGTCCTAGAAGGGCAAAAGTGCTGTGGCCACTTCCTGTGCTGCTGCTATATAAACTGCGCATGACCGCACGGCCATGCGCTAGTATTGTCAAACAATTGCTAATGTGTGTATGTTGTGAGTGCAAGTCGTCCTTGGATACCCCTACCCTATAGTATGACTGTTCGCGGAAGGTGTATGGCTGCTACCTAGCGCCCGACTTATACTACAGCACTAGTCACACATTATAGCGTCCAGTTGCTGTGACCGCCAGTACGGCGCCGTGCACTTCCTCTGTGCTTTCCTTACCCAAGCCTGGGTGGTTAGTGGCGTTCGTCAGTGCGGCACTGCATGCTCTTTTGTTTCATTTCACACCCAGTTGCAGTGTTGCGCCAGCAAGGGTCTAATCGGACTTCAATCCCAGTTGGGGTTGAGTTCGCTGACTACTTGCTCGCGCTTTAGGTGCGGTACCGTGGTCCTGTTCCTTAACAGGATTGCTTCTTTCACGCTGGGTGAGGTTAACCCACGCGTGTATACTCTAGTGTACTGCCATATAGTCTGCTAATTGCTAGCAGCAGGTTTTCACCTGCACGGTGGACCCCGGACTGCGAACGCATCTATACCATCTGTCTCGGTGCGTTCCGCCAGTCCTAACAGAATACTAGCGCCAGGGTCTGGCTAGTAAAATGGCGGAAGACCAGCGTTTACAGCGGTACATCCAGCAGCTGGAGGGAAGGTTGGCGGCTCTTGAGCGTTCAACCTCAGCTGTGGATGTTACTGCTGTCGCTGTTCAGGCTGCGAGTGTGGCTGCAGCTACCTTGTCCACTGCCGCTCCTGTACCGACGCTATCTCGCCTCCCGCTACCAGAGAAATTTTCTGGTGACAGTAAGTCCTGTAGGGGTTTCGTGAGTCAGTGCTCAATACATCTCGAGCTTCTGGCCTCTCGTTTCCCTACAGAGCGGGCTAAGGTGGGCTTTATAATTTCCTTATTGTCGGACAGGGCGTTGCAGTGGGCTACGCCGCTGTGGGAGCGTGGCGATCATGTGGTGCAGAGTGCTCCGTTATTCCTGAGCACTCTGAAACAGGTCTTTCTAGGACCTCGTGTCACCCATGACACGGCGCTACAACTGTTGGCACTGACTCAGGGCTCGTCCTTGGTCAGCCTTTTTGCTGTCCATTTCCGCACTCTGGCATCTGAGCTGGAGTGGTCGGATAAAGCCCTTATCCCTATATTTTGGAGGGGGCTGGCTGACCACGTTAAGGATGCTCTGGCCACTAGGGAGATTCCCGCCACACTGGAGGAGTTAATAGCAGTATCTACTCGCATTGACCTCCGTTTTCACGAGCGGAGGTTAGAGCGAGCCCAGTGTAGGCAGAGGTTTCGGCTGGCTCCCACCTTCGCCAAACCTTTGGAATCTCCAGTCCAGGCTCCTGAGTTCCAGGAACCTAAGGTGGTGTCACGAGCGGGATCTAAGTCCCAGACCGCTCGTGCACTCCAGGGTTGCCATGTTTGCCAACAGTCAGGACATCTTGCCACCAGATGTCATCAGCGGTCGAGGAAACGTCAGCATCTAGTGGTAGTAGGTGGAGGTGCACTAGACACTGCGACGTTTGCCTCCAAATTGTCCTTTAAGGGGACAATTACCTTTGGCTCATCCTCCCACTCGGTAGACCCCTGCGTGGATTCTGGGGCGGAGGGCAATTTTATGTCTTCTGCCTTCGCCCAACGTCACGCAATACCCCTGGTTATGCTATCTCAACCAGTAACGGTACGAGTGGTGAATGGGTCGACACTCCCTGCACAGATAACACATCAGACCATCCCTGTTACTCTGTCCCTGTCGCCATCCCATCAGGAGATTATTTCTCTGCTCGTCATTCCTGAGGGTATTAATGAGGTCCTGTTGGGGATACCTTGGCTACGGTACCACTCTCCTCACATCGAGTGGTCCTCAGGCAGAATTCTGGGATGGGGTGAATCATGTGGGGGTAGGTGTCACCGAGAGTGCGTTCAGGTTGCTACTACTGAGGTACCCGCAGATCTATCCTCTCTCCCCAAGCAATATTGGTCTTACGCAGACATGTTCTCCAAGAAGGCGGCGGAGACCCTTCCGCCCCATCGCCCCTATGACTGTCCTATCGATCTCTTGCCTGGTGCGGAGCCTCCCCGGGGTCGAGTTTATCCATTATCTCTCCCGGAGACGGAGGCCATGTCTCAGTACATTCAAGAGAATCTGGCAAGAGGGTTTATCAGGAAGTCAGTGTCACCTGCTGGGGCAGGGTTCTTCTTCATGCAGAAGAAGAATGGGGAGCTACGTCCATGCATAGACTACAGGGGTCTTAACGCTATCACCGTTAAGAACAAGTATCCTTTGCCCTTGATATCTGAGCTCTTCGATAGGCTTCGGGGGGCAAGGGTATTTACTAAATTAGATCTGCGGGGTGCTTACAACCTGATTCGCATCCGTGAGGGGGACGAATGGAAAACGGCGTTTAACACCAGAGATGGGCACTATGAGTATCTGGTGATGCCCTTCGGGCTCTGTAATGCCCCAGCCGTTTTTTAAGACTTTGTCAACGACATCTTCCGGGATATGCTTTCTACCTCAGTTGTAGTCTATCTGGATGATATTCTCATCTTTTCTCCAGGTATTGACTCCCACCGGAGAGATGTTGGCAGAGTCTTCGACCTCCTACGGGCAAACTTTCTTTACGCTAAGTTGGAGAAGTGTATGTTTGAGCAGGAGTCTTTTCCGTTCCTGGGCTATATCATCTCCGCCAGGGGATTGGCTATGGATCCTGCCAAACTACAGGCTGTGATGGACTGGCAAGAGCCCCATTCTCTTAAAGCGGTGCAGCGCTTTATGGGGTTCATTAACTATTACCGCCAGTTCATTCCCCACTTCTCAACTCTGGTAGCTCCCTTGGTAGCCCTCACCAAGAAGGGAGCGAATCCTAAATTGTGGTCGGAAGAGGTCTCCAAGGCCTTCACTTCTATTAAGTCCCACTTTGCTAGCGCTCCCATCTTACATCGTCCCGATGTGGATAAGCCATTCCTAATGGAGGTGGATGCCTCGTCCATTGGTGCTGGAGCAGTCCTCTACCAGAAGGATGCTCAAGGTCGGAAGCATCCATGCTTCTTCTTCTCTAAGACTTTCTCGCCAGCGGAGAGAAACTACTCCATCGGGGATAGGGAGCTGCTAGCAATGAAGTTGGCCTTTTCAGAGTGGAGACATCTTCTGGAAGGTGCGCGGTTTCCCTTCCAGGTTTACACTGACCACAAAAATTTGGTCTACTTACAGACAGCCCAGCGGCTAAATTCTCGCCAAGCCAGATGGTCCTTGTTCTTTTCCCGGTTCCACTTTTCTCTTCATTTTCTCGCCGGGGAGAAGAATATTCGTGCTGATGCTCTCTCTCGCTCCCTTATGTCAACTGAAGAGGAGGAAGAGGAGCCTCGGCTTATTGTTCCCTCTGAGAGCCTGAGAACCGTAGCACCAGTTTCGCTTGAGTCTGTGCCTCCGGGCAAAACTTTTGTGCCCATTAATTTGCGACCGGAGGTTCTCTCTTGGGCTCATTCGTCCAGAGTGGGTGGACACTTTGGGACAAAGAGGACATCTGAGCTACTGGCGAGGACGTACTGGTGGCCGCATATGGTCCGGGATGTCAGGGATTATATTCTGACGTGTGTCTCCTGCGACAAAAATAAATCTCTGCGTCAAAGGCCAGCTGGGTTGCTCTATCCCTTGCCGGTGGCAGATAGGCCCTGGGAGATGGTCGGGATGGACTTTGTCGTGGGTTTGCCCAAGTCTCGCGGCTGTACCATCACATGGGTCATCACCGATCATTTCTCGAAAATGGTGCATTTGGTGCCGCTACCACGGTTACCTTCTGCACGGGCCTTGGCTGCGTTGTTCATTAAGCACATCTTCCGCCTACATGGAATGCCTGACAAAATTGTCAGTGACCGGGGTCCCCAGTTTGCGTCTCAGTTCTGGAGAGAGCTTTGTCGTCTTCTCAGTATTGAGTTGAATCTCTCTTCCGCTTATCATCCCGAGACGAATGGGTTGGTAGAGAGGGCCAATCAGACCTTGGTCACATACCTGCGACATTTTGTTTCAGCCAGGCAGGATGACTGGGCATCCTTGCTATCATGGGCAGAGTTTGCGCTGAACAACGCCGTAGCCGACTCCACTGGACAAACCCCATTCCTCCTCAACTATGGTCAGCATCCACGGGTACCTGTGCCTATGCCCGTGTCTTCCGCAGACTCCAGGGTGGCAGACTGGGCTGTGGAGGCACGGGATATTTGGGACCGCACTCAGGATGCCATTCGGGCCTCTAAGGAGAGAATGAGGCCCTCCGCCAATGCTCATCGGTGCCCGCCCCATCCTTTGCTCCTGGCGACTTGGTGTGGCTCTCCGCCCGTAACATCAGGCTGCGAGTTGAGTCCACTAAATTTGCTCCTCGCTACTTGGGTCCCTTCAAGGTTCTCGAACAGGTTAATCCTGTGGTCTACCGTCTGGCCCTTCCTCCACGCCTTGGTATCACCGACACCTTTCATGTGTCCCTCCTTAAGCCCGTATACATGTCTCGGTTTTCTGAGTCATCTGCCGGGACATCGGGTTCGTCTACGGACGATTTCGAGGTGAACGCTATCTTGGGGTGCAAGGTGGTACGTGGCAAAAAAATTTTTTGGGTGGACTGGAAGGGTTACAGCCCTGAGGATAGGTCCTGGGAGCCTGCTGAGCACATTCGGGCTCCGCAGCTCATTGCTGCCTTCGAACGTAGCGAGGCCCAAGGAGGGGGGGGGCCCTAGGAGGGTGGGTAATGTTAGGGGTCGAGTTCCCGCTTCTGCACAGGGGGAATCTCGAGCCACCTCCGCTGCGGTCTCCCATTCTTGTCCAGCCGCAGTGGAGTCTGCTCAGCAAGGACGTCGGTCCCAGCGTCTTGCTCATTCTCACTCTGTTCTGAGAGTTACTGCTGCTTCTCCAGTCTCTGCTATTAAAGTCTGTGCTGGTCAGCAGCGAGCGGACTTCTCTGGGACTAAGTCCTTGTCTGCACGTACTGAGCATGCCCAGCGTAAGGTCTCCCGTTGGAGATCGAGGGTCATGTGCTCAGGCTCTGCAGCACATTCCATTGGTCCTCTTGGCAGGTCCTAGAAGGGCAAAAGTGCTGTGGCCACTTCCTGTGCTGCTGCTATATAAACTGCGCATGACCGCACGGCCATGCGCTAGTATTGTCAAACAATTGCTAATGTGTGTATGTTGTGAGTGCAAGTCGTCCTTGGATACCCCTACCCTATAGTATGACTGTTCGCGGAAGGTGTATGGCTGCTACCTAGCGCCCGACTTATCCTACAGCACTAGTCACACATTATAGCGTCCAGTTGCTGTGACCGCCAGTACGGCGCCATGCACTTCCTCTGTGCTTTGCTTACCCAAGCCTGGGTGGTTAGTGGCGTTCGTCAGTGCGGCACTGCATGCTCTTTTGTTTCATTTCACACTCAGTTGCGGTGTTGCGCCAGCAAGGGTCTAATCGGACTTCAATCCCAGTTGGGGTTGAGTTCGCTGACTACTTGCTTGCGCTTTAGGTGCAGTACCGCGGTCCTGTGCCTTAACAGGATTGCTTCTTTCACGCTGGGTGAGGTTAACCCATGCGTGTATACTCTAGTGTACCGCCATATAGTCTGCTAATTGCTAGCAGCAGGTTTTCACCTGCACGGTGGACCCCGGACTGCGAACGCATCTATACCATCTGTCTTGGTGCGTTCCGCCAGTCCTAACAGAGAGATTCTTTCTGCGACTGCTGGTATTAATGGCACCACAGGATTCTTGGGAAGGATGTTTGGATGATATCCAAGATTTGCAAAAAATGGTGTCTGTTTCGTAGAGGCATTCTGTGAATTGTTGTATGAAAACTCCGCAAATGGCAACAAATCTACCCAGTCATCTTGCAGATGGCAAATATAGCAACAAAGATACTGCTCCAGTGTTTGGTTTGTACGTTCTGTTTGACCATTAGATTGTGGATGATAAGCGGTTGACAATCGTACCTTGATGTCTAGTGCTGAGCACAGACTGCGCCAAAATTTAGATGTAAATTGCACACCTCGATCTGAGACGACTTCATCCGGCACTCCGTGGAGACGAAAAACATTGCAAATTATCAGATCAGCTGTATCTTTTGCTGAAGGCAGACCTGTACACAGGATAAAATGCGCTGCTTTCGTAAGTCGATCCACTACTACCAGAATGGATGTCTTTCCCTTGGAATCAGGTAGATCCACTATGAAGTCCATTGAAATCGATCCCCATGGCCGTGTTGGAATGGCAAGAGGCTGCAATAGTCCCATAGGAGATACACGTGGGGTCTCATGTCTGGCACAGATGTCACAAGACTTAACGTACTTCTTCACGTCTTCTTGAAAGTTCGGCCACCAAAAGAAACGTGACAAAAATTCCTGCATTTTCTGTACCCCTTTATGCCCTGCAACTTTAGAGTCGTGCACTAGTTGTAGAACTTTTAACCGAGCTGCTTCTGGCACATATAGTCGTCGACCATCAGTCCATACTTGATTTTTGAAAAATAGGTGTACGTCCCCTGATGGACATGATAGAAAAGAGTCTGTTTCGTATGCTGCTTTCAGATCTTCCAGCAAATCTCCATCATGTATTACTCCCACAATTTTAGTATCGGCCACAATAGGCTTGGGTTTTGTTACGAGGTTGACATCACTTGAAAACATTCGGGATAATGCGTCTGCCTTCTTGTTGCGGGAGCCTGGTCGATATGAAATTACAAAATTAAACTGATTCAGAAACAGACTCCAACGGGTCTGCCGAGGAGAGAGGCATTTTGCAGACCTGATAAACTCTAGATTGCGATGATTGGTCAACACCAAAATTTGCTGTGCAGCCCCATTAAGATGGTCTCCACTCTTTGAATGCTGATATAATGGCGAGCAATTCTTTATTACCCACATCATAGTTCTTTTCGGCTAAGGACATACGTTGTGAGAAAAATGCACATGGATGCAGCAATTTCTTTTCCCCTGTCCTCTGAGAGAGGATAGCACCGACCGCACAATCTGAGGCATCCACCTCGATGAAGAATGCCAATTCTGGGTCAGGATGGCGTAATATGGGAGCCGTCGTAAATTTCATTTTTAAACGAGAGAATGCTTTTTGCGCCTGGGGAGTCCAGATGAAATTTGCTCCTTTTTTTGTCAGTTGCGTGATGGGTGCCACAATTTCTGAAATTTTTTTAATAAAACGTCTGTAAAAGTTGGCAAACCCCACAAAACGCTGGACCTCTTTCACATTTTTAGGGATAGGCCACTCAGTGATAGCTTGCGTTTTCTTAGCATCCATCCGTATTCCTTGAGGTGAAATGATGTATCCGAGGAACTGGATCTCTTCTCGATGGAATTCACATTTTTCTAATTTAATATACAATTAATTCTCTCTTAAACGTTCTAGCACTCGTCTTACGTGTGTCTGATGTTCTTCCACAGAGTTAGAAAAAATCAGGATGTCGTCTAGATAAACGACCATGAACTGGTCCAACAGGTCTCGGAAAATATCATTCACCAAGTGCTGGAAAGTAGCTGGGGCATTGCAAAGTCCGAAGGGCATCACTAGACTCTCAAAAGTCTCCATATTGGGTACGGAAAGCTGTCTTCCACTCATCCCCAGGTCTTATACGTACTAAGTTATATGCCCCACGTAAATCTAACTTGGTGAAGATCTTCGCACATCGCACCTTTTCTAGGAGTTCCGGGATCAACGGTAAGGGATAATGATTTTTAATCGTTACTTTATTAAGCTCCCTGTAGTCCACTACTGGCCGAAGTGTTCCATCCTTCTTTTTAACAAAGAATATAGGAGCTCCAGCGGGCGAGGATGATGGACGAATGAATTTTTTGTTTAGATTTTCTTCCATAAATTCTTTGAGAGCTTTTAGTTCAGGACCTGCTAGAGGGTAGATAGTTCCAAATGGTATAGCCGCCCCCGGGAGTAGCTCTATTGGGCAGTCACATGGTCGATGCGGGGGAAGTGTATCTGCCCCCCTCTTGTCACAGACATCTAGAAAATTTTCATACACCGCTGGTAGCTGAGGTAATTCTGAATTCTGGGCTGTTTCTAATGTTGACTCACTTGGAACTTCCGCCCGAACGTCCATTACGGGGAAACTGATCTTTTTTTATCTCCCAGTCGATGCAAGGATTTTGCTTCTGTAACCAGGGCAGACCTAAAATAATGGGAACATGTGGGGAAGAAATAATTAGGAATGTCAACATCTCGCGGTGCTGTGGCTCAATATAGATCTCCAAAAGTCCTGTCTCATGGTCCACTGGCCCCGAATTCAGTGGAGATCCATCTACTGTCTCCATCACAATAGGTGAACGTCTTTTCTGCACCTCTATGGAATGTTTTTAAGCAAATGCAGAATCCATGAAAGTCCCGCCGGCCCCAGAATCGATCATGGCTGATGCGGTGATCCACATGGAGTTGACCTTCAGTTTAATAGTTACAAAAAAATGGGATTCTCGGTTCTCTTTCCTAACATGTGGAGCTATGGATGATATAGACTGGATCTCATCCTTAGCATAATCAGTCTCTGAAATGTAAGACTCCTCGTCGGAGGAGTCAGGGTCCATTATGGCCGCCACCATTTTTCGTGAACGGCTTGTGGGACGACTTGGACAGTTAATGAGAAAATGTCCTGCTTCCCCGCAGTGCAGACATAGATTCTCTTTAAATCTTTGTTCTCTTCGTTCTGCATTCTGCACTCGCTCATCTCTGGATCGCGTCTACTTGCATCGGTTCTGATTCTGTATCCCGGGGATTCCGGCTAGGCACTTCTTTGATGACTGATGGCAGGGAAGGGTTATATGAGTTTGTTGAGCGATTCATGGAATTCCACTTCTCTTGTCGTCGTTCAGACAGACGGGTATCAATCCGGACGCAATGTTTGATGAAATCATCCAAATCTGAAGGGGTCTCTCCACGGGCAAGTTCGTCCTTTATTGCACTAGAAAGTCCTCTTTAAAAGAAGGTTACTTTTGCTGCATTATTCCATTCAATGTCTACGGCCCACCTCCTATACTCCATAGCATATTCTGCGATGGGACGTTTGCCTTGTCGTAATGCCAGCAACGTTGATTCAGCTGTAGCTGCACGATTTGGGTCATCAAAAATCTGCTGCATCGCCCGAATAAACTCATTCAAATTGTCTAAACGTGCCTCCCGAGTCTCAATCAGAGGATTCGCCCAAGAGATCGCTTTGTGGGTTAACAGCATAATGATGCATAACACCTTTGACCTATCGGTCGGGAACTGATTAGGATGTGTATCGAAGAACAGATAGCATTGGTTCAAAAATCCACGAAATTTATCTCGATCACCTCCAAAACGAAACAGTGGCAATTTAGGGGGCCTGTCAGACCCTGAGACGGAAGCTTGTCCTTCTAGCTGTGTAATTCGGACAGTCAACACCTGTACCGTATTCTGCAAATCTTGGATAGTTTGTTGGAGATTCTGGACATTATGGTCGTTTTGTATAATAAATGCGTCCATCCGTGCTTTTCCATTCATCTGTTCGGCGTGCAGATTGGACATTGCACCCTGCAGTTTTCTGACACATGTCTCCATAGTTTCTGCCCCAGCGGCCTCCATTTTTGGGCTGAGTATCCTGTCACGTTACTGGCGATACAGGACTGAAGGTCAGTGGCTGAAGCAGATGTATACAAGTGACCAGACTGTGGAAAGACCTCGGGAGATGCAATATATGGCAGTGGCAGTTCAATGTATCCGCAGATGCAGGGACCAGCCCGAGCCAGGGCTGGCCTGGATCACACACGTGCACAAAGTCCGTATGAGCAGCAGGAGTTCAGGTTAGTAGCAGCAGAATATCAATAAGAAGCAGAAAGATGCCAGCAGGACACCTTCCAACCAGGAGCTCAGAGATTGCTTCACTCAGTTAGACTGAGCACACAAAATACTCAGCAACAGGAAGCTGCACAGGGCCAGGTATATATAGCAGGTCCAATCAAGCTCAATCAGGGTGGGGACAAATCAGCAGGGCAGGTGATGATCTCTATCCCAGACGAAGTTCATATGATTTCAGGCAGATGTCAAGCAAGTTCCAAATAGCTCACCAAGCAAAGGAACAGACTAGCAAACAAAGAGTCGCAGGTTCAAATCCTAACAAAAGGACATTAAAATGGGCTCAATATACTATCTTTATGCAAATTAGAGGAAGGGAACATAACATTCATTGGTTTCAGGGTGTATTTCCAGATTATACAGGTAATTCTCAAAAAATTAGCATATAGTGTTAAATTTCATTATTTACCATAATGTAATGATTACAATTAAACTTTCATATATTATAGATTCATTATCCACCAACTGAAATTTGTCAGGTCTTTTATTGTTTTAATACTGATGATTTTGGCATACAACTCCTGATAACCCAAAAAACCTGTCTCAATAAATTAGCATATCAAGAAAAGGTTCTCTAAACGACCTATTACCCTAATCTTCTGAATCAACTAATTAACTCTAAACACATGCAAAAGATACCTGAGGCTTTTATAAACTCCCTGCCTGGTTCATTACTCAAAACCCCCATCATGGGTAAGACTAGCGACCTGACAGATGTCAAGAAGGCCATCATTGACTCCCTCAAGCAAGAGGGTAAGACCCAGAAAGAAATTTCTCAACAAATAGGCTGTTCCCAGAGTGCTGTATCAAGGCACCTCAATGGTAAGTCTGTTGGAAGGAAACAATGTGGCAGAAAACGCTGTACAACGAGAAGAGGAGACCGGACCCTGAGGAAGATTGTGGAGAAGGACCGATTCCAGACCTTGGGGAACCTGAGGAAGCAGTGGACTGAGTCTGGTGTGGAAACATCCAGAGCCACCGTGCACAGGCGTGTGCAGGAAATGGGCTACAGGTGCTGCATTCCCCAGGTAAAGCCACTTTTGAACCATAAACAGAGGCAGAGGCGCCTGACCTGGGCTACAGAGAAGCAGCACTGGACTGTTGCGAAGTGGTCCCAAGTACTTTTTTCTGATGAAAGCAAATTTTGCATGTCATTCGGAAATCAAGGTGCCAGAGTCTGGAGGAAGACTGGGGAGAAGGAAATGCCAAAATGCCTGAAGTCCAGTGTCAAGTACCCACAGTCAGTGATGGTGTGGTGTGCCATGTCAGCTGCTGGTGTTGGTCCACTGTGTTTCATCAAGGGCAGGGTCAATGCAGCTAGCTATCAGGAGATTTTGGAGCACTTCATGCTTCCATCGGCTGAAATGCTTTATGGAGATGAAGATTTCATTTTTCAGCACGACCTGGCACCTGCTCACAGTGCCAAAACCACTGGTAAATGGTTTACTGACCATGGTATTACTGTGCTCAATTGGCCTGCCAACTCTCCTGACCTGAACCCCATAGAGAATCTGTGAGATATTGTGAAGAGAAAGTTGAGAGACGCAAGACCCAACACTCTGGATGAGCTTAAGGCCGCTATTGAAGCATCCTGGGCCTCCATAACATCTCAGCAGTGTCACAGGCTGATTGCCTCCATGCCACGCCGCATTGAAGCAGTCATTTCTGCCAAAGGATTCCCGACCAAGTATTGAGTGCATAACTGAACATTATTATTTGATGGTTTTTTTGTTTGTTATTAAAAAACACTTTTATTTGATTGGATGGGTGAAATATGCTAATTTATTGAGACAGGTTTTTTGGGTTATCAGGAGTTTTATGCCAAAATCATCAGTATTAAAACAATAAAAGACCTGACAAATTTCAGTTGGTGGATAATGAATCTATAATATATGAAAGTTTAATTGTAATCATTACATTATGGTAAATAATGAAATTTAAGACTATATGCTAATTTTTTGAGAAGGACCTGTATAAAACATTTGCAAGAACTAAAACTCTGTCACTTGCTGAAAGGACACTTAAAGAAACATGTCATTTTTACTCACTTGGGTAATGATTTGAGTTAATTTAGTAACCTATTTTCTGTTCATGCATGTGAACCTGTATTACTTTGGCTTTTCTGTTAAAATATTCTAATAGAATGCTCAAAAAGCACAATTTAATCATTAACAGAATTGTTGCAAGAAAATGTTTAAAAGCAACAGGAGTTATTTGTAATACAATTTTGTTAGGTAGCATTAACAGGATAGTTCAAGTTTCAAAGTTTTAAATACTCATACACTTTAACAGATATTAGAAGTTTTACCATTTTCTAAAGGCTACAAGTTACAGTGTTAAAAAGCTCACACATTTCTTTTAAGTTTCCATTACCTGAAAGATAATGTATGAGTATTCTAATCTCAGTTATATTCAAAAGTTAATTGAGTTAATGTTATTTTTTTACTTTTAAATAGCTGGTACAATATCAAAACTTGCTTAGATGCAGATTGTTACCAAAAAGCATCAGTCCTCGATTTTAAATGGGTACAAACAAGCCAAACTAAAGCATTTACCTTAATTATGCATAATCTGTAAGTGCATTATTTTGGTTTATTTGTGCTGCATAAATCAGCATTATAATCATGCTATATTTTAAATTGAATGTACTTTTTTAAGCCAAGACATATTCTTAGTTATTGCAAAAATCTATGTCTCTATTTCTTGGGTGTGTTCTTTACATTTCTCTGTGTGTAACATGAATGCGGGGAGGCAAAACAAAGGCACTAACTTTTATGTGAATTTGGCTAAGTGCTTTCTGTTTTGACTTATTGCATAGCCACCCATTCAGGTGATAATTGATTTTATCTCCTAAAGATAATTAAAATGGTCTCAGTAAACTTCTTTGATAGGCAAATTAAGGGAAGGGCACCTAACCTTTCATTGGTTTCAGCTTATAAAAAGATGTGCATTGTTCCAGCTTATAAAAAGATGTGTAAGAACTAGAAATCTGCCACTTCCTGAAGAGAAACTTGAAGAAATGTCTTGTTTGCTCACTGAGGTAATCATATGATTTAATTTATTTTATTTCATTTGGATTTTTACTAAATTGTATTACTATGGATTATTTGTTTGAATATTCTAGTACAATGTACAAACCACATGTTTTAATCGTTAATTGAATTGTTGCAAGAAAATGTTTAAATGCAACACACCATTTCTAACACAGTTGTGCTAGGTAGAATTTATAGGATAGTTCATGTTTCAAATCTTTAAGTCTTTATACAATTTAACAGAAATCAGAAGTTTTGCTATTTTAAAGAGTACAAGTTACAATGTCAAAAAGTTCACACATTTATTTTAGGTTGCCTTTACTTGACAGATAGGTTATGTTCTTATCTTAGTTATATTTATAAAAGTAAAACTTTTGTTACTGTTAGCTTTGTAATGTTAAGCAGCCTGTATATTATCAAAGTTGTTTTACATGATGATCTTTAAAAAAAATATGCAGTTGATTTGAAATGGGTAAAAGCAAACCAAACTAAAGCATTCTCTGTACGTGCATTATTTTGGTTTATCTGAGCCGCATAAATCAGCATTATATTCATGCTTACCTTCATCTTTTAAATCCAGTGTAATTTTTAAGCCTACAAATATTCTTAGGTATTGCAAACATTTACATGTCTGTATTTATTACGTGCGTTCTTTCCATTGTGCTATGTTTAACATGAATGCAGGTAGGCAAAACAAAGGCACTAAGTTTTATTTCAATTTGGGTAAGTGCTTTCTGGTTTGTCAATCTGCTCACCATGAATTTTCTTCAATGCAGACATTATTTAGTTAGGCAATATATATTTATTTTAAAGGCAAAAATTACTACAGCTTTAAGAGTTTTGCAGAGTAAGTCAAGTGTAGTTTACCAGAAATGCTATATAAAAAACATGAAAAAATTATACTTCTTATAGCATAGTTAACCCTTCAGTTGATAACTGATTTCCTCTTTAGAAAGGACATTAAAATGGGCTCAATATACTATCTTTAGGCAAATTAAAGGAAGGGAACATAACATTCATTGGTTTCAGGGTGTATTTCCAGATTATTTAAAACATTTGCAAGAACTAAAATCTGTCACTTGCTGAAAGGACACATAAAGAAACGTCATTTTTACACACTTGGGTAATGATTTGAGTTAATTTAGTAACCTATTTTCTGTTCATGCATGTGAACCTGCATTACTTTGGCTTTTCTGTTAAAATATTTTAAAAGAATGCTCAAAAAGCATGATTTAATCTTTAACAGAATTGTTGCAAGAAAATGTTTAAAAGCAACAGGAGTTATTTGTAATACAATTTTGTTAGGTAGCATTAACAGGATAGTTCAAGTTTCAAAGTTTTAAATACTCATACACTTTAACAGATATTAGAAGTTTTACCATTTTATAAAGGCTACAAATTACTGTGTTAAAAGGCTCACACATTTCTTTTAGGTTTCCATTACCTGAAAGATAATGTTAGGGCTAGCGGAACGCACCAAATATTAAGACAGATAGAGTATGGTGCGTTCGCAGCCCGGGGTCCACCGTGCAGAGATGGAACCTGCTGACAAGTAACGACGGACTATATGGCGGTACTCATAAGTATACACACGTGGGTTAAACTTCACCCAACGTGAAGGAAGCGATCCTGTTGCGTCACAGGACCGCGGTACCGCACATAGAGCACGAGCAAGTAGTCAGCGAACTCAACCCCAACTAGGATTGAAGTCCGATTAGACCCTTGCTGGCATAACACCGCAACTGGGTGTGTAAGGAAACTAAATAACGATTTTAAGGCACAAGAGTGCATGCGGTGCTGCACTGACGAATGCCACTAACCACCCAGGCTTGGGTAAGGAAAGCACAGAGGAAGTGCACGGCGCCGTACTGGCGGTCACAGCAACTGGACGCTGTAATGTGTGATTCGTGCTGTAGGCTAAGTCGGGCGCTAGATAGCAACCATACACCTTCCGCGAACAGACATTCAATAGGGTAGGGGTATCCAAGGACGACTTGCACTCACAACATACACACATTAACAATTGTACACTAGCGCATGGCCGTGCGGTCATGCCCAGTTTATATAGTTGCAGCACAGGAAGTGGCCACAGAAACTTTGCCCTTCCAAGACCTGCCAAGAGGACCAATGGAATGTGCTGCAGAGCATGAGCACATGACCCTCGATCTCCAACGGGAGATCTTGCCCTGGGCATGCTCAGTGTGTGCAGACAAGGACTTAGTCCCAGAGAAGTCCGCTCGCTGCTGACCAGCACTGACTTTAATGGCAGAAGCTGAAGAAGCAGCAGTAATGCTCTGTACAGCGTGAGACTGAGCAAGACGCTGGGACCGACGTCCCTGCTGAGCAGACTCCACTGTGGCTGGATAAGAATGGGAGACCGCAGCAGAGATGGCTCGAGATTCCCCCTGTGCAGAAGCGGGAACTCGAGACCTAACATTACCCCCCCTCCTTGGGCCTCGCTACGCTCGAAGGCAGCAATGAGCTGTGGGGCCCGAATGTTTTCAGCAGGCTCCCATGACCTGTCCTCTGGGCGATAACCCTTCCAATCCACCAGATAGAACTTTTTGCCGCGTACCACCTTGCACCCCAAAATAGCATTCACTTCGTAATCGTCCGTAGACGAACCCGATGTCCCGGCAGATGACTCGGAAAACCGGGACATGTATACGGGTTTCAAGAGGGACACATGAAAGGTGTCGGTGATACCCAAGCGTGGAGGAAGAGCCAAACGGTAGACCACAGGATTAACCTGTTCGAGAACCTTGAAGGGACCCAAGTAGCGAGGAGCAAACTTGGACTCAACTCGCAGCCTGATGTTACGGGCGGAGAGCCACACCAAGTCGCCAGGAGCAAAGGTCGGAGCGGGGCGCCGATGAACATCGGCGGAGGACCTCATTCTCTCCTTGGAGGCCCGAATGGCATCCTGCGTGCAGTCCCAAATGTCCCGTGCCTCCACAGCCCAGTCTGCCACCCTGGAGTCAGCAGAAGACACAGGCATGGGCACAGGAACACGCGGATGCTGGCCATAATTTAGGAGGAATGGAGTCTGACTGGTAGAGTCGGCTACGGCATTGTTAAGTGCAAACTCTGCCCACGGTAGCAAGGATGCCCAGTCATCCTGCCTGGCAGAAACAAAATGTCGTAAATATGTGACCATGGTCTGGTTGGCCCTCTCTACCAACCCATTCGTCTCGGGATGATATGCCGAAGAGAGATTCAACTCAATACTGAGTAGACGACAATGCTCTCTCCAGAATCGAGACGCAAACTGGGGACCCCGGTCACTAACAATTTTGTCTGGCATACCGTGTAGGCGAAAGATATGCTTGACGAACAAGACAGCCAACGCCCGTGCAGAAGGTAGCCGAGGAAGAGGCACCAAGTGCACCATTTTGGAAAAATGGTCGGTGATCACCCAGATAATGGTGCAGTTACGAGACTTGGGTAAGCCCACCACAAAGTCCATCCCGACCATCTCCCAGGGCCTGTCCGCCACCGGCAGAGGATAAAGCAAACCAGCTGGCCGTTGCCGAGGAGTCTTGTTCTTGGCGCAAGAGACACACGCCCGAACATACTCTGCGACATCACGAGCCATATGCGGCCACCAGTACGTCCTCGCCAGTAACTCAGATGTCCTTTCGGTACCAAAATGTCCACCCACCCTGGACGAGTGTGCCCAAGAGAGAACCTCCGGTCGCAAATTGGATGGAACAAAAGTCTTGCCCGGGGGCACAGACTCTAGCGAAACTGGGGCCACAGTTCTCAAGCTCTCGGTGGGGACAATAAGCCGAGGCTCCTCCTCCTCCGCAGATGACACAACGGAGCGAGAGAGAGCGTCGGCCCGAATGTTCTTCTCCCCAGAAAGAAAATGGAGGGTGAAATGAAACTGGGAGAAGAATAAGGACCATCTGGCCTGGCGAGAATTCAACCGCTGGGCTGTCTGCAGGTACACCAAATTTTTATGGTCTGTGAAGACTTGGAAGGGAAAACGTGCACCCTCCAAGAGATGTCTCCACTCCGAGAAAGCCAACTTCATGGCTAGCAACTCCCTGTCCCCGATGGAATAATTCCTCTCTGCTGGTGAGAAGGTCTTGGAGAAAAAGAAGCAAGGATGCTTCCGACCTTGAGCATCCTTTTGGAAGAGGACTGCTCCAGCACCAACAGAAGAGGCATCCACCTCCATGATAAATGGCTTATCAACATCGGGGCGATGTAGGATGGGAGCGCTAGCGAAGTGTGACTTTATAGAGTTAAAGGCTTAGGAGACCTCCTCAGACCACAATTTGGGATTCGCCCCCTTCTTGGTGAGGGCAACCAAGGGAGCTACCAAAGTTGAAAAGTGCGGAATGGACTGGCGATAATAATTAATGAACCCCATAAAGCGCTGCACCGCTTTAAGAGAATGGGGTTCCTGCCAGTCCATCACAGCCTGTAGTTTGGCAGGATCCATAGCCAATCCCTGGGCAGAGATGATGTAGCCTAGGAAAGGTAAGGACTCCTGCTCAAACATACACTTCTCCAACTTGGCATAGAGGGAGTTTGCCCGTAGGAGGTCGAAGACTTTGCAAACATCTCTCCGGTGGGAGTCAATATCTGGAGAGTAGATGAGAATATCATCCAGATAGACTACGACCGAGATGGAAAGCATATCCCGGAAGATGTCGTTGACAAAGTCTTGGAAAACGGCTGGGGCATTACAGAGCCCGAAGGGAATCACCAGATACTCATAGTGCCCATCTCTGGTGTTAAACGCCGTCTTCCATTCGTCGCCCTCGCGGATGCGAATCAGGTTATAAGCACCCCGCAGATGCAATTTGGTAAATACCTTAGCTCCCCTTAGCCTATCAAAAAGCTCAGAAATCAGGGGCAGCGGATACTTATTTTTAACGGTGATGGCGTTAAGACCCCTGTAATCTATGCAAGGACGTAATTCTCCATTCTTCTTCTGCACGAAGAAGAACCCTGCCCCTGCTGGTGACACTGACTTCCTAATGAACCCTCTTGCCAAATTCTCCTGGATGTATTGGGACATGGCCTCCGTTTCCGGAAGAGAGAGGGGATAGACACGAAGAAGCTGAAGAAGCAGCAGTAACTCTCTGTACAGCGTGAGACTGAGCAAGACGCTGGGACCGACGTCCCTGCTGAGCAGACTCCACTGCGGCTGGATAAGAATGGCAGACCGCAGCGGAGATGGCTCGAGATTCCCCCTGTGCAGAAGCGGGAACTCGAGACCTAACAGATAATGTATGAGTATTCTAATCCTAGTTATATTCAATAAGCTAAAACTTCTTGAGTTAATGTTATTTTTTTTACTTTTAAATAGCTGGTACAATATCAAAACTTGCTTAGATGCAGATTGTTACCAAAAATCAGCAGTCTTTGATTTTAAATGGGTACAAACAAACCAAACTAAAGCATTTACCTTAATTATGCATAATCTGTAAGTGCGTTATTTTGGTTTATTTGTGCTGCATAAATCAGCATTATTATGCTGATCATTAGTGTTGAGCATTGCGATACTGCAAGTATCGGGTATCGGCCGATATTTGCGGTATCAGAATTCCGATAGAGTTCCGATATTTACCCCCTATTGGATACCAGAATCGGAAGTTCCCAGAATTCAAACTGCATGAATTCAGCCAATGAGGAATGATTACAAGTGTGGGCACATCCTGTTTAGCATGGTGGGCACGTAACTACTGGCAAGGCTGTGATTGGCTGCTGAAAGATGTCATGATGCACTATAAAAAACGCTGCGGCCATTTTGGGCTCACTCTGCTGTGAATTCAGTTAGGGACAGAACGCTGTGTTCTGACTGAGGGTCAGTTGAGATAGCGATTTGCTTCATTGCGCCTTTCCTAGGCTAATTTAGCAACCGCTGCGTGAGAACCTTGCTTTTGCCTTGCAGTGCTGTTTTCACAGCGGTCTGCATGGTCTCTGTGTGTGTGAGTGCAGCTCACTCTGTAGTCTATGTGCAGCCACAGCCGGTTGTATTCAGCTCAGGGTGTTTCACACTGCCTCATACTTTTCTATCCATTGTCCTTTTTTGCTATTAGAGCAGCCTGCTGCACATTTTTCAAAAATTTCCTATTAGTGGCTTTCCACCCGTATCCAGCTAAATTGTGGAAAAACACTACATAGGATAACATAGAGGAGGTTTTTTGGGCCTTGCAGCGCTGTTTACGGCTGTCTGCACGGTCTCTGTTATGATCTGGTGGCCTACGAGCAGCATGAGACGAACTCTGGAGAAGGTGGTACCTGTACTGACCGCAGAACCTGTACTTAGCACCGCAAGTAGAAGTAGCCGTGGGATGTACCTAACACTCCCTAGACACCTCGACGCAGCCTAAGAACTAACTTCCCCTAAAGATAGAAATGGGAAAACTATCTTGCCTCAGAGAAAATCCCCAAAGGATAGACAGCCCCCCACAAATATTGACTGTGAGAGGAGAGGGAAATGACATACGCAGACTGAAATCAGGATTTAGTAAAGGAGGCATTTCTAGCTAAAAAGAAAGAATAGGACAGAGTACTATGCGGTCAGTATTAAAACACTAGAAAATATCCACCACAGAAAATACAAATCTCCACATCTGACTAAAGACATGGAGGGTATATCTGCATCTCCAGAGATACAGCTTGGCTGCAAAAAATCCTTACACAGACAAACCTGGACAAGACAAGACATGAAAATGCACTGAACTATAAGGCCCACAGCATGTGGATAGCAAAAACATAGCCAGAACTTATCTTTGTTGAAAAGAACAGCAAAGCAGGAGAGACCAGGTAGGGATGAGAATCCTCCAAAAACAATGGACAACTGGCACTGACTAAAGGATCAAGCAAGACTAAATAGCCAAGTCCACATTGCAATAAGTGGACCCACCTGATAAATGCTGCGATCCAAAGACAGCAGCACTACCACTCATAACCACCGGAGGGAGCCAAAGAGCAGAATTCACAACAGTATCCCCCCTTGAGGAGGGGTCACCGAACCCTCACCAGAGCCCCCAGGCCGATCAGGACGAGCCAAATGAAAGGCCCGAACCAAATCGTCAGCATGAACATCGGAGGCAACAACCCAAGAATTATCCTCCTGGCCATAACCCTTCCATTTGACAAGATACTGAAGCTTCCGCCTCGAAAAACGAGAATCCAAAATCTTTTCAACCACATACTCCAACTCCCCATCAATCAACAGAGGGAACGACGGGCACCACATACTTCCGCAACAAAGATCTATGGAAAACATTATGGATGGAAAAAGAGGCTGGAAGGGCCAAACGAAAAGACACTGGATTGATAATCTCAGAAATCCTATAAGGACCAATAAACCGAGGCTTGAACTTAGGGGAAGAAACCTTCATAGGAACATGACGGGAAGACAACCAGACCAAATCCCCAACCCGAAGCCGGGAACCAACACACCGACGACGGTTAGCAAAACGCTGAGCCTCTTCCTGAGACAACATCAAAATGTCCACCACATGAGCCCAAATTTGCTGAAACCTGTCAACCACAGAATCCACACCAGGACAATCAGAAGGCTCAACCTGCCCTGAAGAAAAACGAGGATGAAAACCAAAATTACAAAAAAAAGGCGAAACCAAGGTAGCAGAACTAGCCCGATTATTAAGGGCAAACTCGGCCAATGGCAAGAAAGCCAACCAATCATCCTGATCAGCAGACACAAAGCATCTCAAATAAGTTTCCAAAGTCTGATTAGTTCGCTCGGTTTGGCCATTTGTCTGAGGATGAAATGCGGAAGAAAAAGACAAATCAATGCCCAGCCTAGCACAAAAGGCCCGCCAAAACCTAGAAACAAACTGGGAACCTCTATTGGACACAATATTCTCCGGAGTGCCATGCAAACGAACCACATGCTGAAAAAACAACGGAACCAAATCAGAAGAGGAAGGCAATTTAGGCAAAGGTACCAAATGAACCATCTTAGAAAACCGATCACAAACCACCCAGATAACCGACACCCTCTGGGAAACCAGAAGATCTGAAATAAAATCCATAGAAATATGCGTCCAAGGTCTCTCAGGGACCGGCAAAGGCAAAAGCAACCCACTAGCACGGGAACAACAAGGCTTGGCCCGCGCACAAGTCCCACAGGACTGCACAAAAGAACGCACATCCCGCGACAAAGAAGGCCACCAAAAGGACCTACCAACCAAATCTCTGGTACCAAAAATTCCAGGATGGCCAGCCAACACAGAACAGTGAACCTCAGAAATCACTTTACTAGTCCATCTATCAGGAACAAACAGTTTCCCCACTGGACAGCGGTCAGGTTTATCAGCCTGAAATTCCTGAAGAACCCATTGTAAATCAGGGGAGATGGCAGAAAGAATCACCCCTTCCTTCAGAATGCCGACCGGCTCAAGGACCCCAGGAGAATCAGGCAAAAAACTCCTAGAGAGGGCATCAGCCTTAACATTCTTAGAACCCGGAAGATACGAGACCACAAAATCAAAACGGGAGAAAAACAGGGACCATCGAGCCTGTCTAGGGTTCAGTCGTTTGGCAGACTCGAGGTAAATCTGATTCTTATGATCGGTCAGGACCACAATACGGTGCTTGGCCCCCTCAAGCCAATGCCGCCACTCCTCAAACGCCCACTTCATAGCCAACAACTCCCGATTGCCGACATCATAATTGCGTTCCGCAGGCGAAAACTTCCGAGAAAAGAAGGCACACGGTTTCATCAAGGAACCATCAGAATTCCTCTGAGACAAAACGGCCCCTGCCCCAATCTCAGATGCGTCAACCTCAACCTGAAATGGAAGAGAAACATCCGGCTGACGCAACACAGGGGCAGAAGTAAATCGGCATTTAAGCTCCTGAAAGGCAGAAACAGCCGCGGATGACCAATTCGTCACATCAGCGCCTTTCTTCGTCAAATCGGTCAGAGGTTTAACCACACTGGAGAAGTTGGCAATGAAACGACGATAAAAATTAGCAAAGCCCAAGAATTTCTGTAGGCTCTTCACAGATGTGGGCCATCATGAATGGCCTGAACCTTAACCGGATCCATTTCTATAGATGAGGGAGAAAAAATGAAGCCCAAAAAAGAAACCTTCTGCACTCCAAAGAGGCACTTAGATCCCTTCACAAATAAAGCATTATCACGGAGGATCTGAAACACCATCCTGACCTGTTGCACATGAGACTCCCAATCATCAGAAAAAATCAAAATATCATCCAAATATACAATCATGAATTTATCAAGATAACTCCAAAAGATATCATGCATGAAAGACTGGAACACAGATGGGGCATTAGAGAGTCCAAATGGCATCACAAGGTATTCAAAATGGCCTTCGGGCATATTAAATGCAGTTTTCCATTCGTCACCCTGCTTAATACGAACAAGATTATATGCCTCTCGAAGGTCAATCTTAGTAAATCAACTAGCCCCCTTAATCCTAGCAAACAAATCAGTAAGCAAGGGCAAAGGGTATTGAAATTTGACTGTGATCTTATTCAAGAGGCGATAATCAATACAGGGTCTCAAGGAGCCATCCTTCTTGGCAACAAAAAAAAACCTGCTCCCAATGGTGAAGAAGATGGCCGAATATGCCCCTTCTCCAAAGACTCCTTAATATAGCTCCGCATGGCGGCATGTTCTGGCACAGACAGGTTGAAAAGTCGGCCCTTAGGGAACTAACAACCTGGAATCAAGTCAATAGCACAATCACAGTACCTATGCGGTGGATGAGAACTGGATTTGGGCTCATCGAAAACATCCTGGAAACCTGACAAAAACTCAGGAATTTCAGAAAAGGGGGAAGAGGAAATTGACATCAAAGGAACGTGACCATGAACCCCCTGACAACCCCAACTAGTCACAGACATAGATTTCCAATCTAACACCGGATTATGTACCTGTAACCATGGAAAACCCAGTACAATAGCATCATGCAAATTATGAAACACCAGAAAATGACAATCTTCCTGATGGGCTGGCGCCATACGCATGGTCAGCTGTGTCCAAAACTGAGGTTTATTTTTAGCCAACGGTGTAGCATCAATGCCCCTTAAAGGAATAGGGTTCTGCAAAGGCTGCAAGGGGAAACCACAATGTCTGGCAAATTCTAAGTCCATTAAGTTCAGAGCAGCGCCTGAATCCACAAATGCCATGACAGAAAATGACAATAATGAGCAGATCAAGGTCACAGATAACAGAAATTTAGGTTGTACAGTATTGATGGTAACAGAACTAGCGATTCCCTTTGTACGCTTAGGGCAATCAGAAATAACATGAGCAGAATCGCCGCAGTAAAAACACAACCTATTCTGACGCCTGAATCTTTGTCGTTCAGCTTTAGACAAAATCCTATCACACTGCATAGGCTCAGGGCTCCGCTCGGAGGACAACGCCACAGTGTGCACAACTCTGCGCTCGCGCAAGCGCCGATCAATCTGAATGGCCAGAGACATAGAATCACTCAGACCAGCAGGCGGGGGGAACCCACCGTAACATCTTTAACGGATTCAGAAAGACCCTTTCTGAAAATTGCCGCCAAGGCATCCTCATTCCATTTAGTCAGTACAGACCATTTTCTAAATTTCTGGCAATACGATTCTGCCGCTTCTTGACCTTGACCCAGGGCCAACAAGATTTTCTCAGCTTGATCCACAGAATTAAGCTCATCATTCAATAACCCCAATGCTTGAAAGAAAGAATCAACATTAAGCAAAGCAGGATTGCCAGTATCCAGGGAAAATGCCCAATCCTGTGGGTCACCACGCAGCAGGGATATGATGATTTTAACCTGCTGAATGGGATCACCAGAAGACCGGGGTCTCAATGCAAAAAACAGTTTACAGTTATTTTTAAAGCTCAAAAATTTGGACCTGTCCCCAAAAAACAAATCAGGAGTTGGAATTCTAGGCTCTAAAACCGGAGTCTGAACGATATAATCGGAAATATCCTGTACTCTAGCAGCAAGTTGGTCCCTTCTTTTGAGATGCATTTAACTCATTGTTGGCCAGTTGTACTGTTATGATCTGGTGGCCTAGGAGCAGCATGAGATGAACTCTGGAGAAGGTGGTACCTGTACTGACCGCAGACCCTGGACTTAGCACCGCAACTAGAAGTAGCCATGGGATGTACCTAACACTCACTAGACACCTCAACACAGCCTAAGAACTAACTTCCCCTAAAGATAGAAACGGGAAAACTATCTTGCCTCAGAGAAAATCCCCAAAGGATAGACAGCCCCCCACAAATATTGACTGTGAGAGGAGAGGAAAATGACATACGCAGACTGAAATCAGGATTTAGCAAAGGAGGCCTTTCTAGCTAAAAAGAAAGAATAGGACAGAGTACTATGCAGTCAGTATTAAAACACTAGAAAATATCCACCACAGAAAATATAAATCTCCACATCTGACTAAAGACATGGAGGGTATAACTGCATCTCCAGAGATACAGCTTGGCTGCAAAAAATCCTTACACAGACAAAGCTGGACAAGACAAAACATGAAAATGCACTGAACTATAAGGCCCACAGCATGTGGACAGCAAAAACATAGCCAGAACTTATCTTTGTTGAAAAGAACAGCAAAGCAGGAGAGACCAGGTAGGGATGAGAATCCTCCAAAAACAATGGACAACTGGCACTGACTAAAGGATCAAGCAAGACTAAATAGCCCAGTCCAAATTGCAATAAGTGGACCCACCTGATAAATGCTGCGATCCAAAGACAGCAGCACTACCACTCATAACCACCGGAGGGAGCCTAAGAGCAGAATTCACAACAGGTCTCTGTGTGAGTGCAGCTCGCCCTGTAGTCTGTGTGCAGCCACAGCCGGTTGTATTCAGCTCAGGGTGTGTTACTGCCTCATACCATAAAATACATTGTCCTTTTTTGCTAATAGTGCAGCCTGCTGCACATTTTTTCAAAAATTTCCTATTAGTGGCTTTCCACCCGTATCCAGCAAAATTGTGGGAAAACACTACATAGGATAACATAGAGGAGGGTTTTTGGGCCTTGCAGCGCCAATAACGGCTGTCTGCACGGTCTCTGTGTGAGTGCAGCTCGCCCTGTAGTCTGTGTGCAGCCACAGCCAGTTGTATTCAGCTCAGGGTGCGTTACTGCCTCATACCATAAAATACATTGTCCTTTTTTGCTAATAGTGCAGCCTGCTGCACATTTTTTCAAAAATTTCCTATTAGTGGCTTTCCACCCGTATCCAGCTAAATTGTGGAAAAACACTACATAGAATAACATAGAGGAGGTTTTTTGGGCCTTGCAGCGCCGTTTACGGCTGTCTGCACGGTCTCCGTGTGAGTGCAGCCCTGTTGTGAATTCTGCTCTTGGTCTCCCTCCGGTGGTTATGAGTGGTAGTGCTGCGGTAGTCGGATCACAGCATTTATCAGGTGTATCTATTTTTTGCAATTTGGGCTGGGCTATATAGCCTTGCTTGATCCTTTAGTCAGTGCCAGTTGTCCATTATTTTTGGAGGATTCACATCCCTTCTGGTCTCTCCTGTTTGCTGTGCTTTTCTTCAAAGATAAGTCCTGGCTTTTTTTTTTGCTGTCCACCTGCTGTGAACCTTATAGTTCTGTGCATTTTTCATGTTTTGTCTTGTCCAGCTTTGTCTGTGAAGGATTTTTTGCAGCCAAGCTGTGTCTCTGGAGATGCAGATATACCCTCCATGTCCTTAGTCAGATGTGGTGTTTTGTATTTTCTGTGGTGGATATTTTCTAGTGTTTTAATACTGACCGCATAGTAACATAGTAACATAGTAACATAGTTAGTAAGGCCGAAAAAAGACATTTGTCCATCCAGTTCAGCCTATATTCCATCATAATAAATACCCAGATCTACGTCCTTCTACAGAACCTAATAATTGTATGATACAATATTGTTCTGCTCCAGGAAGACATCCAGGCCTCTCTTGAACCCCTCGACTGAGTTCGCCATCACCACCTCCTCAGGCAAGCAATTCCAGATTCTCACTGCCCTAATAGTAAAGAATCCTCTTCTATGTTGGTGGAAAAACCTTCTCTCCTCCAGACGCAAAGAATGCCCCCTTGTGCCCGTCACCTTCCTTGGTATAAACAGATCCTCAGCGAGATATTTGTATTGTCCCCTTATATACTTATACATGGTTATTAGATCGCCCCTCAGTCGTCTTTTTTCTAGACTAAATAATCCTAATTTCGCTAATCTATCTGGGTATTGTAGTTCTCCCATCCCCTTTATTAATTTTGTTGCCCTCCTTTGTACTCTCTCTAGTTCCATTATATCCTTCCTGAGCACCGGTGCCCAAAACTGGACACAGTACTCCATGTGCGGTCTAACTAGGGATTTGTACAGAGGCAGTATAATGCTCTCATCATGTGTATCCAGACCTCTTTTAATGCACTCCATGATCCTGTTTGCCTTGGCAGCTGCTGCCTGGCACTGGCTGCTCCAGGTAAGTTTATTATTAACTAGGATCCCCAAGTCCTTCTCCCTGTCAGATTTACCCAGTGGTTTCCCGTTCAGTGTGTAATGGTGATATTGATTCCCTCTTCCCATGTGTATAACCTTACATTTATCATTGTTAAACCTCATCTGCCACCTTTCAGCCCAAGTTTCCAACTTATCCAGATCCATCTGTAGCAGAATACTATCTTCTCTTGTATTAACTGCTTTACATAGTTTTGTATCATCTGCAAATATCGATATTTTACTGTGTAAACCTTCTACCAGATCATTAATGAATATGTTGAAGAGAACAGGTCCCAATACTGACCCCTGCGGTACCCCACTGGTCACAGCGACCCAGTTAGAGACTATACCATTTATAACCACCCTCTGCTTTCTATCACTAAGCCAGTTACTAACCCATTTACACACATTTTCCCCCAGACCAAGCATTCTCATTTTGTGTACCAACCTCTTGTGCGGCACGGTATCAAACGCTTTGGAAAAATCGAGATATACCACGTCCAATGACTCACCGTGGTCCAGTCTATAGCTTACCTCTTCATAAAAACTGATTAGATTGGTTTGACAGGAGCGATTTCTCATAAACCCATGCTGATATGGAGTTAAACAGTTATTCTCATTGAGATAATCCAGAATAACATCCCTCAGAAACCCTTCAAATATTTTACCAACAATAGAGGTTAGACTTACTGGCCTATAATTTCCAGGTTCACTTTTAGAGCCCTTTTTGAATATTGGCACCACATTTGCTATGCGCCAGTCCTGCGGAACAGACCCTGTCGCTATAGAGTCACTAAAAATAAGAAATAATGGTTTATCTATTACATTACTTAGTTCTCTTAGTACTCGTGGGTGTATGCCATCCGGACCCGGAGATTTATCTATTTTAATCTTATTTAGCCGGTTTCGCACCTCTTCTTGGGTTAGATTGGTGACCCTTAATATAGGGTTTTCATTGTTTCTTGGGATTTCACCTAGCATTTCATTTTCCACCGTGAATACCGTGGAGAAGAAGGTGTTTAATATGTTAGCTTTTTCCTCGTCATCTACAACCATTCTTTCCTCACTATTTTTTAAGGGGCCTACATTTTCAGTTTTTATTCTTTTACTATTGATATAGTTGAAGAACAGTTTGGGATTAGTTTTACTCTCCTTAGCAATGTGCTTCTCTGTTTCCTTTTTGGCAGCTTTAATTAGTTTTTTAGATAAAGTATTTTTCTCCCTATAGTTTTTTAGAGCTTCAATGGTGCCATCCTGCTTTGGTAGTGCAAATGCTTTCTTTTTACTGTTAATTGCCTGTCTTACTTCTTTGTTTAGCCACATTGGGTTTTTCCTATTTCTAGTCCTTTTATTCCCACAAGGTATAAACCGCTTACACTGCCTATTTAGGATGTTCTTAAACATTTCCCATTTATTATCTGTATTCTCATTTCTGAGGATATTGTCCCAGTCTACCAGATTAAGGGCATCTCTAAGCTGTTCAAACTTTGCCTTCCTAAAGTTCAATGTTTTTGTGACTCCCTGACAAGTCCCCCTAGTGAAAGACAGGTGAAACTGCACAATATTGTGGTCGCTATTTCCTAAATGCCCAACCACCTGCAGATTTGTTATTCTGTCAGGTCTATTAGATAGTATTAGGTCTAAAAGTGCTGCTCCTCTGGTTGGATTCTGCACCAATTGTGAAAGATAATTTTTCTTGGTTATTAGCAGAAACCTGTTGCCTTTATGGGTTTCACAGGTTTCTGTTTCCCAGTTAATATCCGGGTAGTTAAAGTCCCCCATAACCAGGACCTCATTATGGGTTGCAGCTTCATCTATCTGCTTTAGAAGTAGACTTTCCATGATTTCTGTTATATTTGGGGGTTTGTAACAGACCCCAATGAGAATTTTGTTACCATTTTTCCCTCCATGAATTTCAACCCATATGGACTCGACATCCTCATTCCCTTCGCTAATATCCTCCCTTAAAGTGGACTTTAGACAAGACTTTACATAGAGACAAACCCCTCCTCCTCTCCGATTTTTACGATCCTTTCTAAACAGACTGTAACCCTGTAAGTTAACTGCCCAGTCATAGCTTTCATCTAACCATGTCTCGGTTATTCCCACTATGTCAAAGTTACCTGTAGATATTTCTGCTTCTAGTTCTTCCATCTTGTTTGTCAGGCTTCTGGCGTTTGCGAGCATGCAGTTTAGAGGATTTTGTTTTGTTCCAATCTCCTCACTGTGGATTGTTTTAGAAATGTTCTTACCTCCCTTCTGAGTATGTTTTCCTGGGTCGTCTTTGTTCGAGTCTAATGTTTTTCTTCCCGTCCCCTCTTCTTCTAGTTTAACGCCCTCCTGATGAGTGTAGCGAGTCTTCTGGCGAATGTGTGTTTCCCAGGTTTGTTGAGGTGTAGTCCGTCTCTGGCGAGGAGTCCATCATACCAATAATTCACACCGTGGTCCAGGAATCCAAATCCTTGTTGTCTGCACCATCGTCTTAGCCAGTTGTTTGCATCAAGGATCCTGTTCCATCTCCTGGTGCCATGCCCGTCTACTGGAAGGATAGAAGAAAAAACTACCTGTACTCTGTCCTATTCTTTCTTTTTAGCTAGAAAGGCCTCCTTTACTAAATCCTGATTTCAGTCTGCGTATGTCATTTCCCTCTCCTCTCACAGTCAATATTTGTGGGGGGCTGTCTATCCTTTGGGGATTTTCTCTGAGGCAAGATAGGTTTCTGGTATCTGTCTTTAGGGGTAGTTAGTTTTTAGGCTGTGTCAAGGGGTCTAGGGAGTGTTAGGTACCCCCCACGGCTACTTCTAGTTGCGCTGCTAAGTTCAGGGTTTGCGGTCTGTACAGGTACCACCTTCTCCAGAGTACGTCTCATGCTGCTCCAAGGCCACCAGATCATAACAGTACAACTGGCCAAAAATGAGATAATTGCATCTCAGAAGAAGGGAGGAAAGGTTGTGAGCCATTTTTTTTCCTTAGCCTGTTCCTCCCTCTTAATCTCTGGGTGGCTGCGGAACCTAGTAATAACATGAGTGTTCAGGTGTTAGTTTCTCGGGTGGATCAGCTTGCTGCTAGGGTACAGGGTATTTCAGATTATATTGTTCAGACTCCTGCCTTAGAACCTAGGATTCCCACTCCTGATTTATTCTTTGGTGATAGATCCAAATTTTTGAGTTTCAAAAATAACTGTAAACTGTTTTTTTGCATTGAGACCC
The DNA here is from genome assembly GCF_032444005.1 of Ranitomeya imitator. NCBI lineage: Eukaryota > Metazoa > Chordata > Amphibia > Anura > Dendrobatidae > Ranitomeya > Ranitomeya imitator. Next base: position 72,757,147 of record NC_091285.1, read on the forward strand.
CGGTCTTCTGGTGATACCATTCAGCAGGTTAAAATCATCATATCCCTGCTGCGTGGTGACCCACAGGATTGGGCATTTTCCCTGGATACTGGCAATCCTGCTTTGCTTAATGTTGATTCTTTCTTTCAAGCATTGGGGTTATTGTATGATGAGCCTAATTCTGTGGATCAAGCTGAGAAAATCTTGTTGGCCCTGGGTCAAGGTCAAGAAGCGGCAGAATCGTATTGCCAGAAATTTAGAAAATGGTCTGTACTGACTAAATGGAATGAGGATGCCTTGGCGGCAATTTTCAGAAAGGGTCTTTCTGAATCCGTTAAAGATGTTACGGTGGGGTTCACCACGCCTGCTGGTCTGAGTGATTCTATGTCTCTGGCCATTCAGATTGATCGGCGCTTGCGCGAGCGCAGAGTTGTGCACACTGTGGCTTTGTCCTCTGAGCGGAGCCCTGAGCCTATGCAGTGTGATAGGATTTTGTCTAAAGCTGAATGTCAAAGATTCAGGCGTCAGAATAGGTTGTGTTTTTACTGCGGCGATTCTGCTCATGTTATTTCTGATTGCCCTAAGTGTACAAAGAGAATCGCTAGTTCTGTTACCATCAGTACTGTACAACCTAAATTTCTGTTATCTGTGACCTTGATCTGCTCATTATCATCATTTTCTGTCATGGCATTTGTGGATTCAGGCGCCGCTCTGAACTTAATGGACTTAGAATTTGCCAGACATTGTGGTTTCCCCTTGCAGCTTTTGCAGAACCCTATTCCTTTAAGGGGCATTAATGCTACACCGTTGGCTAAAAATAAACCTCAGTTTTGGACACAGCTGACCATGCGCATGGCGCCAGCCCATCAGGAAGATTGTCGTTTTCTGGTGTTGCATAATTTGCATGATGATATTGTCCTGGGTTTTCCATGGTTACAGGTACATAGTCCGGTGTTAGATTGGAGATCTATGTCTGTGACTAGTTGGGGTTGTCAGGAGGCTCATGGTCACGTTCCTTTGATGTCACGTAAGGGTCCATTAGGGCGATTCAGGGATAGCCTACGTTGAGTGGGGGTGCCATTGTGCAGGATACATAGGGTGCCAACCTCCGCAGCAAGGTAGGGGACAGATAGTCGGGAACCTAGGGATCGAGAGCACCCTGTATCTTTGTCTTATATTTTTTGTGTCAAACAACTGGTACCAGTCTAAGGTTGTATGTGGTGTGTGTTTTTATTATAAAAGTATTATTAAATGTTAAGTTTTATTGGGTATTTTATTCTATTCTTATATGGTGTTCTTTTGCTGTGAATTTCTGAAATTTTTGGCACCTTCATTATATGTTCTGTGATATAACACAGTTGTGCTAGGTAGAATTTATAGGATAGTTCATGTTTCAAATCTTTAAGCGGAAACACTGCGTTGTATTTTCCGCAGCATGTGAATTCTTTGTGCGGATTCTGCAGCGTTTTACACCTGTTCCTCAATAGGAATCCGCAGGTCAAATCCGCACAAAAAACACTGGAAATCCGTGGTAAATCCGCAGGCAAAAAACAGTGCCTTTTACCTGCAGATTTTTCAAAAATGGTGCGGAAAAATCACTCCCGAATCCGCAATGTGGGCACATAGCCTTAGGGTTAGGGTTGAAATTAGAGTTAGGGTTGGAAATAGGGCTAAGTTTAGGCTTATGGTTAGGGTTATGGTTAGGGGTATGTTGGGGTTAAAATTGTGGTTAGGGTTGGGATTAGGGTAAGGGTTGGGATTAGGGTTAGGATTAGGGTTGGTATTGGGGTTACGGGTGTGTTGGGGTTAGGGTTGTGGTTAGGGGTGTGTTTTGATTATGGTTATGGCTACAGTTGGGATTAGGGTTAGGAGTGTGTTGGGGTTAGTGTTGGAGTTAGAATTGAGGGGTTTCCACTGTTTAAGCACATCGGTGGTCTCCAAACGCAACATGGCGCCACCATTGATTCCAGCCAATCTTGCGTTCAAAAAGTCAAATGGTGCTCCCTCCCTTCCGAGCCCTGACGTGTGCCCAAAAGGTGGTTTACCCCCACATATGGGGTACCAGCATACTCAGGACAAACTGAGCAACAACGATTGAGGTCCAATTTCTCGTTGCCCTTTCACAAATAAAAAATTGCTTGCTAAAACATAATTCTTGAGGAAAGAAAAATGATTTTTTATTTTCATGGCTCTGCGTTATAAACTTCTGTGAAGCACTTGGGGGTTCAAAGTGCTCACCACACATCTAGATAAGTTCCATGGGGGGTCTACATTCCAAAATGGGGTCACTTGTGGGGGTTTCTACTGTTTAGGTACATCATGGGCTCTGCAAATGCAACGTGATGCCCGCAGGCCATTCCATCAAAGTCTGCATTTCAAAACGTCACTACTTCCCTTCCGAGCCCCGACGTGTGCCCAATCAGTGGCTTACCCCCACTTATGGGATATCAACGTACTCAGGATAAACTGGTCAACAAATATTGGGGTCCACTTCTCCTTTTACCCTTGTGAAAATAAAAAATTGCTTACTAAACATAATTTTTGAGTAAAGAAAAATTATTTTTTATTTTCACGGCTCTGAGTTGTAAACTTCTGTGAAGCACTTGGGGGTTCAAAGTACTCACCACTCTCTAGATAAGTTCCTTGGGGGGGTCTAGTTTCCAAAATGTGGTCACTTGTGGGGGGTTTCTACTGTTTAGGCACATCAGGGGCTCTGCAAATGCAATGTGACGCCCTCAGACCATTCCATCACAGTCTGCATTTCAAAATGTCAATACTTCCCTTCTGAGCCCCAACATGTGCCCAAACAGTGGTTTACCCCCACATATGTGGTACCAGCATACTCAGGACAAACTGGGCAACAACTATTGGGGTCCAATTTCTCCTGTTACCCTTGTGAAAATAAAAAAAATGTTACTAAAACATAATTTTTGAGGAAAGAAAAATTATTTTTTTATTTTCACGGCTCTGCGTTATAAACTTCTGTGATGCACTTGGGGGTTCAAAATGCTCACCACACATCTAGATAAGTTCCTTGGGGGTCTAGTTTCCAAAATGGGGTCACTTAAGGGGGGTTTCTACTGTTTAGGCACATCAGGGGCTCTGCAAACGTAACATGATGCCCGCAGACCATTCCATCAAATTCTGCATTCCAAAACGTCACTACTTCCCTTCCGAGCCCCGACGTGTGGCCAAACAGTGGTTCGCCCCACATATGGGGTATCGGCGCACTCAGGACAAACTGGACAACAACTTTTGGGGTTCAATTTCTCCTGCTACTCCTGTGAAAATAAAAAAATGCAGGCTAAAAAATTATTTTTGAGGAAAGAAAAATGATTTTTTATTTTGCTGGCTCTGCGTTATAAACTTTTGTGAAGTACTTGGGGGTTTAAAGTGGTCACCGCACATCTAGTTTAGTTCCATGGGAGGTCTAGTTTCCAAAATGGGGTCAAATGTGGGGGAACTCCACACAGGGGCTCTCCAAACGCGACATGGCACACAGGGGCTCTCCAAACGCGACATGGTGTCCGCTAACGATTGGAGCTAATTTTTCATTCAAAAAGTCAAATGGCGCTACTTCCCTTCTGAGCCCTGCCGTGTGCCCAAACAGTGGTTTACCCCCACATGTGAGGTATCAGTGTACTCAGGAGAAATGTCCCAATAAATTTTATGATCCATTTTATCCTGCTGCCCATGTGGAAATGAACAAATTGTGGCTAAAAGAAATTTTTTGTGAAAAAAAAGTACTTTTTCATTTTTACGGATCAATTTGTGAAGCACCTGGGGGTTCAACGTGCTTACTATGCATCTTGATAAGTTCCTTGGGGGGTCTAGTTTCTAAAATGGGGTCACTTGTGGGGGATCTCCAATCTTTAGGTACACAGGGGCTCTCCAAATGCGACATGGTGTCCGCTAACGATTGGAGCTAATTTTTCATTCAAAAGTCAAATGGCGCTCCTTCCCTTCCGAGCCTTGCCGTGTGCACAAACAGTGATTTGTGACCACATATGAGGTATTGGTGTACTCAGGAGAAATTGCCCAACACACTTTAGGATCCATTTTATCCTGTTGCCCAAGTGAAAATGAAAAAATTGAGGCTAAAAGAAATTTTTTGTCAAAAAAAGTACTTTTTCATATTTACGTATCAATTTGTGAAGCACCTGGGGATTCAAAGTGCTCACTATGCATCTAGATAAGCTCCTTCGGGGGTCTAGTTTCCAAAATGGGGTCACTTGTTGGGGAGCTCCAATGTTTAGGCACAGAGGGGCTCTCCGAACGCGACATGGTGTCCGCTAAAGATTGGAGCCAATTTTTCATTGAAAAAGTCAAATGGTGCTCTTTCCCTTCCGAGTAGTGTTGAGCATTCCGATACTGCAAGAATCGGGTATCGGCCGATATTTGCGGTATCGGAATTCCGATACCGAGTTCCGATATTTACCGCATATCGGATACCGGAATCGGAAGTTCCCAGAATTCAAACTGCACGAATTCAGCCAATGAGGAATGATTGCAAGTGTGGGCACATCCTGTTCAGCATGGTGGGCATGTAACTACTGGCAAGGCTGTGATTGGCTGCTGAAATTATATCATGATGCACTATAAGAAACGCTGCCGCCATTTTGCGCTCACTCTCCTGTGAATTCAGTTAGGGACAGGATGCTGTGTTCTGACTGAGGGCCAGTTGAGATAGCGAATTGCTTCATTGCGCTTTTCCCAGGCTAATTTAGCAACCGCTGTGTGTTCACCTTGCTTTTGCCTTGCAGCGCTGTTTTAACAGCGTTCTGCAAGGTCTCTGTGTGTGTGAGTGCAGCCCACTCTGTAGTCTGTGTGCAGCCATAGCCGGTTGTATTCAGCTCAGGGTGGTTCACACTGTGTTATGACCTGGTGGTTAGGAGCACCCGGAATGACCTGATAGTTAAACCACATACAGGACGAACTCTGGGATGTGGGAACTCTGCTGACCGCAAGCCCTAATCCTATCACACACACTAGAAATAGCCGTGGAGCGCTCCTAACCAGACCTAGGCGCCTCGTCACAGCCTAAGGGCTATCTAGCCCTAGAGAAGGAAAATATAGCCTACCTTGCCTCAGAGAAATTCCCCAAAGGTAAAGGAAGCCCCCCAAATATATTGACTGTGAGTAAAGAAGAAAGTCACAAACGCAGAAATGAAACAGGTTCAGCAAAGGGAGGCCAGACTAACTAAATAGACAGAGGATAGGAAAGGTAACTTTGCGATCAGCACAAAAACCTACAAAGACCACGCAGAGTGTGCAAAAAAAGACCTCCGCACCGACTCACGGTGCGGAGGGGCCACTCTGCATCCCAGAGCTTCCAGCTAGCAAGACAAAATCATGAAAACCAGCTGGACAAGAAAACAGAGAACAAAATAAGACTACAAGGAACTTAGCTTCTGCAGGAGAAGGCAGGTCACCAGAGAGATCCAGGAGCGAACTGAACGAATGCAAAAACATTGACAGCTGGCCTAGAGTAACGATCTGAGAGGAGTTAAATAGAACAGCCAACCAAAGGATAAACCACGTCACCTGTGTAAGGAACCTCAGAAGCCGCAGCTTCACTCATAGCCACCAGAGGGAGCCCATAGACGGAACTCACCGAAGTACCATTCACGACCACAGGAGGGAGCTTGACAACAGAATTCACAACACTGCCTCATACTGTTCTATCCATTGTCCTTTTTTGCTAATAGTGCAGCCTGCTGCACATTTTTTCAAAAAATTCCTATTAGTGAATTTCCACCCGTATCCAGCAAAATTGTGGAAAAACACTACATGGGATAAGATAGAAGAGGGTTTTTGGGCCTTGCAGCGCCGTTTACGGCTGTCTGCACAGTCTCGGTGTGAGTGCAGCTCGCCCTGTAGTCTGTGTGCAGCCACAGCCGGTTGTATTCAGCTCAGGGTGCGTCACTGCCTCATACCGTAAAATACATTGTCCTTTTTTGCTAATAGTGCAGCCTGCTGCACATTTTTTCAAAAATTTCCTATTAGTGGCTTTCCACCCGTATCCAGCAAAATTGTGGAAAAACACTACATAGGATAACATAGAGAAGGTTTTTTGGGCCTTGCAGCGCCGTTTACGGTTGTCTGCACGGTCTCGGTGTGAGTGCAGCATGCCCTGTAGTCTGTGTGTAGCCACAGCCGGTTGTATTCAGCTCAGGGTGCGTCACTGCCTCATACCGTAAAATACATTGTCCTTTTTTGCTAATAGTGCAGCCTGCTGCACATTTTTTCAAAAATTTCCTATTAGTGGCTTTCCACCCGTATCCAGCAAAATTGTGGAAAAACACTACATAGGATAACATAGAGGAGGTTTTTTGGGCCTTGCAGCGCCGTTTACGGCTGTCTGCACGGTCTCGGTGTGAGTGCAGCACGCCCTGTAGTCTGTGTGCAGCCACAGCCGGTTGTATTCAGCTCAGGGTGCGTCACTGCATCATACCGTAAAATACATTGTCCTTTTTTGCTAATAGTGCAGCCTTTTGCACATTTTTTCAAAAATTTCCTATTAGTGGCTTTCCCCCCATATCCAGCAAAATTGTGGAAAAACACTACATAGGATAACATAGAGGAGGTTTTTTGGACCTTGCAGCGCCGTTTACGGCTGTCTGCACGGTCTCGGTGTGAGTGCAGCACGCCCTGTAGTCTGTGTGCAGCCACAGCCGGTTGTATTCAGCTCAGGGTGCGTCACTGCCTCATACCGTAAAATACATTGTCCTTTTTTGCTAATAGTGCAGCCTTTTGCACATTTTTTCAAAAATTTCCTATTAGTGGCTTTCCACCCGTATCCAGCAAAATTGTGGAAAAACACTACATAGGATAACATAGAGGAGGTTTTTTGGGCCTTGCAGCGCCGTTTACGGCTGTCTGCACGGTCTCCGTGTGAGTGCAGCTCGCCCTGTAGTCTGTGTGCAGCCACAGCTGGTTGTATTCAGCTCAGGGTGTGTCACTGCCTCATACCGTAAAATACATTGTCCTTTTTTGCTAATAGTGCAGCCTGCTGCACATTTTTTCAAAAATTTCCTATTAGTGGCTTTCCACCCGTATCCAGCAAAATTGTGGAAAAACACTACATAGGATAACATAGAGGAGTTTTTTTGGGCCTTGCAGCGCCATTTATGGCTGTCTGCACGGTCTCCATGTGAGTGAAACTCGCTCTGTAGTCAGATCTGCCCCCCCAAAAAAAAAAGTAAAGTTCACCAAACACACCACTTTACAGTTGTGTGGGCCACAGTAGCTCATAATAAAGTCTAGTCCACACTTTAGAAAATTAGTGTTTCTTATACCTGTTAGGAGGAGCTGTTCACAAATAAGCACACTAAGCCCTTAGTACTTTTCTGCTTATCTTTATCTGTCAACCAAGATGAAGAGGGCAGGGAGTAAGGCATGTGGGCGTGGGCGCGGAGCAGGGAGAGGACTTGGTGATTCTGTGCCTGCTGCGGGCGTTGGTGACTCATCATCACCCAGTTTCAGCAGGGAACAGTCCTTCATGCGCAGCTTTGTAGGAGAGCGCCGTACACCGCTGCTGCGTGAAGATCAAATTGAAGGCGTTGTCGGATGGATGGCAGCTAACGCATCGACTTCAATTAGTGCCACATCCTCTTAGGCACAGAGCACTGGAGAGCACCTATCTGTCTCTTCACCACCTGCCAAATTGGCCAGGCAGTCAGAGAGCCCAGGACAGGAGCCGTCTCTACTTCTGTTCTCTGAATCTCTTGGCTTGGAAACAGGGGGCCAGCCAAGCAGCATTGGAGAAATGGAAGAAGAGGCAGTGTGCGTGATGCCTAACAGCTTTGTCTCTCTGACTCTGAAGAGACGGGTGGGCCAGTGCCTACGGTCACCACAGCGCAGTATGCATCTGATGATGAGACTCAGGTGCCGCTTTCTGGTGCGTACTGTTCTGCCGAGACTACCCAGGAGGAGCAGTTGGTGGCAGAGGGTAGTGTAGATGATGAGGTCCTTGACCCATCGTGGTGTGAGGTACAGGAAGGTGGTGGGAGCAGCTCTGAGGAAGAGATTCCCCAAACAGGCCAAAGAGGGAGAGGGAGGGGGAAGACTGTGGAGCCTGTAGCCTCCACTTTGGCACCCGTTAGGAGCTTGTCTCTTCCAAAAGCCAAAAAGGGCGCTCCCAAGACTTGCAGTGCCTGGTCCTTTTTTTACACAGTTGCAGATGACATTTGCTTTGTCAAATGCAAGCTGTGTAATCAGAAAGTCAAAAGAGGGAAAAGTGTCAGCAACCTCAATACTACAAATACGTGGAAACATGTGCGGAACAGGCACGCGGTGGAGTTACAAAAACACACTGAAGACCTAGGCCAACCAACAGCGGCAGCTACCACCTCTTCAGCTCGTGTTGCCTCTTCCTCCAGCTCACACACAGCTGGTTCGGCTTCCTCCCAGGATCGCCATGGAAGAACCTCTGGCACTGTTGTCCAGAGACCCACTGTAATTCCACCCACAGCACCACGTTCCCAGTCATCCTCACACTCCCAGCCCAGTCTACAGCCATCGGTAGTACAGGCATGGGAGAAAAGGCAGCCATTCTCGGCAAACCACCCCCGAGCACAGGCTCTGAATGCAGGCATTGCCAAACTTCTGTCACTGGAAATGCTCTCATTCAGGCTGGTGGAGACTGACAGCTTCCGTGACTTGATGGCATTGGCAGTCCCACAGTACAATGTGCCCAGCCGCTATTATTTCAGCAGGCAAGCTGTCCCTGCCCTGCACAAGCATGTGGAGGGACACATAAAACACGCGCTACTGAACGCCGTCAGTAGCAAGGTCCACTTCACCACCGATGCGTGGACCAGTCAACATGGACAGGGGCGATACCTTTCCCTCACTGCCCATTGGGTTAATGTTGTTGAGCTGGGTACAGATCGTGCGAGTGGTGCAGGATGTGTCCTGCCCACTCCAAGGATTGCAGGAATCCAGTCTGTATGCATTGACTCCTCCTCATACACAAGTTCCTCAGAATCATCGCTGCAGGAGCCGTCACAGTCCACCTCCACATGGACCCGTGAACGTTTACCTGTTACGACCGACATGAGCACAGCCATGGCCAAACGTCAACAGGCCGTACTGAAATTAGTTTCTTTGGGGAATCGAAGCCACACAGCGCAGGAGCTCTGGAATGCCATCAAGCAGGAGAGCGATGTGTGGTTTGTGCCAGCGAATCTCCGGCCAGGCATGGTAGTGTGTGACAATGGCCGAAATCTGGTGGCAGCTTTGGCCCTTGGCAACCTCACTCACATCCCATGTCTGGCACATGTGCTCAATTTGGTTGTGCAGAGTTTTCTGAGGTACTACCCGGATCTTGATGCACTGCTGCACAAGGTCCGCCTAGAGTGTGCTCACTTGCGGCGTTCCAGCACGGCAAGATCGCGCATTGCAGCTCTGCAGCACCAATTCCGCCTTCCGGAACATCGCATCATATGTGACCTACTTACCAGGTGGAATTCCACGTTACATATGTTGGAGCAGTTGTGTGAGCAGCAGCAAGCAGTAATGGAGTACCAGCTGCATCAGGCGCAATGAAGTCGCAATACGCGCCGTTCAGACTTCACAACCACAGAGTGGGCCACTATGAAGGACGTCTGCCATGTTTTGCATCCCTTCGATTATTTCACGCGGATGGCGAGTGCAGATGATGCACTAGTCAGCATGACTGTCCCCCTTATCTGCCTGCTTCAACAAACACTGCAAGCGCTAAGGGATGATGTTGTGGAAGAGGTGGAGGATGAGGAGTCACCATTTCCATCAGCTTCTGGACAGTCAGCGCCACGTGGTTCCTCACAGAGGCGTAGGCAGGGGACACTTTGTGAGGATGAGGAGGAGTCAATGGAGGAGGAAGACATCCGTCCAGAGGAGGGAGTTACACAATTGTCCAGTAGTCAGTGTGTACAGCGAGGGTGGGGTGATGAAGAGCAGGCAGAGATCACTCCTCAAGCAGGGGACAGCGTTTCTTGGCCAGTTGGCAGTCTGCAGCACATGGTTGATTTCATGCTGCAGTGCCTGAGAAACGACCGCTGCATCGACCACATTCTCAACATGGCTGATTATTGGGTGTTCACCCTCCTCGATTCTCGCTACCGGGACAATGTACAAATCCTCATCACACCGTTGACCCGGGAGCGTAAAATGCGGGAGTACCAAGACACACTGGTGAATTCCATCATCTTCTCCAGTCCAACTGAGAGCAGTGCTGCTGGTGCTTTACAAAGCAACTGTCACGCACGCGCCCAGACTGGTTGGCGTGGGCATACGGGGGTGTGGCCCCACTGGACCACAGACCAAACTTCCCTAGAAGGGGCGTAACTAAGTAGCTTCCTAGGTGTTCGCTGGAGCCTCTGATGGTGAGGTCAGACTTGTGCAATAGGAAGCTACCAGGTGCCACTCCAGGATGATGTCTGGCTGTGGCTGCCGATCCCACTAAGGAACGGAGCGGGCACGGCTGGCACTCTGGCTGACAGGCGGGCACGGCTGGGACACAGGCAGGCAGACGGGTACAACAGAGACACTGGCGGGCAGGCGGACACGGCTGGCTCTCTGGTAGACAGGCGGGTACGGCTGGAACATAGGAAGAACCGGTAGGGACCGGTCTGCAGGCAGGTATGTGAAACAGCTAGGAACCTGTTCAGACAGGAGGACTAAGTAACAAGTAGAAGGTGGAACTAAGAGAAGAGGAGAAGGCAGAGCCAAGGGCGGAGATGCTGGAGGCGGAGCCAAGAGCGGAGACGCTGGAGGCGGAGCCAAGAGCAGAGACGCTGGAGGCGAAGCCAAGAGCAGAGACGCTGGAGGCGGAGCTAAGAGCAGAGACGCGGGAGGCGGAGCCAAGAGCAGAAACGCTGGAGGCGGAGCCAAGAGCGGAGATGCTGGAGGCGGAGCCAAGAGCGGAGACGCTGGAGGCGGAGCCAAGAGCGGAGATGCTGGAGGCGGAGCCAAGAGCTGAGACGCTGGAGGCGGAACCAAGAGCGGAGATGCTGGAGGCGGAGCCAAGAGCGGAGACGCTGGAGGCGGAGCCAAGAGCGGAGACGCTGGAGGCGGAGCCAAGAGAGGAGACGCTGGAGGTAACGCCAAGAGCGGAGACGCTGGAGGCGGAGCCAAGAGCGGAGACGCTGGAGGCGGAGCCAAGAGCGGAGACGCTGGAGGCGGAGCCAAGAGCGGAGACGCTGGAGGCGGAGACGCTGGAGGCGGAGCCAAGAGCGGAGACGCTGGAGGCGGAGCCAAGAGCGGAGATGCTGGAGGCGGAGCCAAGAGCGGAGACGCTGGAGGCGGGGCCAAGAGCGGAGACGCTGGAGGCGGAGCCAAGAGCAGAGATGCTGGAGGCGGAGCCAAGAGCGGAGATGCTGGAGGCGGAGCAAAGAGCGGAGACGCTGGAGGCGGAGCCAAGAGCGGAGATGCTGGAGGCGGAGCCAAGAGCGGAGACGCTGGAGGCGGAGCCAAGAGCGGAGACGCTGGAGGCGGAGCAAAGAGCGGAGACGCTGGAGGTAACGCCAAGAGTGGAGACGCTGGAGGCGGAGCCAAGAGCAGAGACGGAGCCAAGTGCAGAAACACAGGAGGCGGAGCCAGATAGAACCGCAAAGAGCGGAGCCAGATAGAACCGCAAAGAGCGGAGCCACAGAGCAAAGCCAGAGAGTGCGAAGCAAGGTCTGAGTGCAGAGCTGCAAGAGTGCGGAGTGTAAGCAGACTGAGAACACAAGGAAAGACAAAGCAGGGAAGGAAGCCACAGACAAGGAGACCGAGAAAAGACACAGTACAGACAAGGCAATGGAACAAGACACAGGGACAAAGACACAGGGACCAGGATATTCTGCCTCCTGGAGGGCGGACTACAAGATCAAGGCAAAAGCACAGAGAAAAGCTCAGAGGGAGAAACTCAGAGCAAGGCCAGGCAAACTCAGCAGCTAAACACTAACTGAGCTAACACATTGCACAGGCCCAGACCACAGGGTGGAGCTGCACTATATACAGGAGGCCTCTTGATAATTGGTCAGGAACTGATTAGACAGATGCACCTGATTCCTATAAGAACCAGAGAGTTCAGGCGCCGGCCCCCTATACACATAGCCATGAGGCATGCACAGAGCAGAGACACAGAACATGGAGCTGGCAAGAAACAGAAACCACATCATGGCCTGGAGCAGTGGGTAAGATTGTGTGAGAGATGTGAGGCCATGTTGTGATGCCAGCAGAGTTGTTACAGTACCCCCCCTTTACGGCCCCTCTTCTTCAAGCCCGCCAGAATAACTTGTAGAAGGATAGGAGCACACATAGTCCAGGCCAACATGACATCTTCAGGGTAGAATAAGGCAGGCGGGTCACCAGGATTCTCATAAAACAAAGTCTCTTGGTGCACAACAGGGTTAGCTTCCACAATGAGCTGGACCACCTCCTTCAGGTAGACAGGTAAGGGTGGTTTCACACTTGCGTTTTTGTCTGCAGCGTTTTTTTTCAAAAAAACGCATGCGTTTTTTTTTCCTATCTTTAACATTGAAAACGCATGCGTTTTTTTGTGTACGCGTTTGGTCGCGTTTTTTGACGCATGCGTTTTTTTACTGCATGCGTTCATTTTCTGAAATGCTACTTGTAGTATTTTTAGAAGCGTTTTTTGGACCAAAAAAAAACGCATGCGTTTTCATGCGTTTTTTTTGGGTCAAAAAATACATTGGAGTCAATGGGGACGCATGCGTTTTTTGGTGCATGCGTTTTTTGCGGTAAAAAACGCATGCATTTTTTTTATTAAAAAACCAGAAAACACACTGATATGCCACCCCCCAGCATAAAGGTGATAAAGGGAACCTAACCCTACCCCTAACCCTACCCCTAAGGGATCCTAACCCTAACCCTACCCCTACCCCTAACCCTACCCCTAACCCTAAGGGATCCTAACCCTAATCCCTTTATGGTTAGGGTTAGGGGTAGGGTTAGGGGTAAGGTTAGGGTTAGGATCCCTTAGGGTTAGGGTTAGGGGTAGGGTTAGGGGTAGGGTTAGGGGTAGGTTAGGGTTAGGGGTAGGGTTAGGATCCCTTAGGGTTAGGGGTAGGGGTAGGGTTAGGGGTAGGGTTAGGGTTAGGGGTAGGGTTAGGGGTAGGGTTAGGATCCCTTAGGGTTAGGGGTAGGGGTAGGGTTAGGGTTAGGGGTAGGGTTAGGGTTAGGGTTAGGGTTAGGGGTAGGGTTAGGGGTAGGTTAGGGTTAGGGGTAGGGTTAGGGGTAGGATCCCTTTAGGGTTAGGGTTATGATCCCTACCCCTAACCTTACCCCTAACCCTAACCCTAACTATTTCTGTTTTTTACTTTATTTTGATGATTGGCAGTTGTCACACATTTTTCTGCATGCGTTTAAAAAACGCAAACGCATGAAAAAACGCATGTAAACGCGGTAAAACGCCGCGTTTTTTTCACCACATGCAAAAACGCATGCGTCAAAAAAACGCAGCGTTTACACGCGTTTACATGCGTTTTTTCACCATGCGTTTTTTTGCGTTTTTTACCGCAAAAACGCACCCGAAAAAACGCCAATGTGAAACCAGCCATACAGGGAATTGAATGCTGCTGTCTTGACATCTTCACCAGCCGGACACATGGAAACTCGAAGCCTTCTCATAGGATTCAACTTTTGCCCGACAGGTAGCAGAGATGTTCTTAGGTACGGAACACAAGAAAAGTCATTAGAGATGAGAGTGGAGAACAACAGCTCCACCAGGTCAGAGAAAAATTGAGGTGAACAAACTTCTGTTTTGAAATCTTCACCAGCCGGCCACAAGGACGCTGAAGGTATCCACATAGGAACCATCCTCTGCCCGTTATCCAGAAGAAATCGTCCAAACGGCGGGGATGTTCCTAGGAACAGATTACAGGAATAGTCGTGAGAGATGTGTGGAGAAATAGTCACCGCTTCCCCTTCTTCAGTGACGTTAGCACACCTTGACTCGACGACTAACTGTTTACTGGTATAGTCGCTGGAGATGTGTGGAGACATCGTCACCGTCTCCCCATCTTCAGTGACATCAGCACACCTTGACTCGACGACTGTTTAGGCTACGTTCAGATTAGCGTTTCCCGACGCTGCGTCGGGAAACGCAGCGGCGACGCACGCGTCATGCGCCCCTATGTTTAACATGGGGGACGCATGCGTTTTTCTTGTTGCGTTTTCCGACACGTGCGTCGTTTTTGACGCTAGCGTCGGACGCAAGAAAATGCAACAAGTTGCATTTTTCTTGCGTCCGATTTTCGTCAAAAAACGCAGCGTTTTTGCGTGCGTTTGCACGCGTTTTTTCGTCAATCGTGCGTTGCGTCGCCGACGCAGCGGCGCGCAACGCTAATCTGAACGTAGCCTTACTGGTATAGTCATTGGAGATGTGTGGAGACATCGTCACCGTTTCCCCATCTTCGGTGACGTCAGCACACCTTGACTCGACGACTAGCAGACCAGCTGAAGAAGATGACACTGCTGAGTGTCTTTGACGCATGGGAACCAGACACTTCTCAAGACTGGGTAAGTTCAGACGAAGCACTTTACTGGAACTCTTGACCAGAGCGGGTGGTAGAGTCCTTGGCTCAGAATGACCCATGGGCATAACAGACAGCATACGGAAAACAAACTTCTTTGTGCATAAGGCTCCAACTTGGAGCTGTAGTTGTCCTTGCAGGACTAGACTGCTCTTTAGCAGGGCTCGGCCATTATCAGGCAACGCCCACACCGGGTTCTGGAGCTGTAGAACGGAGACCATACACTGACTCCGAATGATAGGCAGCTTAAACACACCAAAGCTCCCAGAAAGCAGAGAAACAGTCATTAACTTTGACGGAGAGGAAGTACTCTCGCCAGGGGCAGCCTCTCCTACTGGCCCAGGGTTTTGGAGTACAGGCTTCACAGGGCAAAGACCATCTGAATGTTCTTTACAACCACAGGGATACCGTATTTCAATCTCAGCACCAGATTCAGGATGCAGATTTGCCAGACCCCTTTTATTAGACCTCTTGGATCTTGCTCGGGTGGCCGTTTTGGCGGGTTGTGGAACGGATGAGTCTTGGACGGTCATGGACGGAAGTGACGGTTTACCTACAGGTTTCTTTCGTCTGGACCGTCTCTGTGAGCTTGAAGGGGAAGACTTTTCAGGAGATGCAGTACTTGGCTCATCGAAAGCTTTGCAGAAGGCCACCAGGAAGGCCGGCAGATTCGAGATGATGGGTTCCCCTGCTTCCCAAAGGGGGTCGCACCACATCAAAGCATCTCCTCTAAGGTAGGCCATTAAGAAACCTACTTTCAACCAGTCAGTGGGGAATTGGGGAGCATGCCACTTGAAATAACGCAAGCACCGCTCCAGGAACACACAACATTGCTTTGGGTCCCCATAGTAGCATGGAGGATCTGCTGGCTTGGATTCGTCATTAGGAGCGCAGGCTTGAAGTCGATCAAACAGCTCATTAGAGATGACAATTGGGGATGCAGCAGTGAAGGACTAGCTTTCAGACTGGGTAAACATTTTCCTCGGAGGCCAATACTGGCAAGAAGAGAGTTCATCTTGCTCCGAGAGCGAAGGCACATGGGACTCAGCGGGGACCATGGCCTGTGCAAACTGTCACGCACGCGCCCAGACTGGTTGGCGTGGGCATACGGGGGTGTGGCCCCACCGGACCACAGACCAAACTTCCCTAGAAGGGGCGTAACTAAGTAGCTTCCTAGGTGTTCGCTGGAGCCTCTGATGGTGAGGTCAGACTTGTGCAATAGGAAGCTACCAGGTGCCACTCCAGGGTGATGTCTGGCTGTGGCTGCTGATCCCACTAAGGAACGGAGCGGGCACGGCTGGCACTCTGGCTGACAGGCGGGTACGGCTGGAACATAGGAAGAACCGGTAGGGACCGGTCTGCAGGCAGGTATGTGAAACAGGTAGGAACCTGTTCAGACAGGAGGACTAAGTAACAAGTAGAAGGTGGAACTAAGAGAAGAGGAGAAGGCAGAGCCAAGGGCGGAGACGCTGGAGGCGGAGCCAAGAGCGGAGACGCTGGAGGCGGAGCCAAGAGCGGAGACGCTGGAGGCGGAGCCAAGAGCGGAGACGCTGGAGGCGGAGCCAAGAGCGGAGACGCTGGAGGCGGAGCCAAGAGCAGAGACGCTGGAGGCGGAGCCAAGAGCGGAGACGCTGGAGGCGGAGCCAAGAGCGGAGATGCTGGAGGCGGAGCCAAGAGCGGAGACGCTGGAGGCGGAGCCAAGAGCGGAGACGCTGGAGGTGGAGCCAAGAGCGGAGACGCTGGAGGCGGAGCCAAGAGCGGAGACGCTGGAGGTAACGCCAAGAGCGGAGACGCTGGAGGTAACGCCAAGAGCGGAGACGCTGGAGGTAACGCCAAGAGCAGAGACGGAGCCAAGTGCAGAAACACAGGAGGCGGAGCCCGATAGAACCGCAGAGCGGAGCCAGATAGAACCGCAAAGAGCGGAGCCACAGAGCAAAGCCAGAGAGTGCGAAGCAAGGTCTGAGTGCAGAGCTGCAAGAGTGCGGAGTGTAAGCAGACTGAGAACACAAGGAAAGACAAAGCAGGGAAGGAAGCCACAGACAAGGAGACCGAGAAAAGACACAGTACAGACAAGGCAATGGAACAAGACACAGGGACAAAGACACAGGGACCAGGATATTCTGCCTCCTGGAGGGCGGACTACAAGATCAAGGCAAAAGCACAGAGAAAAGCTCAGAGGGAGAAACTCAGAGCAAGGCCAGGCAAACTCAGCAGCTAAACACTAACTGAGCTAACACATTGCACAGGCCCAGACCACAGGGTGGAGCTGCACTATATACAGGAGGCCTCTTGATAATTGGTCAGGAACTGATTAGACAGATGCACCTGATTCCTATAAGAACCAGAGAGTTCAGGCGCCAGCCCCCTATACACATAGCCATGAGGCATGCACAGAGCAGAGACACAGAACATGGAGCTGGCAAGAAACAGAAACCACATCATGGCCTGGAGCAGTGGTAAGATTGTGTGAGAGATGTGAGGCCATGCTTTGATGCCAGCAGAGTTGTTACAGCAGCTCAGTGCGTCAAGGCAGTGGAGGAGGCTCTGCACAAAGAGGGAGCAGATGCAGTGCCTCTGCCCAAGGCAAGACCAGTATGGCCCAACTGTGGCACAGTTTTGTGTGCCCACCCCAAATGTCTACACCATCACCGGCGGCTCCAGTCAGCAGGATGCAACGGTTCCGTCAGATGGTGACAGACTACATGACTTGCCCTCTTACTGTGATGTCCAGGCCGTGCGCCGCCTCCTCAGTATTGTTTGATTCTGTCACGGACCCTGCGCTGTTATGTTATCCCTTGACCATGCACAGTTAGCGCTGCCCGTCTTCTGACATCATTTGGTGTCAGGCTGGCTGCGCCTGTGCGGCCATGCTGCCCAAGATCCCACCTCGCAGTGTCGTCTAATGTAATCCCACTGTGAGCTTGGGATCCATGGGCATGCGCAGTGCATATCCTCGCCTCTCACCCCCTCCTTCCGGCCTCTTCAGACTGTGCAGCGTCAGCTGATCCCTAATAGCATGCCACGGCCGTGACGCCACACAGTCTGAAGAAGCCGGAAGGCGGGGAGTGAGAGGCGAGGATATGCACTGTGCATGCCCATGGATCCCAGGCCCGCAGTGGGATTACATTAGACGACACTGCGAGGTGGGATCTCGGGCAGCGTGGACGCACAGGCGCAGCCAGCCTGACACCAAATGATGTCAGAAGACGGGCAGCACTAAGTGTGCATGGCCAAGGGATAACATAACAGCACAGGCTCCGGGACAGATTTAAACAACGCTGAGGAGGCGGCGCACGGCACCATGGGGGTAGGAATGACGGCTGTGCTGCATCACATTGCAAAGGAAAGTCCCACCTCCGGGACGGTTTTACGGTGTGAGGGGACACATTTCATAAGTATCTAGTTCAACGTTTGCAAGGAGCATAATTAAAAGAGCCACCTTTTCCTTTTGCAGCATTAGTGCTGTACAAGATGGCTCTTTCAGCAACAAACGCCTGGGGGGGGTTAAAGGTTCCCTTTCAACTTGCTCCAGTGCAGGTTTCGGCCTACACTCAGCTCCTCCTGCTGTCCCTGGGCTCTAACACCGCTAGTTGGTGCCCGGAAGTGCTAGCTGCACAGAGAAAAACACCAGCCAATGTGTCAGTGGGGTTCAGCAACGCCAGCTGTTCCCCTGCTGTGTAGCCGGCAAAGTGTTCTGCAAATGCTACGCAGACACAAAGCTGCCGCCAGTGCAGGCTTCAGCCTACACTCTGCTCCTCTCCTCCTCCTGCTGACCCTGGGCTCTAACACCGCCAGTTGGTGCCCGGAAGTGCTGGCTGCACAGAGAAAAACACCCGCCAATGTGTCAATGGGGTTCAGCAATGCCAGCTGTTCCCCTGCTGTGTAGCCGGCAATGTGTCCTGCAAACACCACGCAGACACAACAGACCAAAAACTGCCTCCAGTGAAGGCTTCGGCCTACACTCTGCTCCTCTCCTCCTCCTGCTGACCCTGGGCTCTAACACCGCCAGTTGGTGCCTGGAAGTTCTGGCGGCACAGAGCAAAACACCCGCCAATGTGTCAGTGGGGTTCAGCAACACCAGCTGTTCCCCTGCTGTGTAGCTGGCAACGTGTCCTGCAAACGCCTCACGGACACCTGAACTGAAATTAAAGGGAACCTGTCTCCCCCCAGACGTTTGCATGTATATCAGCCACCTTGTATAGCAGTAATGCTGCATTTGTACAAGGTGGCTCATTAACTTATTCTCCTTGCATACGTCGAACTCAACATGTAAAAATGTGTCCCCTGAGACCATTAAACCATCCCTGAGGTGTGACTTTCCTTTGTAATGACACGCAGCAACCCCCTTGTTAGCGCTGCCCGTCTTCTGACATCATTGGTTGGCTGGCTGCGCCTCTGCGTCCGCCCTGCCCGACACAACAGCCCTCAGTGTCTTATTTATTTTGACTGCGAAAGTGTGATTGATGGGCATGAGCAGTGCATATCTTCGCCTGACTTCACTCATCTCCTTCCGCCATCTTCAGATATACGGCTTCATGGCCGTGGCATGCGATAAGGGATCAGCTGACGCCGCCCAGTCTGAAGCAGGTGTAAAGACATGTGTGAGAGGTGAACATATTTACTGCGCAAGGCGATGAATCCCAGCCCCGCAGTGTGAATTAATGAAAAGACACTGCAGGGCTGGGATTCATGGGCATCGCTAACCGCACCGGCCGACATGAAATGAGGTCAGAAGACGGGCAGCGCTAACAGTGCATGGCCAAGGGATAACACAACAGCGCAGACTCCTGTACAGCAAATAACGACGTTCAGGAGGCTGCGCCCAGCACCAAGGTGGAATTTTTGACAGCTGTGCTGCGTCTCATTAAGAAGGCAAGTCACGCCTCCAAGACAGTTTGACTGTGTAAGGGGCTAAATTGTATACGTGTTTCATTCAGCGTGTGCAAGGAGCTAAATTTAAAGAGCAACCTTTCACTTGTGGAGCATTACTGCTGCACAAGGTGTGGCTCTTCTACATTATAACACCTGAGGGTGGGTTAAAGGTTACCTTTGAAATTGGTTCAATTAGGCTTCGGCCTACACTCTGCTCCTCCTGCAGACCCTGGGCTCTAACTACGCCAGTTGGGGCCCGGAAGTGCTGGCTGCACAGAGGAAAACACCCGCCATTGTGTCAGTGGGGTTCAGCACCGCCAGCTGTTCCCCTGCTGTGTAGCCGGCAACGTGTCCAGCACAAGCCACGCTGGCAAAACAGACCAAAAGCTGCCACCAGTGCATGCTTCGGCCTACACTCTGCTCCTCTCCTCCTCCTGCTGACCCTGGGCTCAAACACCGCCAGTTTCTGCCCGGACGTGCTAGCTGCACAGAGAAGAACACCAGCCAATGTGTTAGTGGGGTTCAGCACCGCCAGCTGTTCCCCTGCTGTGTAGCCGGCAACGTGTCCAGCACAAGCCACGCTGGCACAACAGACCAAAAGCTGCCACCAGTGCAGGCTTCAGCCTACACTCTGCTCCTCTCCTCCTCCTGCTGACCCTGGGCTCAAACACCGCCAGTTTCTGCTCGGACGTGCTAGCTGCACAGAGGAAAACACCAGCCAATGTGTTAGTGGGCTTCAGCACCACCAGCTGTTCCCCTGCTGTGTAGCCGGCAACGTGACCTGCAAACGCCACGCAGGCACCTGAACTGAAATTAAAGGGACCCTGACCCCCACCCCCAGGTGTTTCTATGTATAACAGCCACCTTGTACAGCAGTACTGCTGCATTTGTACAAGGTGGCTGACTTTTTCTCCTTGCCCACGTGGAACTCAACACATACAAAATGTGTCTCATTAGAGACCATTACAATGGCCCTGAGGTGTGACTTTCCTTTTTAATGACACACAGCACCCCCCTTGGTAGCGCTGCCCGTCTTCTGACATCATTGGTTGGCTGGCTGTGCCTGTGCGTCCGCCCTGCCCGACACAACCGCCCTCGTTGTCTGATCTATTTTGACTGCGAGGGTGTGATTGATGGGCATATGCAGTGCATATGTTCGCCTGTCTTCACTCATCTCCTTCCGCCTTCTTCAGACTGTGCGGCCTCATGGCCATGGCAGGCGATAAGGGATCAGCTGAGGCCGCCCAGTCTGAAACAGGTGTAAGGACATTTGTGAGCGGCGAACATATTTACTGCACAAGGCCATGAATCCCAGGCCCGCAGTGTGAATTATTGAAAACACACTGGGGGTCTGGGATTCATGGCCATCGATAACCGCACCGGCTAACATGAAATGAGGTCATAAGACAGGCTGCGCTCACAGCGCATGGCCAAGGGCTAACAAGAGCACACACTCCTGTACAGCAAATAACAACGCTCAGGAGGCTGCGCCCAGCACCAAGGCGTTATTTTTGGACACCTGTGCCGCGTCTCCTTAAAAAGACAAGTCACGCCTCCAATACAGTTCTACTGTACAATGGGCAAAATTGTGTACGTCTTTCATTCTGCGTGTGCAATGAGCAAAATTTAAAGAGCAACCTATCACTTGTGGAGCAGTACTGCTGCACAAGGTATGGCTCTTCTACATTTTAACACCTGAGGGTGGGTTAAAGGTTACCTTTGAAATTGGTTCAATTAGGATTCGGCCTACACTATGCTCCTCTCCTCCTCCTGCTGACCCTGGGCTCTAACACCGCCAGTTTTTGCCCGGAAGGTGCTAGCTGCACAGAGAAAAACACCTGCCAATGTGTCAGTAGGGTTCAGCAACGCCAGCTGTTCCCCTGCTGTGTAGCCGGCAACGTGTCCTGCAAACGCAACGCAGACACAAAGCTGCCTCCAGTGCAGGCTTCGGCCTACACTCTGCTCCCCCTGCTTACCCTTTGCTCCAACACCGCTAGTTGGGGCTCTAGGAAGACAATCTTGAATAGGCAACGCATCCGGGTTCCAGCACCGTCAGCTGGTTCTCGGCAGTGTCTTTGTCACGGGTACTCCCTCCTGCCCAGCCTGGTTCCAGCACCGTCAGCTGGTTCCGGGTAGTGTCAATGTCACTTACACGCCTATACATTGCCCCGTCGTGTTGCGGTCGGGTTAGCCAACTCCAGGGTGCCTCCAGTTTAGGAGCTTCCTATGTGGGCTGCGTGAATTGGTAGTCAAGGCTGGTTCTGTAGTGCCAGTAGGCCAAGCTCCCGCTGTAGGACTGTTGGGGTTCGGTAACTGCGGCTGCCTCGCGGCCTAGCTGTTCTCTCCTCTCCTGTGGACCTTCTGGTCCACCACCTGGTTCCAGCACCGTCAGCTGGTTCCGGGCAGAGTCTTTGGCTTAGGTGCCTCCTCCTGGGTATCCGAGTTCCGCCAACGTCAGGCGGTCCTTGGTAGTGCTTTTAAGCACGGGCACCTACAGCTTAGTAACCGGGTTCCAGCACCGTCAGCTGGTCCTCGGTGCCATTGGCTCTTGCACACTGGGGCGACGCATCCGAGTTCCAGCACCGCCAGCTGGTTCTCGGCAGTGTTTTTGTCACGGGTACTCCCTCGTGCCCAGCCTGGTTCCAGCACCGTCAGCTGTTTCCGGGTAGTGTCAAGCTCACTGAGACGCCTATGCTTGCCCCGTTGTGTTGCAGTCGGGTTAGCCGACTCCAGGGTGCCTCCAGTTTAGGAGCTTCCTATGTGGGCTGCGTGAATTGGCAGTCAAGGCTGGTTCTGTAGTGCCAGTAGGCCAAGCTCCCGCTGTAGGACTGTTGGGGTTTGGTAACTGCGGCTGCCTCGCGGCCTAGCTGTTCTCTCCTCTCCTGTGGACCTTCTGGTCCACCACCTGGTTCCAGCACCGTCAGCTGGTTCTGGGCAGAGCCTTTGGCTTAGGTGCCTCCTCCTGGGTATCCGAGTTCCGCCAACGTCAGGCGGTCCTTGGTAGTGCTTTTAAGCGCGGGCACCTATAGCTTAGTAACCGGGTTCCAGCACCATCAGCTGGTCCTCGGTGCCATTGGCTCTTGCACACTGGGGCGACGCATCCGGGTTCCAGCACCACCAGCTGGTTCTCGGCAGTGTTTTTGTCACGGGTACTCCCTCGTGCCCAGCCTGGTTCCAGCACCGTCAGCTGTTTCCGGGTAGTGTCAAGCTCACTGAGACGCCTATGCTTGCCCCGTCGTGTTGCAGTCGGGTTAGCCAACTCCAGGGTGCCTCCAGTTTAGGAGCTTCCTATGTGGGCTGCGTGAATTGGCAGTCAAGGCTGGTTCTGTAGTGCCAGTAGGCCAAGCTCCCGCTGTAGGACTGTTGGGGTTCGGTAACTGCGGCTGCCTCGCGGCCTAGCTGTTCTCTCCTCTCCTGTGGACCTTCTGGTCCACCACCTGGTTCCAGCACCGTCAGCTGGTTCCGGGCAGAGCCTTTGGCTTAGGTGCCTCCTCCTGGGTATCCGAGTTCCGCCAACGTCAGGCGGTCCTTGGTAGTGCTTTTAAGCGCGGGCACCTACAGCTTAGTAACCGGGTTCCAGCACCGTCAGCTGGTCCTCGGTGCCATTGGCTCTTGCACACTGGGGCGACGCATCCGGGTTCCAGCACCGCCTGCTGGTTCTCGGCAGTGTTTTTGTCACGGGTACTCCCTCGTGCCCAGCCTTGTTCCAGCACCGTCAGCTGTTTCCGGGTAGTGTCAAGCTCACTGAGACACCTATGCTTGCCCCGTCGTGTTGCGGTCGGGTTAGCCAACTCCAGGGTGCCTCCAGTTTAGGAGCTTCCTATGTGGGCTGCGTGAATTGGCAGTCAAGGCTGGTTCTGTAGTGCCAGTAGGCCAAGCTCCCCCTGTAAGACTGTTGGGGTTCGGTAGCTGCGGCTGCCTCGCGGCCTAGCTGTTCTCTCCTCTCCTGTGGACCTTCTGGTCCACATCCTGGTTCCAGCACCGTCAGCTGGTTCTCGGCAGTATCTTTTGCTCTTGTACCTTCTGCTCCCCATCCTGGTTCCAGTACCGTCAGCTGGTTCCGGGCAGAGCCTTTGGCTTAGGTGCCTCCTTCTGGGTATCCAAGTTCCACCAACGTCAGGTGGTCCTTGGTAGTGCTTTCAGGCACGGGTACCTCCTGCTTAGTAACCGGGTTCCAGTAACATCAGCTGGATCTCGGTAGTTCCATTGGCTCTTGGACCTTCGGCTACCCATCCGGGTTCCAGTACCGTCAGCTGGTTCTCGGCAGTGTCTTTTGCTCTTGTACCTTCTGCTCCCCATCCTGGTTCCAGTAACGTCAGCTGGTTTCGGGCAGAGCCTTTGGCTTAGGTGCCTCCTTCTTGGTATCCGAGTTCCGCCAACGTCAGGTGGTCCTTGGTAGTGCTTTTTAGCACGGGTACCTCCTGCTTAGTAACCGGGTTCCAGTAACGTCAGCTGGTCCTCGGTAGTTCCATAGGCTCTTGAACCTTCGGGTAGCCATCCGAGTTCCAGTTCAATCAGCTGGTTCTTGGCATTTTCTCAGCCTTCTTGTACCTTCTGCTACATTTCCAAGTTGAAGACCCTAAAGTCGACGACCCGGAAGACCACCCCTAAGATGACGACGACACCAGAGACGACAACCACTGAGATGACGACGACCCTGGAGATGACGACCCTGAAGACCACCCCGATGACGACGACGGCGGAGACGACGACCCTGGAGACGACGACATGGAAGACCGAGAAGCAGAAGAACAAGAGGCTGCAGAACAAAGAGCAGAAGAACATTAAGCATAACACTTAATATCAGAGCAAAAGATATTATCTAAATTATATGCAGAAGAAGACTAAGCAGTGTATGGGGGTGAGTCCGTTCCTCCTCGTGGTGCCCCTGGATAAAGCCTGATGCTGCAGGCCAAACTGAACGCGGACAAATGTAACTTTTGTGACAGGCAGAACGGAAGGTGTAATCTTCAAACTTTTATAGATAACAACTACGAGAATGCCTGTCACAAATGAGAATATGATGAAGAAGTAGAATAGGAAGAATAATAACAGTTGAATAAAATGAATATGTAGAATAGGAAGAATAATAATAGTTGAATAAAATGAATATGAAGAATGTAATAAAAAAAAATAGGTAGAAGATGAAGAAGATGAATAAGGTGAAGAAGACGTTGATGTCAAAGATGCTGATGATGATGAAGATGAAAGTGTGGGAAAAGTAAAAAAAAGAAGGGGAAGGGCGTGGAATAGTGAAACATCAATATCTGACAAAATAAAAAATAATTTACATAGTCAATATCTTTGTCACTCCGAACGTCTTTAAAAAAAACAAAAAACATGCTATTCTATTTGATTGGGCTAAACCTCTATGCCTTTAATGTCTCCGCCACCTCCTCAAATACATCCTGCATTATTCTTAGTTGTTTTCCTTCATGTAGAATGAACCTACAAGGAAAGAAAGGGTTTATTTTAATTCCGATATTTTGGTCCCATTGACTTGCATTGGGATCGGGGATCGGTATCGGCGATATCCGATATTTTTTGAATATTGGCCGATCCAATCCGATACTTTCCGATATCGGAAGGTATCGCTCAACACTAGAAAAGACACATCTGGGATTAGATCCAGGTCTGCCTCCTACAGACACTAAGCTTAAACTGAGTTGCTTTGTGCCTGTCGGTGGGAGTATACAGCTGGGAAGGACCTATTTTCCTTTTCTGCCTAGTGCCAGCCTCTTAGCGACAGCTGCATACACCTATGGTTACCTGTGTCTTCTAATGAAGCGATAAAGAAATTCATTTATGGGTACATTTTTTTGTCGTTTGTTTTTTTTTTGGCTCTTTCTCTTAGTTCCTCTATGGGACTTTCACTTTCATGATCTGATCGAAGTTCTAAGGCTATGTGCACACATATTTTTGAGGTCTGCAGATTTTTCCATAGCGGATTTGAGAAATCTGCAGGTAAAAGGCACTGGGTTTTACCTGCGGATTTTATGCGGATTCCACCTGCGGTTTTACACCTGCATATTCCTATTATGGAGCAGGTGTAAACCGCTGCAGAATCCGCACAAAGAATTCACATGCTGCGCAAAGCGTGGATATACGCAGCATGGGCACAGCGGTTTATGTTTTCCATAGGTTTACATAGTACTGTAAACTCATGGGAAACTGCTGCGGATCCGCAGCAAAATCCGCAACGTGTGCACATAGCCTAATGCATTACTATGCACCAGCATTGCTATGCATCAGAACTGTCAGCCTGCTCTCACACACAAACTATCAAGCTTGCTAGAACCTGGTGACATCCGGGTCAACATGGTAACGATCAGGCACCACAATGACATTGCGGGGGCAGCAATCGGAGTGCAGAGGGGGCTCCCTCCCTTTTCAATGCTGAAATCAACATTGATAGCAGCATTTAGGGAGGTGTGTGTCAGCTGTCAAAATTGCTAAACATCCTGTGGCGATCGAGCGTGCACAGCATCTGTGCGTGCAAAATCGCCGGAAGTATCCATAAGTCCAAGCCGACCTGGACGTATGGATACTTTCAAGGTCGTGAAGGGGTTAAAGAGGAAGTAAAACTGACACAAAAAGCCTGGGCAGCACTGTGGTTATTTGTACCTTTTTCCAAAGGCTACATTGTCATACTGAACCAATAAGTTTCCAACTGATTTCAATGGGAAAAGCTCCTTGAGGCTATGTGCACACGTTGCGGAATGTTGTACGGATTTTTCCGCACTGATTTTGGTAAATCCGCACTGCGGATTTACCGCGGTTTTTGTGCGGATTCCACCTGCGATTTTACACCTGCGGATTTCTATTATGGAGCAGGTGTAAACCGCTGCGGAATCCACACAAAGAATTGACATGCTGCAATAAACAATGTGTTTCCGCGTTTTTTTTCCACAGCCTGTGCACTGCGGATTTTGTTGCCGACAGGGTACATGGTACTGTAAACTCATGGAAAACAGCTGCGAATCCGCGGCGGCCAATCCGCTGCAGATCCGCAGCAACATCGGCAGCGTGTGCACACAGCCTCAGTGCAGACGGTGCTGTTCTTATAAAATTATTTTGAACATTTCTCAGCAAAACAGGAAGTTTATTCAAGAGTAGCTGCAGCATTTTTATGTGGATTTTGCAGTAAAATCTTCTTCTAAAAACCTGTGAATAGGTCCTGAAGAGGAACAGGTCATGTGCGTGCATGACTCTTTACAATGGATGGCTTTTTTGCTTGCCACCTAATGATTCAGAACTCACAGAGTGGAGCGAGCCACAAACTCGAAAGACCACCTAATTCACATGCCACTTTTTGGAGTGCCAGCGGGTTAGCTGACCCCATTCTCCTTGTGGATGAGGCATCCAGAGAGGTGTACACAGGGTCCATTAGTACTTCACAGTCCCTGCTCCCTCTACTATTCTGTGAGGCCGGTTATACATAGTTATCATATCGGACAAGCACCTTTTTCTGTCCATATGGTTGGGTGGGCCGCATAGAAAGGGCACTGGAGGCCACAGGACGTGTACCCCTTTACTAAATGGACCAAAACAAATTGGAACCTGAAGAATTGACATATTGCAAATATTAAAGGGTTTTTTTTAACTATGAAAAACTAGTTGATGACAGGGCTAGAAGACAATGGCGCTAATTCATGCTGCTACCAGTCCCTCAGTGCCAGTCTCTTTATTTTTGGGGAAAGGGCAGTTAGCGATTGTCTGCAGAGGTCACAAACTGTTCCGCATCTTTCTGTAACCTGAGAGCCAGCAGAACCAGCCTATGACTGGCAGCGGACCATACGGAGGCCCGGCCTCAGCCTGAGCTGCCCTATAGATAGTATTTACCTTTTTACTTGGAGCCATCTCCCTCCCAGTCCACCAGCTGGGGCTGCAATACCCTGCAGGCTTCCTGAGAGCCAGACAAGGGCGAGGTGGGCCATAGGGCAGCTATGGGGTCCTAACTAGGGACACGACCTGTACAAGACCCCTCTATCCAGGGGCACCGTAGTGGACGGCCCCATAAGGCTACGTTCACATTAGCGTTACGCTAATGTGCGTCGCTGTTGCGTCGGCGACGCGCCCCTATGTTTAACATAGGGGACGCGTGCGTTTTTTTGTTAGCGTTTTTCGACATGTGCGTCGTTTTCGACGCTAGCGTCGGACGCACGAAAATGCAACAAGTTGCCTTTTTCGTGCGTCCGATTTTCGTCAAAAAACGACGCACGCGTCGCAAAACGCAGCGTTTTTGCGCTCGTTTTTGGTGCGTCGCGTGTTGCGTCGCCGACGCACCGGCGCGCAACGCTAATGTGAACGTAGCCTTACTGCAGGCTCCACACTGACACCAGAGATAGCGGAGGAATCCGCGGGCAGAGCTCAGGTCCCGGGAATGGAGGCCTGGGCCGTGCCGCAGCGCACACGTGAAGGACTACATTTTCCCGTCCCAGCTAGACGTTGCATCCGCGCCAGCGACCAATCACATTCTGCCTTATTTCCAATAGCTCGCCCAATAGGAACGCAAGGTGCTGGCGGCGGCAGGAAGTGACGTCACGTACCCCATGTGAGCAAGCATAGATTGCAACACATGCAGCAGCCGCGGCGAAGAAAGAAGCCGGTTTCTACGTCACTTCTGGGAGCTGGGGCTGACTCCATTGAGATCGGACGTCGTGGTCTGGACTGAACGCCGGGATAAGGGGACAGGTAAGCCGCGCTCCTCGCCGCTCGGGTCGGGAGGCGCAGCCTCGTGTGAGGTGATCGCTGGCTCTGACCAACCGTTGGCTTTTCTGTTGAGCAGCTCTCGGCTTCAGACAGGAGGAGGAGAGAAGATGGCGGACGATCCGAGTGCGGCAGACCGAAATGTGGAGATCTGGAAGATCAAGAAGCTGATCAAAAGCTTAGAGGCGGCCAGAGGGTGAGTGCGAGCGGCAGGGTGGCCGGGCCGTCCCCGGGAGGCGGCGCCGCTGGAGCCCCGCGTCCTGCCCCGTGCCGCACGTGTGATCAGCGGGCGGGCGCCGCTCCTCTCCGGCACATGTGTCCGGGCTCCAGCCCTAGGCCGCTCTCCTCAGCAGAGGTGGGGTGTGACTGAGCTAGCAGAGCGGCGAGGAGGCGGCGGAGCATTCCCCCAGCTGCTGCATGTCGCCCCATCTGTCAGTGTGCGGGTGCCTGAATGTGTGCGGCGCCCTATCTGGTCACCGGGAGGAATATCGCCCCAATCTGTCACAGTATGTGTGTGTGCAACGTCCTATCTGGTCACCGGGAGGAATATCGCCCCATCTGTCAGTGTATGTGTGTGTGCAACGTCCTATCTGGTCCCCGGGAGGAATATCGCCCCAATCTGTCACTGTATGTGCGTGGTATCTGGTCACTGGGAGGAATATCGCCCCAATCTGTCACTGTATGTGTGTATGCAACGTCCTATCTGGTCCCCGGGAGGAATATCGCCCCAATCTGTCACTGTATGTGCGTGGTATCTGGTCACTGGGAGGAATATCGCCCCAATCTGTCACTGTATGTGTGTGTGCAACGTCCTATCTGGTCCCCGGGAGGAATATCGCCCCAATCTGTCACTGTATGTGTGTGTGCAACGTCCTATCTGGTCCCCGGGAGGAATATCGCCCCAATCTGTCACTGTATGTGCGTGGTATCTGGTCACTGGGAGGAATATCGCCCCAATCTGTCAGTGTATGTGTGTGTGCGGCGCCTTATCTGGTCACCGGGAGGAATATCGCCCCAATCTGTCACTGTATGTGCGTGGTATCTGGTCACTGGGAGGAATATCGCCCCAATCTGTCAGTGTATGTGTGTGTGCGGCGCCTTATCTGGTCACCGGGAGGAATATCGCCCCATCTGTCAGTGTATGTGTGTGTGCAACGTCCTATCTGGTCCCCGGGAGGAATATCGCCCCATCAGTCACTGTATGTGTGTGTGCAGCGCCATATCTGGTCCCCGGGAGGAATATCGCCCCAATCTGTCAGTGTATGTGTGTGTGCAACGTCCTATCTGGTCCCCGGGAGGAATATCGCCCCATCTGTCAGTGTGCGGGTGCCTGAATGTGTGCGGCGCCCTATCTGGTCACTGGGAGGAATATCGCCCCAATCTGTCACTGTATGTGTGTGTGCAACGTCCTATCTGGTCCCCGGGAGGAATATCGCCCCATCTGTCAGTGTGCGGGTGTCTGAATGTGTGCGGCGCCCTATCTGGTCACTGGGAGGAATATCACCCCAATCTGTCACTGTATGTGTGTGTGCAACGTCCTATCTGGTCCCCGGGAGGAATATCGCCCCAATCTGTCAGTGTGCGGGTGCCTGAATGTGTGCGGCGCCCTATCTGGTCACCGGGAGGAATATCGCCCCAATCTGTCACTGTATGTGCGTGGTATCTGGTCACTGGGAGGAATATCGCCCCAATCTGTCAGTGTATGTGTGTGTGCGGCGCCTTATCTGGTCACCGGGAGGAATATCGCCCCAATCTGTCACTGTATGTGCGTGGTATCTGGTCACTGGGAGGAATATCGCCCCAATCTGTCAGTGTATGTGTGTGTGCGGCGCCTTATCTGGTCACCGGGAGGAATATCGCCCCAATCTGTCAGTGTGCGGGTGCCTGAATGTGTGCGGCGCCCTATCTGGTCACCGGGAGGAATATCGCCCCAATCTGTCACTGTATGTGCGTGGTATCTGGTCACTGGGAGGAATATCGCCCCAATCTGTCAGTGTATGTGTGTGTGCGGCGCCTTATCTGGTCACTGGGAGGAATATCGCCCCAATCTGTCACTGTATGTGTGTGTGCAACGTCCTATCTGGTCCCCGGGAGGAATATCGCCCCATCTGTCAGTGTGCGGGTGCCTGAATGTGTGCGGCGCCCTATCTGGTCACTGGGAGGAATATCGCCCCAATCTGTCACTGTATGTGTGTGTGCAACGTCCTATCTGGTCCCCGGGAGGAATATCGCCCCATCTGTCAGTGTGCGGGTGCCTGAATGTGTGCGGCGCCCTATCTGGTCACCGGGAGGAATATCGCCCCATCTGTCAGTGTATGTGTGTGTGCGGCGCCTTATCTGGTCACCGGGAGGAATATCGCCCCATCTGTCAGTGTATGTGTGTGTGCAACGTCCTATCTGGTCCCCGGGAGGAATATCGCCCCATCAGTCACTGTATGTGTGTGTGCAGCGCCATATCTGGTCCCCGGGAGGAATATCGCCCCAATCTGTCACTGTATGTGTGTGTGCAACGTCCTATCTGGTCCCCGGGAGGAATATCGCCCCATCTGTCAGTGTGCGGGTGCCTGAATGTGTGCGGCGCCCTATCTGGTCACTGGGAGGAATATCGCCCCAATCTGTCACTGTATGTGTGTGTGCAACGTCCTATCTGGTCCCCGGGAGGAATATCGCCCCATCTGTCAGTGTGCGGGTGCCTGAATGTGTGCGGCGCCCTATCTGGTCACCGGGAGGAATATCGCCCCATCTGTCAGTGTATGTGTGTGTGCGGCGCCTTATCTGGTCACCGGGAGGAATATCGCCCCATCTGTCAGTGTATGTGTGTGTGCAACGTCCTATCTGGTCCCCGGGAGGAATATCGCCCCATCAGTCACTGTATGTGTGTGTGCAGCGCCATATCTGGTCCCCGGGAGGAATATCGCCCCAATCTGTCAGTGTATGTGTGTGTGCAACGTCCTATCTGGTCCCCGGGAGGAATATCGCCCCATCTGTCAGGGCGCCGCACACATTCAGGCACCCGCACACTGACAGATGGGGCGATATTCCTCCCGGTGACCAGATAGGGCGTCGCACACACTCATACAGTGACAGATGGGGCGATATTCCTCCCAGTGACCAGATAGGGCGCCGCACACATTCAGGCACCCGCACACTATCTGGTCACTGGGAGGAATATCGCCCCATCTGTCACTGTATGAGTGTGTGCGACGCCCTATCTGGTCACCGGGAGGAATATCGCCCCATCTGTCACTGTATGTGTGTGTGCGACGTCATATCTGGTCACCGGGAGGAATATCGCCCCATCTGTCAGTGTGCGGGTGCCTGTATGTGTGCGGCGCCCTATCTGGTCACCGGGAGGAATATCGCCCCAATCTGTCACTGTATGTGCGTGGTATCTGGTCACTGGGAGGAATATCGCCCCAATCTGTCAGTGTATGTGTGTGTGCGGCGCCTTATCTGGTCACCGGGAGGAATATCGCCCCAATCTGTCACTGTATGAGTGTGTGCGACGCCCTATCTGGTCACCGGGAGGAATATCGCCCCAATCTGTTACTGTATGTATGTGTGCGGCGCCATATCTGGTCACCGGGAGGAATATCGCCCCAATCTGTTACTGTATGTATGTGTGCGGCGCCATATCTGGTCACCGGGAGGAATATCACCCCAATCTGTCACTGTGTGTCTGTGACGTCCTATCTAATCACCGGGAGGAATATCGCCCCATCTGTCAGTGTATGTGTGTGTGTGCGCCGTCATATCTGGTCACCAGGAGGAATATCACCCCAATCTGTCACTGTATGTGTGTGGTATCTGGTCACCGGGAGGAATATCGCCCCAATCTGTCACTGTATGAGTGTGTGCAACATCCTATCTGGTCATCGGGAGGAATATCACCCCAATCTGTCACTGTATGTGTGCAGCGCCCTATCTGGTCACCGGGAGGAATATCACCCCAATCTGTCACTGTATGTGTGTGGGATTTGGTCACCGGGAGGAATATCACCCCAATCTGTCACTGTATGTGTGTGGTATCTGGTCACCGGGAGGAATATCGCCCCAATCCGTCACTGTATGAGTGTGTGCAACATCCTATCTGGTCACCGGGTGCGGGTGCCTGTATGTGTGCGGCGCCCTATCTGGTCACCGGGAGGAATATCACCCCAATCTGTCACTGTATGTGTGTGGGATTTGGTCACCGGGAGGAATATCACCCCAAACTGTCACTGTACGTGTGTGGTATCTGGTCACTGTGAGGAATGTCGCCCCAATCTGTCACTGTACGTGTGCAGCGCTGTATCTGGTCACTGCGAGGAATAGCGCCCAATCTGTCACCGTGCGAGTGCATTGTCGAATCTGGTCACTGTCAGGATGCATGTGTGTGTGCGGTGTTGTATCTGGTCACCTTTTCGAATTACCACCCAGTCTGTCAGTGTTCGGGTGCATGTACGTGTGCGGTACCGTATCGGGTCACCATGAGGATTAACACCCCAATCTGTCACTGTGCGGGTACATGTGCAGTGTCGTAGCTGGTCTTTGTGAAAAATGGGGTGCATGTGCGGTGCCGTATCTGGTCACCGCGAGGGATAACGCACCAATCTGTCTCTGTACTTGTGCTGCGCCATATCTGACCACTGTGAGGAATATCGCACCCGTCTCACTACGTGTACGTGTTCGGCTTCATATCTGGTCATCGCAAGAGATAACGCACCAATCTGTCACCGTGAGCAGTCCTGTATGTGTGCAGCATCGTATCTGGTCACGGTGAGGAATAATGCCCCAATCTGTCACCGTGCAGGTGCATGTACATGTTTGGCACCATATCTGGTCACCGTGAGGAATAACGCCCCAATCCTGTGCGTGTACGTGTGCCGCGCCATATTTGGTCGCTATGAGGAATAACGCACCAGTCTGTCACTGAGCTTTTCTGTAGACATGTATATCGTTGTATCTGGTCACCATGAGCTCTCCTGTATATGTGCGGTGCTGTAAATGGTCACCATGAGAAATAACACACCAGTCTGTCACCATGAGCGTTCCTGTACGTGTGTGGCGTTGCATTTGGTCATAGTGACAAGATTTGAATTCCCAGAAATGTATAACGGGCGCTGTCATCTCATGCGGATGTGATCCTGAGGGTGTCACCTGTTATCTACTCTACCATGGGATGTCAGTTGAAAAACTAAGTTCCCCTCCCTCCTGACAGTGATGGAAAAGTGAGAATACTGGCATCTTGTCTGATACCGCCTAGCACTCAGTGGGAGCCCCTGGGCTGTGATAGGTGGGAATCCACCACCAATAGTTTTGTTGAACCCCCTTCCTATATATCAGGTGTAACCGGTCACTCAGCCATATTGATGTTTTTTTACTTGTTATACCTCGCCTTCCTCTTCATCACACCCAAGTAGCTCATTCCCCTCAGCACGTGTGTGGCCGGTACATGATCATCTTTATCTATAGTGGATTAGTAATCTACACTTTGCAGTCTTTCTGCTCTTGTGCTGGATATCTGCTCTCTAGGCTCTGATGTCCTCAGCTTGTGATAAACCTGGTTCAGACAAAGCTGCTAATCTGAGAGAAAACTACAGGGGGAGACGGTGACAGCCTGAACTAATGGCGACACCGTAGGTCTGTCCTAGGTCAATGGTGAGACCGTAGGTCTGGCCTAGGTCAATGGTGAGACCGTAGGTCTGGCCTAGGTCAATGGTGAGACCGTAGGTCTGGCCTAGGTCAATGGTGAGACCGTAGGTCTGGCCTAGGTCAATGGTGAGACCGAAGGTCTGGCCTAGGTCAATGGTGAGACCGTAGGTCTGGCCTAGGTCAATGGTGAGACCGTAGGTCTGGCCTAGGTCAGTGGTGAGACCGTAGGTCTGGCCTAGGTCAGTGGTGAGACCGTAGGTCTGGCCTAGGTCAGTGGTGAGACCGTAGGTCTGGCCTAGGTCAATGGTGAGACCGTAGGTCTGGCCTAGGTCAATGGTGAGACCGTAGGTCTGGCCTAGGTCAATGGTGAGACCGTACGTCTGGCCTAGGTCAATGGGGACACTGCTCATAGCTGTGTCCTTATGGAGCTGCTCTAAGGTACCGTCATATTTAGCGACGCTGCAGCAATCTAGACAACGATCCCGATCGCTGCAGCGTGGCTGTGTGGTCGCTGGAGAGCTGACCAACGATGCCGGTCCCCTGGTAACCAGGGTAAACATCGGGTTACTAAGCGCAGGGCCGCGCTTAGTAACCCGATGTTTACCCTGGTTACCAGCGTAAACGTAAAAAAGACACACTACATACTTACATTCCGGTGTCTGTCCTCCGGCGCTGTGCTTCTCTGCACTGTTAGCGCCGGCCAGCCGTAAAGCAGAGCGGTATCGTCACCGCTGTGCTTTACGGCCGGCCGGCGCTCACAGCCAGTGCAGGAAAGCACAGCGCCGGAGGACAGACACTGGAATGTAAGTATGTAGTGTTTGTTTTTTTTTTTTTTTACGTTTACGCTGGTAAGCAAGGTAAACATCGGGTTACTAAGCGCGGCCCTGTGCTTAGTAACCCGATGTTTACCCTGGTTACCAGTGAAGACATCGCTGAATCGGCGTCACACACGCAGATTCAGCGATGTCTGCGGGAGGTCCAGCGACGAAATAAAGTTCTGGACTTTCTGCTCCGACCAACAACAGCACAGCAGGATCCAGATCACTGCTGCCTGTCAAACTGAACGATATCGCTATCCAGAACGCTGCAACGTCACGGATCGCTGGCGATATCGTTCAGTGTGAAGGTACCTTTAGATCCTGCCCAGCCGCAAGATCTGAGGGGTTACAAAGGTGAGCCTGCCTGGCTTGTGTGGGCACTCATTAGCCACTGTAAGGCCGGCGTCACACTCGGCGTATAAAAATACGGTCTGTAATTTACGGCCGTAATACTCAAAAAAGTCCCCAAAATAGTGGTCCGTATCTCCTCAGTAGGCAGGGTGTATCAGCGTATTTTGCGCATGGCATCCTCCGTATGTAATCCGTATGGCATCCGTACTGCGAGATTTTCTCGCAGGCTTGCAAAACCGACATACGGACAAACAACGGATGCATGTTCTCAAAAAGTCATAAAAACATATATACTGTCCTATCTATCTATCTATCTATCTATCTATCTATCTATCTATCTATCTATCTATCTATCTATCTATCTATCTATCTATCTATCCCTATTCTATGTGTAGACATTTATTCTACCTATTCTATTGTAAGCTGTCAGTGTGATTTTACTGTACACCGCGCTGAATTGCCGGCTTTTCTCTCTAACACCGCTGCGTATTTCTCGCAAGTCACACTGCTGGTCCGTGTGTAATCCGTATTTTTCTGGCCCCCATAGACTTTCATTGGTGGATTTTTTGCGCAAAACGGTGACAAACGCAGCATGCTGCAATTTTCTACGGCAGTAGAAGACCGTATAATATGGATCAGTAAAATACGGCTGATAGGAGCAGGGGCATAGAGAAGCATTGTACCGTATGCAATCCGTATTTTCAGCACTCCTCTTACGTCCGTAAAACACGGTAGTGTGACGCCGGCCTAAGAGAACAATTTCTGGAAGAATTTTGGCTGCTTGTGAAAATCAACACCTGTCTGTGGTGTACCCGCCCTAATCCAAGTGATGCATGGAGGTCTACTACACAAGGCCTTCAGAGATGCAAAGTCTGCATCATTGGAAAGGTGTGCACATGGGACACCATCATCCCCTCCAATTACCCAGTGCTTAAAGGGGTATTGACATCTCCAAGATGTGATCGTAATATTAGCAAATCTCCATTTAGGAGTGTAGTATAGTTCTTCCGATTCACTTTGTCTCTTTCCTTATGTGCAGGCATTGCAGAACCTTGGGCATCTGTGGCTATGTTGACTGACAATTAGTTTGTTGCTAGTGGTCGTAACCATGGATACCTAAGGTCCTGCACATGAGGAAAGGGACAGAGCGAATCAGAGAAACTATACTACATTTCTAATTGGAGGTATTTACTATTATTATTTATTATTATTATTATTATTCCTACTACATATTGGGATAGGATCATGGAAATGGGAATAACTTCTAGTGTGACAGTTTTCACACATATCGGAGACATGTACACACTCATACTCATTATCTATGGGGCTGTGCACATGTCCATGTGTTCATACGGATCGTGGGACCCGCATGAGGACATGACCATTGTTTTTTTTCCCCCGGCAGCACAGACATCAATACATAAATTGTGCCGTCTGTGTGACCCGTTGCAGAATAGAAATGACAGATGTTTAGGTGTTACACAGAGAAACTTTACCCACTGGTGGAGAACAGTGGCACTCAAGTGCATTGTGCCCCTAAGGTTACTTTCACAATAGCGTCGTACTCGCCCCATCGCAGTGCGTCGGGCCGAGGTTACCGACGCTAGCAGTGAATGCGCCGCACAACTGGTGCAGCGGATGCATTTTTCCAGCGCATCCGCTGCCCCATTGTGAGGTGCGGGAAGGTGGGGAGGAGTTCCGGCCGCGCATGCGCGGTCAGAAATGGCGGATTGTCGGAACCAAAAACCGTTACATGTAACGTTTTTTCTCCCGGCGGTCCGCCATAACATGGCGCAACCGTCGCACGACGGTTGCGACGTGTGTCAATGCATCGCAATGCGTCGCTAATGTTAGTCTATGGGGCAAAAACGCATCCTGCAGACAACTTTACAGGATGCGTTTTTTTCCCCTAAATGAAGCATTGCGACGTATTGAAAAAAACGCTAGTGTGAAAGTAGCCTAAGACCATGTTCCCATGCAAAGTAAATCCTGTATTGTGTGGTTTGTTTTTTTCGCTGCATTTTGTGATTTTTTTTTTTATTTTTCTGTGAAAAATTCGTGCCACTTTTGAACTTTTTTTTTCTTTAGGGCTTTTATGGAGACCCTGAAAATGAAGCCCCCCACCCCCCCGTGCAGTTGTGATTTTAAGTGTTGAATCAAAGCTTCCTAGTAGTGATGAGCGAGTGTACTTGTTGCTCAGGTTTTCCCGAGCATGCTCAGGTGGTCTCCAGGTATTTGTTAGTTCTCGGAGATTTAATTTTTGTTGACGCAGCTGCATGATTTGCGGCTGCTAGACAGGCTGAATACATGTGGGGATTCCCTAGCAACCAGGCAACCCCCACATGTATTCAGGCTGGCTAATAGCTGTAAATCATTCAGCTGTATCAACAAAAACTAAATCTCCAAACAGTCACAAATACTCGGAGACGACTCGAGCGTGCTGGGGAAAACCTGAGTAACAAGTATACTCGCTCATCACTACTTCCTACACTTAACAAAGGCATATTTCAGAAGCCCTCCTAAACCTGTGTATGTGGTAATATCCTCCCCTCCTGCTTTCTCCGGGGTCCAGCGTAATTCTGACCTCTCCTCCGTGACGTTATTGAGTGAATTACTACGCTGACACTAGATTACATCCACATATATCCAGATTTAGGGGGAAGGAAGTGTAGTGGGAGGGCTTCTTCAAATCTGTTCCTTCAAATCTGTACCAAAAGCATCAGATACAGGGTTAAAAGCATAAAAACCCCACATTTATTAAGATAAAGATAAGATTATTGCATATTATGGTGCGGACACCTGCAGAAGAATTGTAGAAAAACTGCATCATTTAACGCTTTGTGTGAACAAGGCATGAAGCTCCCGGAAGGATTTTTTTGGCTAGATGGAGCTGGGCCTTAGACTTTCTAGACTTGGCTCATCGCAGATGCCAGTGTTTCGCCTCTGTGGTTATCACACATAGAACTCGTTCCCATTATAGTCTATGGGGTTGGCCACATGTCCTCCGTGTATTTTTGCTGACTCAGTGGTCAGCTCCATTGCTTTGGCGAGCTTGATCTGTGACTGATGCGTGTCTGATTTTAACCCTGGTCACAGATCAATGTCGCCAATGCAAGACTATGGGCTGTGAAAAAAAATCTGACATCTGCTAGAAGCCTAAATGCCAGCAGTTTAATCTTTTTTTGTTTTTTTTTTGCCTGAGAAAAGAACTTTTGATGGTAAAATCTGACACTGATCAAACTCTGCTGAATATTTGATCCACAAATAGTTTTTACCTATGCGAACAATCACTGATGTGTGACTGAGCCCTGAGGAACATTTCCCCTCTTCTAATGAACCTAAACTGGCACATTCCTTGTAGAGGGAGGGCACCACCCTTTCACTTTAGCATATGGGGGTGTCAGATCTTTGACCCTCACAGAATTTCTGGCATGTCAGGCCTTTTTGTCATCTTTTAACCCGTTAAGGACCAGGCGTATTTCTATTTTTGCATTTCCATTTTTTGCTCTGCTTCTTCCTAGAGACCTTACTTTATTTATCTGTCAATATGGTGATCTGAGGGC
Organism: Ranitomeya imitator; assembly: GCF_032444005.1. Taxonomy (NCBI): domain Eukaryota; kingdom Metazoa; phylum Chordata; class Amphibia; order Anura; family Dendrobatidae; genus Ranitomeya; species Ranitomeya imitator. Next base: position 72,795,595 of record NC_091285.1, read on the forward strand.
TTGTTTTTTTTTTTTTTTTTCGGGTCGAGTAGCACTTTTGAATTGCACCATTGATTTTACCCCATATTGTGTACTGAAAACGGGATAAGAATTGTAAGTGCAGTGAAAGTGCAAAAAAAAGTGCAATTCCAGTTTGTTTTTTTCACCATTTTCACTAATTGCTGACATCTTTACGGATACTATTTTAGTGTAGATAGAATGTTTTGATTGCCCGTTATTGCAATGTTGCAGCGACGAAAAAAAAACATAATTCTGGCTTTTGATTTTTTTTCTCATTACGCCATTTACTGATCGGAATATTTTTTTTAATTGATTAAGCAATTTTGAATCTGTTATACCAAATATGTGTGTTTTTTATTTTATTTTTTTTTTGAATGGAGCAGAAGGGTGATTTGACCTTTTTTCTATATTTTTTTTAAAAATATTTTTAAACCTTTTTTTTTAACTTTTTACATGCTTCAGTAGTCTCCATGGAAGATGAAACTGCGATCTTCCGATCACCTGTGCTACACATAGCATGGCTCAAATCGATCCAGCAATGACAGCCACGGGGGTCTCCTACAGACCGCAGGTTGTCATGCCAACCCAATGGTGGCCCACGGTCATGTGACATGGGTGCTGATGGGCATGGTTTGTGACGCGCTTCCGGCATGGCCATGTTAAGAGCCACGGGTAGATTGTGACTTCACCCACGGCTGTTAGGGCAGCGTGACAGCTGATCAGATCAGCTATCATGTGCCGGAGTCCGGACCAAAGAGGGGGTGGCACCCTATAACTGAGATATGTCATTGGACATTAAGGGGTTAAAGGTGATGTCCACTACTTTTTCATTGACCTATCTTTAAAGGTACCGTCACATTTAGCGACGCTGCAGCGATCTAGACAATCATTCCGATCGCTGCCGCGTCGCTGTGTGGTCGCTGGAGAGCTGTCACACAGACAGCTCTCCAGCGACCAACTATGCGAAGTCCCCTGGTAACCAGGGTAAACATCGGGTTACTAAGCGCAGGGCCGCGCTTAGTAACCCGATGTTTACCCTGGTTACCGGCGTAAACGTAAAAATAAACCAAACACTACATACTTACATTCCGGTGTCTGTCCCCCGGCGCTGTGCTTCTCTGCACTGACTGTGAGCGCCAGCTGACTGTGACGTCACCGCTATGCTCTGCTTTCCGGCCGGTGCTTACACAGTGCAGAGAAGCACAGCGCCGGGGGACAGACACCGGAATGTAAGTATGTAGTGTTTGGTTTATTTTTACGTTTAAGCTGGTAACCAGGGTAAACATCGGGTTACTAAGCGCGGCCCTGCGCTTAGCAACCCGATGTTTACTCTGGTTACCAGTGAAGACATCGCTGAATCTGTGTCACACATGCCGATTCAGCGATGTCTGTAGGAGGTCCAGCGACAAAATAAAGTTCTGGACTTTCTTCTCCGACCAACGATGGCACAGCAGGATCCTGATCGCTGCTGCCTGTCAAACTCAACGATATCGCTAGCCAGGACGCTGCAACGTCACGGATCGCTAGCGATATCGTTCAGTGTGAAGGTACCTTAAGTCCTGAGTGGCCACCCAGGTATTGATGACTTAAATGCTGATCAGCTGTTGCCGGAAATACTCGATTGCGTAGCTTGTCGTCTTCTGACAGTGGCCGCTGCAGGGTACTATACATCCACCTCCTATTGAGGTGAATAGGCGGATGTGCAGTATCAAGCTGCGCCCACTACCAGAAGGCAGAGCGAGTCTACAAGTGAGTATTTTTGGCCACCACCACCGATAACGGCGGCTGAGCGGGAGTGTCAGATCTTGGACAATCAGACATTGATGACCTATCCTAAAGATGGATTATCAATGAAATAGTAGTGGACAACCTCTAAGTATTAGTTTCACTGTGAGGCTTGTAATATTGTAAAATTGATCTTTGCCTGGTATAGTCTGCTTTTATGTGGGTGGTCAGCGCTGGGTCACAGCTGCTACTACTGGACTTTTTCTACTGTAGTATTGTGCACGGTACTAGGTAGCGCCACTACAGGTATACAGTGAACTGCAGAATTAGGCAGAACTCTCATTGAGGTTACAGTAGTTAGCTTCTGATACTCGGCAATAATTGAAGTTGCAATGTTACTGCGATTTATTTATTTTTAAAGGCCGATGACTGACTGAACAAGCATTCATTCATAATTGTTACCCCATGTAGACATTTCTGCTGATCATATAGTTTGACCTTAACTATCATTGTTTGCAGCACCTCGCCTCGTACAGACAGCATTGGGCTGTAGACCATCACTCGTCCGCCTATACTGTCCATAACTCCTCAGAAATGGAGCTAAGCGATCACCTGCTTGATTGTGGTCTGTAGATGGGTCATAAAGGTAACGTGGCACCATGAAAATGCAGTCTGTGGGCACAACGTTGTAGAGCAGATTGATACCGGTGTTTTCATACTCTTTTGTGGGACTTTCGGTAGAGTGGGTGTTCTCCTCAGGGGCTGATGGCTTTCTTTGCATAAGGCCAGGTGCACACCACCAATGTTTCCATCAGAGTGCTGGGGTTTGCACTTTGTTATTTTTCTTTTCGCACCCTTAGAACTAGCTTATCCGAGGAAAAAAAATAACATGTCTGAGTTTGATTCCAATATGGGAAACATCGCACTGCACGCTGATGATGCCCGAATACAGTCCGATTTCCACAGACTGACACGATGGATACATTTGTTTCTCCATCTCCTCAGTATGCTAATCGGATCATAATAAGCTGACACTCTGATCAGTGTCATTTGCATAATCGGCCCAATTGTCTGGAATGAAAGAATTTACAGCCATACAGCCATCTGACCCAGGCCCTAGTGCATAGAGATAGCGGTCACACACTGATGGGACCGTCCACTGGACCGAAAGTCCCAGAAAGAGCAGAGGACTAAATTAGCCTGAATGTTATCACAAAACTATATATCAATCTACTCTTTCTCAGTTCTTTAAGGCCAGTTTCACACTAGCGTTTGTGTACATGCTGTGTTTGGCGGGCATGTCACAAGGCCGCACGGGGACGCATTCGCCTACAGCGCATGACCACGCATGTCCCTGCGTACACAATGTTAAAGATAGGCACGCAGGACGGATGCGGATGTATGCGAATCTGAAGGAAAGTAAGCAGCCCTGCGTACACAAACACTAGTGTGAAACCGGCCTAACATGGTGCTTGCAGGCTCTTTCTGCATTTTCATGGTGACAGATTCTCTTTTAAAGGGGTTTGGGGGTTTTTTCCACAAAGTTCTTTTTAATCAATAGGTATTGGATTAAAAATAAGTTCCACAATTAAATGTGTTTAGAAAAAAATGTTCCTGTGCTGTGATAATCTTATAGATGTACAGTGTAATGGCCGTGTCTGACCGTACAGGGACATGGTCTGATCATACCACCGCTCCTGGGCAGGGGAGGACGCAAAAGAGAGTATACAGACATGACAGCACAGACTTCAAAATTATGCTTTTTTTTGTGGTAAAACCTTGTTTAACAATGGGCAGGGAAATATTTTACCTCACAAAAAGAATCTGCTGCAATGTCTGTATACTCTTATTGCTTCCCCCTCTGCCCAGGAGCTGTGGTATGATCAGACCATGTTCCTGTACGGTCAGACACAGACATTACACAGTACACAGCAGGGGCACATTTATAAGATTATCTCAGCACAGGAACATTTCTTCTTTACACATCCAGTTGTGTAAATTATTGTTATTAATAATAAATCTAGTGATTAAAATGTAGTTTGTGGGAAAACCCCTTTAACATTGCCATAAAAATTAAAGTCGGGCATCCCCCTGATTTGTATGGAGGCCTTCCAACTCTTCCCTGACAGATGTTGGGGTAAGGCTATGTTCACACGTCACATTTTTGCAGCGAAAAACAGCTGTTTACTGTCCCAGAGATTCATAAAGTCTCTTGTACACGTCTTTTTCCTTGCAGGTTTGAAGCAGTCCCATACCTGCAATAAATATATAAATTCTCTCAGCGGTTTGCACACCTTTTATTAATGAATGGGAAAAAATTAGCACACAAAAAAAATTCTATTTTATGCAGCATTTTCTTTCAAAAAGAAATTTATTCGCAGTAGATTTTTCTGCTGCAAATTCTGAATGTGCTAAGAATTGGAGTGCTGGAGTGTGAACGTCCAATTCGTTTGTTCTCGGGACATAAGCCAGTGCTCGGCCCGCGCTTGTGTATGGCGGCGTTGTGTACACTGCTCCTATGTATGGCTGCTGGTTTTGTGCAGATACATAATTTTGTCGTTTGGCCCTTATGTCTGGGTGACACGACTCTCTCCACATACAATTTTTAGTGGCTGGGTACATTTAGAGCCGGAGAGCTCCCTGTTAGGAACCTGATGACATGGAGTACAGCTATGGTCTCATATCAAACCTTGGCTCTTAATTGTTCTCATAGTGTAAGCTGCAGAAAGTGACCTTCACGACGTGTGTCTACTTCCATATTAAACTATGTCTTTCACATATCCTCATTGCAGAAATGGCACCAGCATGATCTCTTTGATCATTCCTCCCAAAGACCAAATTTCGAGAGTGGCCAAGATGTTGGCAGATGAGTTTGGAACAGCGTCTAACATTAAGTCTCGTGTGAACCGTTTGTCCGTCCTGGGAGCAATTACATCTGTACAACAGAGGCTTAAGCTCTATAATAAAGGTAAGCTTATATAGCATTGTGTCCTCGAGAAGGTAATTATTAGACCACGGTCAGTATTTGTAAGCCAAAACCCACTCCTGGTTTTGGCTTACAAATACTGAGGTAAACTCACCAAATACTGGTGTGCTCGTAGTCTTAGTATCTGTCCCAAATGCAGATGGAGACCTCTTAGATGCTTTAATAGAACGATGGTAGCTAGCTGGTAAGCGAGGGACTGAATCTAGCCATGGTAAGGAGATGACCATGCTCACCAGCTTCGAAGCTGGATTTTCAAGATCAATAGTAAAGAACTTGTGAGCACTGTGCATGTTTGACATCAGTGGTGGTCTGTCACCTAGGCAACCAAAAGTCTTAAAGGGAACCTGTCACCCCCAAAATCGAGGGTGAGCTAAGCCCATCATCAGGGGCTTATCTACAGCATTCTGGAATGCTCTAGATAAGCCCCCGATGTATCCTAAAAGATGAGAAAAAGAAGTTGTTATACTCACCCAGGGGCGGTCCCAGTCCGGTCTGATGGGTGTCACGGTCCGGTCCGGCGCCTCCTATCTTCATCAGATGACGTCCTCTTCTTGTCTTCATGCTCCGGCGCAGGCGTACTTTGTCTGCCCTGTTGAGGGCAGAGCAAAGTACTGCAGTGCGCAGGCGCCGGGCCTCTCTGACCTTTTCCTGCACACTGCAGTACTTTGCTCTGCCCTCAACAGGGCAGATAAAGTATGCCTGTGCCGGAGCCGCAGGGTGAAGAGCAGAAGAGGACATCATCGTAAGAAGATGGGAGGACTCGGACCGCCCGCCCGCCCGCCCAGGTGAGTATAATCTAACCTTTTTACTCATCTTTTAGGATACATCGGGGCTTATCTACAGCATTTCAGAAGGCTGTAGATAAGCCCGTGATGCTGGTGGGCTTTGCTCACCCTCGATTTTGGGGTGACAGGTTCCCTATAATATCTCAAGAACAGCTAAAAATATCAATTGCAAATAAGCTTGTGTTCTGCAGTATCCCCCTTAGCCTGCTATTGTAAATCTCCTTTGAACGCCTGGTGCATGGCCATCTTTTGGAGATCGTGATTGGCAATCAGATAATCACAGCTTCAAGTTTTCTTTAACCCCTTTCTGCCATTGGACGTACTATTCCGTCCATGTGGGGTGGGCCCTACTTCCCAAGGACGGAATAGTACGTCCAGCGTGATCGGCCGCACTCACGGGGGGAGCGCGGCCGGGTGTCAGCTGCTTATCGCAACTGACATCCGGCACTATGTGCCAGGAGCGGTCACGGACCGCCCCCGCCACATTAACCCCCGGCACACCGCAATCAAACATGATCGCGATGTGCCGGCAGTGCAGGGAAGCATCGCACAGGGAGGGGGCTCCCTGCGGGCTTCCCTGAGACCCCCGCACCAACGCGATGTGATCGCGTTGCTGCGAGGGTCTCCTACCTTCCTCCCTGCAGCAAGGCCCGGATCCAATATGGCCGCGGCATCCGGGTCCTGCAGGGAGGGAGGTGGCTTACCAAGTGCCTGCTCAGAGCAGGCACTTGGTAACGCTGCAGCGCTCTGAAACAGATCGGTGATCTGTCAGAGTGCTGTGCAAACTGTCAGATCACCGATCTGTATTGTCCCCCCTGGGACAAAGTAATAAAGTAAAAAAAAAAAAATTCCAAGTGTGTAAAAAAAAAAAAAAATCCTAAATAATGAAAAAAAAAATATATATTATTCCCATAAATACATTTCTTTATCTAAATAAAAAAACAAAACAAAAGTACACACATTTAGTATCGTCGCGTCCATAACGACCCAACCTATCAAAGCTGTCCCACTAGTTAACCCCTTCAGTAAACACCGTAAGAAAAAAAAAAAGAGGCAAAAAACAACACTTTATTATCATACCGCCGAACAAAAAGTGGAATAACATGCGATCAAAAAGACGGATATTAATAACCATGGTACCGCTGAAAGCGTCATCTTGTCCTGCAAAAATCGAGCCACCATACAGCAACATCAGCAAAAAAAATAAAAAAGTTTTAGTCCTCAGAATAAAGCGATGCCAAAATAATTATTTTTTCTATAAAATAGTTTTTATCGTATAAAAGCGCCAAAACATTAAAAAAATGATATAAATGAGCTGTCGCTGTAATCGTACTGACCCGAAGAATAAAACTGCTTTATCAATTTTACCAAACGCGGAACGGTATAAACGCCTCCCCCAAAAGAAATTCATGAATAGCTGGTTTTTGGTCATTCTACCTCACAAAAATCGGAATAAAAAGCGATCAAAAAATGTCACGTGCCCGAAAATGTTACCAATAAAAACGTCAACTCGTCCCGCAAAAAACAAGACCTCACATGACTCTGTGGACTCAAATATGGAAAAATTATAGCTCTCAAAAATATTTTCTGCAATGAAAAGCGTCTTTCAGTGTGTGATGGCTGCCAATCATAAAAATCCGCTAAAAAACCCACTATAAAAGTAAATCAAACCCCCCTTCATCACCCCCTTAGTTAGGGAAAAATTAAAAAAATGTATTTATTTCCATTTTCCCATTAGGGCTAGGGTTAGGGCTACAGTTAGGGTTAAGGCTAAAGTTAGGGTTAGGGTTTGGATTACATTTGCGGTTGGGAATAGGTTTGGGATTAGGATTAGGGGTGTGTCTGGGTTAGAGGTGTGGTTAGGGTTACCGTTGGGATTAGGGTTAGGGGTGTGTTTGGATTAGGGTTTGTTAAAATTGGGGGGTTTCCACTGTTTAGATACATCAGGGGCTCTCCAAACGCGACATGGCGTCCGATCTCAATTCCAGCCAATTCTGCGTTGAAAAAGTAAAACAGTGCTCCTTCCCTTCCGAGCCCTCCCATGCGCCCAAACAGGAGTTTACCCCAACATATGGGGTATCAGCGTACTCAGGACAAATTGGACAACAACTTTTGGGGTCCAATTTCTCCTGTTACCCTTGGGAAAATACAAAACTGGGGGCTAAAAAATAATTTTTGTGGGGGGAAAAAGATTTTTTATTTTCACGGCTCTGCGTTATAAACTGTAGTGAAACACTTGGGGGCTCAAAGTTCTCACAACACATCTAGATAAGTTCGTGGGGGGGTCTAGTTTCCAATATGGGGTCACTTGTGGGGGGTTTCTACTGTTTAGGTATATTAGGGGCTCTGCAAACGCAATGTGATGCCTGCAGACCATTCCATCTAAGTCTGCATTCCAAATGGCGCTCCTTCCCTTCCGAACCCTTCCATGCGCCCAAACGGTGGTTCTCCCCCACATATGGGGTATCAACGCACTCAGGACAAATTGGACAACAACTTTTGGGGTCCAATTTCTCCTTTTACCCTCGAGAAAATACAAATCTCGGGGCTAAAAAATAATTTTTGTGGGGAAAAATTTTAGTTTTATTTTTACGGCTCTGCATTATAAACTTCTGTGAAGCTCTTGGTGGGTCAAAGTGCTCACCACACATCTAGATAAGTTCCTTAGGGGGTCTACTTTTCAAAATGGTGTCACTTGTGGGGGGTTTCAATGTTTAGGCACATCAGTGGCTCTCCAAACGCAACATGGCATCCCATCTCAATTCCTGTCAATTTTGCATTGAAAAGTCAAACTGCGCTCCTTCCCTTCCGAGCACTCCCATGCGCCCATACAGTGGTTTACCCCCATATATGGGGTATCGGCGTACTCAGGACAAATTGTACAACAAAGTTTGGGGTCCATTTTCTCCTGTAACCCTTGGTAAAATAAAACAAATTGGAGCTGAAGTAATTTTTTTGTGAAAAAAAGTTAAATGTTCATTTTTATTTAAACATTCCAAAAATTCCTGTGAAACACCTGAAGGGTTAATAAACTTCTTGAATGTGGTTTTGAGAACCTTGAGGGGTGCAGTTTTTAGAATGGTGTCACATTTGGGCATTTTCTATCATATAGACCCCTAAAAATGACTTCAAATGAGATGTGGTCCCCCCAAAAAATTGGTGTTGTAAAAATGAGAAATTGCTGGTCAACTTTTAGCCCTTATAACGCCCTAACAAAAAAAAATGTTGGTTCCAAAATTGTGCTGATGTAAAGTAGACGTGTGGGAAATGTTACTTAAGTATTTTGTGTGACATATCTCTGTGATTTAACCCCTTCATGACCGGGGGATTTTTTTGTTTTTCCGTGTTCGTTTTTCGCTCCCCTCCTTCCCAGAGCCATAACTTTTTTATTTTTCCGTCAATTTGGCCATGTGAGGGCTTATTTTTTGCGGGACGAGTTGTACTTTTGAACGACATCATTGGTTTTAGCATGTCGTGTACTAGAAAACGGGAAAAAAATTCCAAGTGCGGTGAAATTGCAAAAAAAGTGCAATCCCACATTGGTTTTTTGTTTGGCTTTTTTGCTAGGTTCACTAAATGCTAAAAATGACCTGCCATTATGATTCTCCAGGTCATTACGAGTTCATAGACACCAAACATGACTAGGTTATTTTTTTATCTAAGTGGTGAAAAAAAATTCCAAACTTTGCTAAAAAAAAAAAAGAAAAAAAAAGAAGAAAAAATCGCGCCATTTTCCGATACTCGTAGCGTCTCCATTTTTCATCATCTGGGGTCGGTTGAGGGCTTATTTTTTGCGTGCCGAGATGACGTTTTTAATGATAGCATTTCGGTGCAGATACGTTCTTTTGATCGCCCGTTATTGCATTTTAATGCAATGTCGCGGCGACCAAAAAAACGTAATTCTGGCGTTTCGAATTTTTTTCCCGCTACGCTGTTTAGCGATCAGGTTAATACTTTTTTTTAATTGATAGATCGGGCGATTCTGAGCGCGGCGATACCAAATATGCGTAGATTTTGATATTTTTTTTTATTGATTTATTTTGATTGGGGCGAAAGGGGGGTGATTTAAACTTTTATGTTTTTTTTATTTTTTTCAAACTTTTTTTTTTTAACTTTTGCCATGCTTCAATAGCCTCCATGAGAGGCTAGAAGCAGGCATAGCACGAACGGCTCTGCTACACAGCAGTGATCTGCTGATCGCTGCTATGTAGCAGAATTGCACGTGTGCTGTGAGCGCCGACCACAGGGTGGCGCTCACAGCGACGGGCAATCAGTAACCATAGAGGTCTCAAGGACCTCTATGGTTACCATTCACAAGCATCGCCGACCCCCGATCATGTGACGGGGGTCGGCGATTACGTCATTTCCGGCCGCCCGGCCGGAAGCGGTAGTTAAATGCCGCTGTCTGCGTTTGACAGCGGCATTTAACTAGTTAATAGGTGCGGGCAGATCGTGATTCTGCCCGCGCCTATTACGGGCACATGTCAGCTGTTCAAAACAGCTGACATGTCCCGGCTTTGGTGCGGGCTCACCGCGGAGCCCTGCATCAAAGCGGGGGAGCCGGCATCGGACGGTATAGTACGTCCGATGCCGGTAAGGGGTTAATTGCATAAAAATTCAAATTTAGAAAATTGCAAAATTTTCAAAATTTGCGCCAAATTTCCGTTTTTTTCACAAATAAACGCAGGTAATATCAAAGAAATTTTACCACTATCATGAAGTACAATATGTCACGAGAAAACAATGTCAGAATCACTGGGATCCGTTGAAGCGTTTCGGAGTTATAACCTCATAAAGGGACAGTGGTCAGAATTGTAAAAATTGGCCCGGTCCATAACGTGCAAACCATCCTTGGGGGTAAAGGGGTTAAAAAGAAAAAAAGTTTTAAATTTTTTTTTTTTTAAATAACACAAGTTCAAATCACCCCCCTTTTCCCCCATTGAAAATAAAGCAATAAAAAAAATAGACATTTGTTATTGCTGCTTTCAGAAATGTCCGATCAAAATATAAAAATAATTCATCTGATCGGTAAAATAGCATAACGAGGAAAAAACTAAAACATCAGAGAGCCAGTTACTTTTTTTGTCTGCCGCAAGATTGCAATGAGAGGCGGTCAAAACATTGTATCTACACCAAAATGGTATCCATAAAAATGTCCGCTCGGGGCGCAAAAACTAAGCCCTCACCCAGCCCAAGATCAGGAAAAATGGAGACACTGTGGGTCTCTGAAAATAACTTTTTTTTCTTCCTTACAAAGTCTAAACTTCATTAAGTGTTAATGACGGGTACAAGTGCACTGGATACAGTTAGTACATTCTGCTCTCTGACTTCTTTGCTTAAAGTGGAAAAGCTCAGCAAAACAAAATGGGTAAAAATGTATTAAAGAATTGACTTTTTCAGAGTAGCTCTTCAGTAGTCTGAGCAGTTGGTAGTTATATGGTTGCGCTGCAGCATGGAGAAGGGTGTATTTCTACATTTAAGAACACTTTATAGGTCCACTTAAATTTATATTCTAGCTACTTTCTACGCAGGGGTCTTCCTGAAACTGAAACCCTCAGCAGCCCTAAGCTATTGCGCCCCATCCATGGCCATGATGTTAACATTTAGGCTATGTTCACACATAGCGTCGGGTCCCTGCGGGTTCTCCCGCAGCGGATTTGATAAATCTGCAGGGCAAACCCGCTGCGGTTATCCCTGCAGATTTATCATGTTTTGTCCTGCGGGTTGATGCTGCATATGCAGCAATATGCAGCATCAATAGTAATGTTAAAAATAATAAAATCCTGATATACTCACCCTCTGACGTCCCGATCTCCTCGGCGCTGCAGGCGGCTGTGCGAGAAGGACCTTCGTCACCGCAGGTCCTGGTCGCATAGCAAACCTGAGACCGGACGGCCGTGTGCAGCGCTGAGAGGTGAGTATAGCTAATTTTTTATTTTAATTCTTTTTTTTTTTTACCCACAAATATGGTTCCCGGGGCCTGGAGGAGAGTCTACTCTCCTCCACCCCGGGTACCACCCGCACATTATCCGCTTACTTCCCGCATGGTGGGCACAGCCCCATGCGGGAAGTAAGCGGATCAATGCATTCCTATGTGTGCAGAATCGCTGCGATTCTGCACAAAGAAGTGACATGCTGCGGATTGTAAACCGCTGCGTTCCCGCGCGGTTTTTCCCGCCGCATGTGCACAGTGGTTTGCGTTTTCCATAGGGTTTACAGGTTACTGTAAACGCTATGGAGACTGCTGCGGACCCGCAGCTGCAAAATCGTTGCGGTTCCGCGGTAAAAACCGCAGTGTGAACATGGCCTTAGTCTTACAGAAAAATTGATTGTTGTATAAAGAGCAGTAAAAATAAGGCAGTGCTGTGGTTTCTGACTACAATCTGGCGTCTGCACATGCAGATGTCCGTGCATTACTGTCCGAGCACGGACTGGTCTCCTGACCTAAAGGTACCGTCACACTAAGCGACGCTGCAGCGATACCGACAACGATCCGGATCGCTGCAGCGTCGCTGTTTGGTCCCTGGAGAGCTGTCACACAGACAGCTCTCCAGCGACCAACGATGCCGGTAGCAGAGAAGCACAGCGCCGGGGACAGACAGCGGTAGGTAAGTATGTAGTGGCTGTTTTTTTTTACTTTAACGATGGTAACCAGGGTAAACATCGGGTTACTAAGCGCGGCTCTGCGCTTAGTAACCCGATGTTTTCCCTGGTTACCAGCGAAGACATCGCTGAATCGGAGTCACACGCCGATTCAGCGATGTCAGCGGGAGAGCCAGCGACGAAACAAAGTTCTGGACTTTCTGCCCCGACCAGCGATATCACAGCAGGGGCCTGATCGCTGCTGCCTGTCACACTGGACGATATCGCTAGCCAGGACGCTGCAACGTCACGGATCGCTAGCGATATCGTCTAGTGTGACGGTATCTTTAGTGTGGTGGCCTCCTAGAATTGTATGAAGCTGTCACAGGCGGGTCAGGAGACCTGCAGCCAGTCTGTGCACGGAGGTCTGCATTCGCATTTGGGTGTATTTCAGCCAAAAACACACAAGAGAAAGTGATCTGATGACACACAGCCAAAAACACACACGAGAAAGTGATCTGGTGACACACAAGAGAAAGTGATCTGGTGAGACACAGCCAAAAACACACAAGAGAAAGTGATTTGATGACACACAGCCAAAGGCACACACGAGAAAGTGATCTGATGACACACAGCCAAAAACACACAAGAGAAAGTGATCTGATGACACACAGCCAAAAACACACAAGAGAAAGTGATCTGATGACACACAGCCAAAGACACACAAGAGAAAGTGATCTGATGACACACAGCCAAAGGCACACAAGAGAAAGTGATCTGATGACACACAGCCAAAGGCACACACGAGAAAGTGATCTGATGACACACAGCCAAAAACACACAAGAGAAAGTGATCTGATGACACACAGCCAAAGGCACACACGAGAAAGTGATCTGATGACACACAAGAGAAAGTGATCTGGTGACACACAGCCAAAAACACACAAGAGAAAGTGATTTGATGACACACAGCCAAAGACACACAAGAGAAAGTGATCTGATGACTTTTGTTGTCTCTTGTCCGACTGTACCAGAATTCCTCTGATCTCTGCTTTTGTTTCAGTACCACCGAATGGTTTAGTGGTTTACTGCGGAACAATTGTAACAGAAGAAGGAAAGGAGAAGAAAGTGAACATCGACTTTGAACCTTTCAAACCAATCAACACATCCTTGTATTTATGTGACAACAAGTTCCACACAGAGGTATGGCTTCCTGACTTCTGTCCGTATGTTGTGTCCCTCACTTTTGCTGCCAGCATTGTGGCTGGACCAGATGAGCTCTGGCTCCGGTCAGAACTTGTCTGGGAGTGGAAGGTCTCCTGCTCTAAGTCAGGATGAAGCCAGTTCAGTGTGTAACAATAGAGCCACACCTAGAGGCACATGGTGAGAGATGAGCCGCGGCCACCGCCTCCTGAGTTCCTTTTGTTAGGCCCAGACCTATAAAGCTCATCTGCCCTGTACTTCCCCCTTCTGTCTCCTGGCAAGTAAAGTGACTTTGAGGATTTTCTGACAAATAAGCCCCTTAAACAAGACCCCTTTTTAGAAACTACACCCCTCTAGGAAGTCAAAACTGCATTCAGGGATTTTATTAACCCTTCAGATGTTTCATAAGAATTAACGCAGAGTCAAATGAAAAATGTTTAGATTTTCACAAGGGGAAATACATGGACCGGTGGTTTAGGCACACTGTGGGGCTCAGAAGGGAGGAGGCATTTGGTTTTGGGAGCACAGATTTTGCTGCTTTTTTTTTTTTTTTTTGTCACTTTTTTTATCTCCCACATTTACCCTGCGCTTTACGCTGAGCACTTACATCGGGATTTTTATCTATGTCTCTGAGAGACGTGCGTCAAGTGAATCCCCTTACAGAGCCATCCACCAAGTCAGGCAGAGTTACTCTGGATTCAGTCTGGCCTCTGTTCAGTAGTGTCCGTCTCATCGGCCAGAAGGAGGCCACCTACCTAATAGTGAATCTTCTGTCTGGGGTTTGTCTAAATCCTGTATTGTTATTGACGGAGATATAGTTGGAAGAAAAGCTCGTTAGAGCTCAAACGTCACATGGGTGAATGATAGGGTAATTTCCCTGGATGTGCTGCCCCACTTTCCATATTTTGTTATGAACTCCAATGTAAATGCTCAGCGTAGGGCATAGGCAAATGTGAATGGAGTCTTGTGATCTCTGAAAGGCAGAAGGAACAAATACACAGCAATTCAAGAAGTTAGTGGGTTTTATTATAATTCTTTTTTTTTTTTTTTTGCATTGCTCTATTTTGAGAGCTATAACTTTTTTGTTTGTTTAAACTGGTGGTAGAACTTGTTTACGTTTTTTTTTTTTTTGTCTGAGATGGAAAAAACCCAGAACATGCGGTTTCAGTGTATTGGTTAGATAGTGTGACAGTTTAATAGCGCAGGTCATTCAGGACATGTCAGCATGTGTACATTTTTCTTTTTTTCCTTGTTAATTAAAAATTTTTAATGGCAAAATATTTTTGATATAATTTTTTTTTTTATATACTGCTGCCAAAATGCTGCTAGTTCCAGATTGTGGTCTCATAGCCCAACAGGCTAATTAAGGTATGGACCATTGGTCAAAGTTATCTGAGCACACAAATCTCCAAGGGTGCCCAAACTTGTGCAATAGCCCATTTTTCTTTATTTTGTTTTTTTTCTTCATTTTTAAATAGTAAAAGATGATTTTTTTTTTTTTTTTTTTTTTTTTTTGGTTGCCTTAAATACAAAGGAAATATGTCCGCTTTAACTTAGGCCCTTTTTAGAGATTTTCATCTTCAACTTGCTCAACTGTTCACAAAAACAGTAAATTTGACCAGGGGTGCCCAAAATTTTGAGGTGTCTTTGTATGTTTGATGGCACAATTATTGTACTGACCTGAAAAAGTATCATTTTGGCAGATACACGAAAAAAGTCACAATGAAGCAGGAGCCACCAGTATGTTCAAGTACTACTCCTATCAAAATTGGTATACTCTTTGTAATATATTGTAATCATGCTAAAAGGATACAAATGTTAATGGGAGTGCCTTTTTAATGGAGGTTAACCAAAATAAGTGTAAGATCTATGTAATTCCAAACAAAAAGAGGAGAAAGGCATACAGAAGATTGTTTATCTTCAGGTAGTGTAACCAATGTAAATCGTCATTATGTGACAAATGCAAAACCCTGGGCAAGACTGTTTAAAATGTGCCCAATCACTAGAGCCCATTTCCTGGTCCAAAGATTGTCACTGGGATATGACCGACATGACAACTAATAAAGGCATTTAACTTTCAGTAATATCTGAAATGGCAATAGACCCTTCCCCTAAGGTGAAGTCAAATAGTATTCAATAATGGCGAAGGGTTCAACGCTCAAGTAGAGATAATACATAAGTAATGCAGAAGAATGAAAGAGGTCAGCAGTAACAGTACAAAAAGGTGCCTTGTACAGAGCCTCCCAGGTAAGCTGGGGAACAGGAAAAGCATCGTATAGGAATGAGGACATGTGTATCGCCAAAGGTGTCTTCCTCAGAGGGTAAGGTTCAGTGCCTCCACTAGTGCCTTATCTACTTGAGTTATAAAATGACTAGATGGTGGCCCGATTCTAACGCATCGGATATTCTAGAATATGCATGTCCTCGTAGTATATTGCACAGCCATGTAGTATATTGCCCAGCCACGTAGTATATTGCCCACCGACGTAGTATACAGCACGTAGTATATTGCCCAGCCATGTAGTATATTGCCCACCGACGTAGTATACAGCACGTAGTATATTGCCCAGCCACGTAGCATATTGCCCAGCCACGTAGCATATTGCCCAGTTACGTAGCGTATAGCCCAGTTACGTAGCGTATAGCCCAGTTACGTAGCGTATAGCCCAGTTACGTAGCGTATAGCCCAGTTACGTAGCGTATAGCCCAGTTACGTAGCGTATAGCCCAGTTACGTAGCGTATAGCCCAGTTACGTGTATGTCACAGGTTAAAAAATAAACATATACTTACCTTCCGAGGGCCCCTTGTAGTTTGGTCACATGACCGTGACGTCATGGCAGATCCTTCGCACGCAGGCGCGCAGGGCCTGTGATAACGTCGCGGTCACATGACCGTGACGTCATGACAGCTCCTTCTCCCATACCATCCTTGGCACCGGAAGCTGCTGGAGGTCACCGGAGTGTCGCGAAAGGTGAGTATATAATTTATTTTTTTTATTATTTTTAACATTAGATGTTTTTACTATTGACACTGCATAGGCAGCATCAATAGTAAAAACTTCGTTACCGCCGCTATTAACCCTGTGTGACTGAGTTACCCGCGGCATAACGCGGTCCGTTACCGCTGGCATTAACCCTGTGTGAGCGGTGACTGCGGGGAGTATGGAGCGGGCGCCGACTGCAGGGGAGTAGGGAGGGACTAATCGGACTGAGGCCGTCGCTGATTGGTCGCGGCAGCCTTGACAGGTAGCTGGCGAGACCAATCAGCGACTTGGATTTCATGACAGACATTGGCCGCGACCAATGAATATCCGTGACAGACAGAAAGAAGGACAGAAAGACGGAAGTGACCCCTAGACAATTATATATTAGATGATTAAGTAAATTCCCTGAGCTGCATGATGGTGGGCAAAGATGCCCTCCGCATCCAAAGATCCCAACAGATACATGTGCTGGACGCATAGTGATAGACAATGCTACTAAAAAGAATAGCAACAATTGCTCAAAAATATAACTAGATTATTATTATTATTTATTGTTATAGCGCCATTTATTCCATGGCGCTTTACATGTAAGGAGGGGTATACATAATAAAAAAAAGTACAACAATCTTAAACAATACAAGTCATAACTGGTACAGGAGGAGTGAGGACCTTGCCCGCGAAGGCTCACAATCTACAAGGGATGGGTGAAGATACAGTAGGTAAGGATAGAGCTGGTCGTGCAGCTGTTTGGTCGATCGGTGGTTACTGCAGGTTGTAGGCTTGTCGGAAGAGGTGGGTCTTCAGGTTCTTTTTGAAGGTTTCGATGGTAGGCGAGAGTCTGATGTGTTGTGGTAGTGGGTTCCA
Organism: Ranitomeya imitator; assembly: GCF_032444005.1. NCBI lineage: Eukaryota > Metazoa > Chordata > Amphibia > Anura > Dendrobatidae > Ranitomeya > Ranitomeya imitator. Next base: position 72,812,724 of record NC_091285.1, read on the forward strand.
GAGTAGGGGTGATACGCGAGATAAATATTGTATACGATTGTGGGAAGAGGAGATAAGAGGGGAATAGAGAAGGAGATCTTGTGAGGATCAGAGGTTGCGTGTAGGTAAGTACCGGGAGACGATGTCACAGATGTATGGAGGAGACAGGTTGTGGATGGCTTTGTACGTCATGGTTGGGGTTTTGTACTGGAGTCTCTGGGCAATGGGGAGCCAGTGAAGGGATTGACAGAGGGAAGAAGCTGGGGAATAGCAGGGGGACAGGTGGATTAGTCGGGCAGCAGAGTTTAGAATAGATTGGAGGGGTGCGAGAGTGTTCGAGGGGAGGCCACAGAGCAGGAGGTTGCAGTAGTCAAGGCGAGATGATGAGGGCATGGACTAGGGTTTTTGCAGATTCTTGGTTGAGGAATGAACGGATTTGTGAAATATTTTTGAGTTGAAGTCGGCAGGAAGTGGAAAGGGCTTGGGTATGTGGTTTGAAGGAGAGATCAGCGTCAAGGATTACCCCGAGGCAGCGAGCTTGTGGGACTGGGGAGAGTCGGCAGCCATGTACTGTAATGGAAAGGTTCGTTGGGTGGGTCACGTGAGATGGGGGAAAGATGAATTCTTTTTTGTCCATGTTAAGTTTCAGAAATCTAGTGGAGAAGAAGGATGAAATAGTGGACAGACATTGAGGCATTCTGGTTAGAAGGGAGGTGATATCTGGTCCAGAGATGTAGATCTGTGTGTCATCAGCATAGAGATGATGCTGAAAGCCATGAGATGCTATGAGCTGTCCCAGGCCAAAGGTGTAAATGGAGAAGAGCAGGGGCCCTAGGACTAAACCTTGTGGGACTCCGACAGATAGGGGGCGAGGTGAGGAGGTGGTGTGTGAGATGACACTAATGATAAAGTATCTGTGCTCATCTTTAAGTAGCACTATCTAGATAAGTTATGTCATCACTATGCATCCAGCTCATGCACCTTAAGATCTCTGAATGCTGATTCCAACTTTGCCCCCCCCCCCCCCCCCCACACACGCAGATCAAGTAATTTACTTAGTTTTTCATAACTGTTCAGTATATAAGGCTCTAGCCGAGCCACTGAACTTAACCCAGAGGAAGCCACGTCCTGTGGCGATAAGCACGTTATTCTTATTGCTATACTAGCTGAAGAGCCCGGCGTTGCCCGGACATAGTAACTAACTGTGGTTAGTTATAACAAATCATAATGATGATCCTCCATCCCATAGTCCCGTGCCCATATACCCATCATACATATCCTCCATCCCGTAGTCCTGTGCCCATATACTCATCATGCATATCCTCCATCCCATAGTCCCGTGCCCATATACCCATCATACATATCCTCCATCTTGTAGTCCTGTGCCCATATACTCATCATGCATATCCTCCATCCCGTAGTCCTGTGCCCATATACTCATCATGCATATCCTCCATCCCATAGTCCCGTGCCCATATACCCATCATACATATCCTCCATCTTGTAGTCCTGTGCCCATATACCCATCATACACATCCTCCATCCCATAGTCCTGTGCCCATATACCCATCATACACATCCTCCATCCCATAGTCCTGTGCCCATATACCCATCATACACATCCTCCATCCCATAGTCCTGTGCCCCTATACCCATCATACACATCCTCCATCCCATAGTCCTGTGCCCCTATACCCATCATACACATCCTCCATCCCATAGTCCTGTGCCCATATACCCATCATACACATCCTCCATCCCATAGTCCTGTGCCCCTATACCCATCATACACATCCTCCATCCCATAGTCCTGTGCCCCTATAACCATCATACATATCCTCCATCCCATAGTCACGTGCCCATATTACCCATCACACATCCTCCATCCCATAGTTCCATGCCCATATACCCATTGATATCATCTTCGCCATGGTAACCATTGACATCACCATGGCAACCTTTTATGACACCATCATCACCATGGCAACCATTGACATCCTCGTCGATACACACGTGTGTATATATATATCACACTGTATATACAATATATATATATATATATATGTGTGTGTGTGTATATATATCTTTTCCAGTTCACACAGGTGACTCTACACATGACTCTCTTTATTGCAGTGTTGCTACTGAATTATTTTTATTTTTTATATATACATTTGTGTATTATCTGTACAAGGGCATAGCACCTCTCTCCGTTACTGAATACTATTTGGAAAAAAAAAAAACCTTTAGGGAAGTGTCTATTCACAGCCATCTCAGTTATCCAATATATTTCCATGGCTTTCTTGGTTATCCATCTGGTGATATGCTCTGTATCCTCGTCCCGGTTTTTGGCCAGCTATTTAGGAAGTACAGCCTTTCTTTTGTACTTGTCTATCTTCTATTTTTGAGTCATGTTACAAGGTTATTTTTCCTCACTCTGAACGTCCTAAAAACTGAACCCACAACATTTTTTTATAGTATAATCGTGTGCCAAAATAAATAGAGACGTTCAAAACTTCAACTCATCCCCGAAGAAGAATAGGCTCCGCTCTTCTGTGGGTTGGCCACTAAATGACGTGTCCTTTTTATGTGAACACACTGCCATAGATAAGCTCTTGCTTTTCTAAATCCTGCTGTAATATGAGCTGCCCTCATGGTCATATGATCTCTGGGTGGCTGAGAATCTCCGGGCTTCCTCTGGTGTCACATCAGGGGGCAGTATAGGACCCTGAGCATGGCTTGCTCCATTCAGCAAAGCTCCCGCTGCTCCTGTGCGTGCTGCTGCACACGGCTCTCTGCAGAGCTCTCCCCTGTTTCTGCATTTATACAGCAGTGTGTAATATGTACATATCCTGCTCTATCCTGTGTAATGTCTATATACACCTTGCTGTAATCCATGTAGTATATAAATACATGCATATCTTAGTCTTTCTCCACCATCCATCCACCCAATTATACTAGAACACCATTAGGCTAGGTTCAGATTGCGTTAGTGCAATCCGTTTAGCGCCAGCGGATTGCGCTACGCAATGTGATATAAAGGGGTCGCGTTAAACGTCCCCGCTCTCCGATCCCCAGATCTCCGAACTGCGGGAACGGACCGCGGGCGCGCCTCGGACGCTGCACCCTCCATGATAGAAATCTGCAGTGGTAAAAACTGCATAAAACCCGCACAAAATCTGCATCAATTCCGCGGCAAATCCGCAGCTGCGGATTCTGCCAGGAGATGCGGATTTTGTGCAGAAAATTCTGCACCACGTGTGCACATAGCCTATCGGTGACTTGCCTGATGCGCTATATGACGCTGGGGGAGGAGTGGAAAGGGTTTGGGCAGAGTTACAAGGGCTGTGCTCCCTGCTGGCTTGCAGCCATGCTCAAGTGATGATGGGAAATGTAGTCAGAAGGAAGCAGGATTCTAAGAAGGAAGTGATGTCCGTGACGGCACAGCTGGTGCGAGGTCGTGAAGCAGAAAGGCATAAAACATGAAAATGGCATATAATTGTCTAAGGGGTACTTCCGTCTGTCTTTCTGTCGGCAACTTCCGTCACGGAAATCCCGCGTCGCTGATTGGTCTCATCAGCTGCCTGTCATGGCTGCCGCGACCAATCAGCGACGGGCACAGTCCGATTAGTCCCTCCCTACTCCCCTGCAGTCAGTGCCTGCATACTCCTAATGCCAGTGGTAACGGGCACTCTAACCGCTGCAATTAACCCTGTGTGACCAAGTTTTTACTATTGATGCTGCCTATGCAGCATCAATAGTAAAAAGATCTAATGTTAAAAATAATAAAAAAAAAAAACTGCTATGCTCACCTTCCGTAGTCCGACGATGCGCTCGCGGCTGCCGCCAGCTTCCGTTCCCAGAGATGCTTTGTGAAATTACCCAGAAGACTTAGCGGTCTCGCAAGACCGCTAAGTTATCTGGGTAATTTTGCAATGCATCCTGGGAACGGAAGATGGCGGCAGCCTCGCGCATAGGAACAGCTTCGCTGGATCCCGGCGGGTGAGTATATAACTATTTTTTATTTTAATTATCTTTTTTTAACACGGATATGTGCCCACACTGCTATATACTACGTGGGCTGTTATATAGCGCGTGGGCTGCGTTATATACAGCGTGGCTGCTATATACTACGTGGGCAGTGTTATATACCACGTGGGCTGCATTATATACTATGTGGCCAGTGTTATAAACTATGTGGCCAGTGTTATAAACTATGTGGGCAGTGTTATATACCGCGTGGCTGCTGTATACTACGTGGCCAGTGTTGGATACTATGTGGGCTGTATTATGTACTGCATAGCTTGTGCTATATATTACGTGGCAACTGTTATATACTGCATGGCCTGTGTTATATACTGCGTGGCTGCTATATACTATTTGGGTTGTGTTATATACTGCGTGGCCTGTATTAACGCATCGGGTATTCTACAATATGTATATAGCAGCCGCATAGTATATAGCACAGGCCACGTAGTATTTGTCTGCTATATACTACATGGCTCATATACTATGTGGCCTGTGCTATATACTATGTGGTTTACATACATACATACATACATACATACATACATACATACATACATACATACATACATACATACTCTAGAATAATACCCGATGCGTTAGAATCAGGCCACCATTTAGTATAATTATATGCACCTTTTATGCTCTGTGCATAAGTAGATTAGCGACTATATCCACATGAAGCACATGAAGAGAAATCATGAGTCAATGCTATATTATCAAATAGCGAATTTTTACTTCAAACAGTAAACCCACATGTTTAAAATGCATGCGAAAATTAAGCAGGAAAGTAGTTAAAATAGTAACCATAAACCTAAAAGTGAAGCGGTTCACAGCACTGATGTTACAGCACTCTGGGTCTAAAAAATGTATTGTACAGTTATCCATCCCAGGTAAAGAGCAAGTAAATAATTAGACTTGGTACATCATGCATATAGTATATCTTGTATAGGATGGGTCTGTGACAAACAGGGAAAAGATGGGTATCCAGATCGCTCTTATAATGGCGGTAACATGGTATCCTACATAAACAGGGATATGGTTTTCCAAATCAGTCTCTGCACTGTGGCCTCAGTGTTACAGGGTTCTGAACCGGTTTGTGAAAAACCAAAGCAAAATATAAGGGGAGGTTTGTGGACAGTGGGATAACTGTCCAAAATTCTATGCATGTGCCCGTTAGTCAGTTGTGCAAGTCAAATGGTAGAGATAACATGAAAATCAATTAGTAGTAGTAACCCATGGCTTACAGCAGTGTTTTCCTGGAACCGCTATCCCCATCGCACGTTTCACTAGTTTTGCCTCCTCAACAGCATAACATGCGTTGGGGACAGCTGTTCCAGGCACACATTGTTGTCAGCCATGGGTAACTACTAGTGATGAGCGAGTACACTCGTTACTCATCATTTCTGAGCACGCTCAGGTATCCTCCGAGTATTTGTGACGGCTAGATTGTTTTTGTCGACTCAGCTGCATGATTTATGACTGCTAGCCACATGTACTCAGGCTGGCTAGCAGCCGTAAATCATGCAGTTGCGGGGATGAAAACGAAATCTCCGAGCACTCAAATACTCGGAGGATACCCGAGCGTGCTCGGGAAAACCCGAGCAGCAAGTATACTCACTCATCACTAGAACTAATAATTGATTTTCATGTTATTTGTACCATTTGACTTTCACAACTGACTAATGGGCACATGCATAAACAGTATTAATCAGAACCTGTCAGCAGATTTTGCCGCTGTAAGCCCTGAAAGGCAGTGGCCGTATCTTGTCTACAGCATTCTATGATGGGTGTTTGGGTGTCGTCTTATAAATTTATTACCCACCCCAAGGAGACTGATCTGTGCCTCTAGCTGTACAATTTTTTCCCCTCATGGAGATTGTGTGTATATAATAATATTATTTTTCTATAGCGTGAACATATTCTGCAGCACTTCACATTTTAGAGGGGACTTTCATCATACGTAACTTTTTGTGAGCTGGTGACCCTCTTAAGAGAACATAAAGCTATGTAGTTCCCTGCAGGTCACCATGTGATCATAAGACCTTACGAAGGACAAGTATACCATGAATTTCATATAAAATAGAACAGTCTAAGTTGACAATAGCTGAGCTTCATCTCTAAGACGATTAGATGAAGGAACTTTAAATGTAAATTATGCCATGCATTACCATATTTTTCGGGCTATGAACACGCAGCGGATCATAACACACCCCAAATTTTCAGGAGGAAAATGGGGAAAAAATGAATGCGTCAAATGGGGGTCCGTCTTAAAGTCCTGAATACAGCTTACCGAGGACGGGAGCGGAGTTACAGGGGGTGTTTGGTGGTCTGGCGATGATATGACCCAAGACTGGTGCGCAGGTTCCGCTATGCTCAGTGGTGTGGGGACTACGGTGACATTTTTTGAAAGCCCGTGGCCCCCACACTATTATTACCTCAATGCTGTGGCCTCAGGGAAAATGGCCACCAGAGGTGCGCATGCGCAGATTGAGATCTCGGCAACAAGATCTCCATCTGCGCATGCGCCGACGGCCATTTTCCCTGAGGCCACAGCATTGAGGCAATAGAAGTGTGGGGGCCACGGACTTTCACAAAATGTCGCCAGAGCCCTTCCCTTGCACGACCGAATCTGCCGCACCAGGCTGGGGTGGGAGCGAGATCATCGCCCTGCAGTGTCGGACCACCGGAAGATTCTCCCGACTCCTACTGCCACCAAGCTAACTAAGTACATTCAGACTATAAGACACGCCCGTTTTCCACAAAAACCATTTGGAGGAAAAAGTGTCTTATAGTCAGAAAAATCTGGTACTTTATATATAAAATCACTACAAAAGACTTTGTACCTGCAATTCTTTCAGAAGGACGTCATGTTGTGGATTGTTGTGTTTTCAGGCTCTTACAGCTCTTCTTTCTGATGACAGCAAGTTTGGATTCATAGTAATAGATGGAAGTGGAGCGCTTTTTGGAACTCTACAAGGCAATACAAGAGAAGTGCTGCACAAATTCACTGTGGATCTTCCAAAGAAGCATGGTGAGACTCATTGACCTGTTAGATCTTAACACGAGGGGGGTGGAACTCAATTAGCTGAGGAATGTTGATGTTCTGAACCATTAGTGGAGCCAATCTTGAGTCGTGTCCACTTACAATGTCCCCTCCCTCCCCCCCCTATATATTGATGCATTGTTTTCCCATAAGTCTGGTCCTAGATGATGGCCCCTTTGATCTCTGTAATGTGACTATATTTTGGTCTTCACCCTTGTTCCTACAACAAGACTATGCACTTTACCGGGATTCATCCTAATCGGGTTGACTATATTCTTGCTCCCAATAGGATTGACTATCTATACCCGTAGATAAATACTGTATATAGAATTTTTAATATGGGGTATTAATGAATACTAATAAAGATTTACATATTTTATAGGAAGGGTATTTTTTTTTAAACACAAAAGATCACTCTTCAAGACGAATAAGGGTTTTCCTTGTTTGTTGGATGATCTTCAGCCAGTTTACACTGCATTGTTATTGTGAAATGAGCGTTCCAAAGAATGCTTGTTCATGATTATCTTGCAGTGTAAATGGACAATAAGGCTGTGTTCACACGTTGTTGTTTTTTTTTCAGCTTTTTTGCGTTTTTATGCAAGTTTTCACATACGTTTTAAAGTACTAGCCAAGTTTGAGATTTGAGAATTCTCGCGCACAGAGCTTGGTTTGTCCTCAGCATTATGTGCAAAACCTTGGGTTTAGAGCATGTCACTTCTTTCAGCGTTTTTTACCCATTGAAAGCAATGGGTGGTGGAAAAAAAATGCTGAAAAAATGCAGGTATCAGTTTTTGCTGCGTTTTTTTGTGTGCCAAAACCTGATTAACTAGAATCAGTTTTGTTTTTTGGTTTTTTTTTTGCACTAATCTTGCTTGAGACAAATGTACCATGACAAAAATGATGCAAGAATCGCAATAAAAACTAAGCAAATCCTGCTTTTTTGAGGCTAGTTTCTTACTGCCTAGAAAGTAGGTTTTGCCTTAGGAAAAAAGCGCAGCAAAAATGCAAAGTGTGAACATTGCCTAAAGGGGTTCCTCAAGAAAGTGGCCCCTGTTATGTAATTTAGATGGTAGACCGTCAGTCACATGTTGGAATCAGTTGAAGTCTGAAGGAAAAACTGCTCCTTAGACTTATGTCTCAACTTGATAGAGCTCTATCGCAAGCACACATATCCTGGTGAGCTGCCGGAAAAGGGCTGTGACAGAAGAAGAAACAAATGTTCTTGTTTGGCTGAGAAGGGCTGTGACAGAGGAAGATACAAATCTTCTTGGCTGGCTGAGGAGAAGGGCTGTGACAGAAGAAGAAACAAATCTTCCTGGCTGGCTGAGGAGAAGGGCTGTGACAGAAGAAGAAACAAATCTTCTTGTTTGGCTGAGGAGAAGGGCTGTGATAGAAGAAAATACAAATCTTCTTGGCTGGCTGAGAAGGGCTGTGACAGAAGAAGATACAAATCTTCCTGGCTGGCTGAGGAGAAGGGCTGTGACACGAGAAGATACAAATCTTCTTGGCTGGCTGAGGAGAAGGGCTGTGACAGAAGAAACAAATCTTCTTTGCTGGCTGACTGCTCATGAAGACACAGCTGAGGATGGAGGAAACAAATCCTTTCCACTCAGTCAGCTGAGAAGATTTTTTTCTTCTGATATTGCAGCCTTTCTCCTCAGCTCGCAAAGGTCTTAAGACTGGTGTTTCTTCAGACAGCAAGTGTATGAAGCGAGGACGCGCCCACTAGACGAGCTCTGGCCGGGAGTACGTATAACGCATACATACCTTCGGTCCAAGCGAATTCCTGCAGTGCACAGTGCTAGCGCTGCGGGGGGATTCATAAGTCGGTGGCCACACAGAATGACTGCAGACATAACCATTTAGACCATACAACCCCATTAAGCCCAAACTAAAATGCTAAAGCAGTAATATATTGCTCTACATGAAGGGTGATTCTTCTCGTCTTTGCTCCTCATAATGTAATGTCTCTTCCTCCCACAGGCAGAGGAGGGCAGTCTGCTCTGCGTTTTGCACGTCTACGAATGGAGAAACGTCACAATTACGTTAGGAAAGTAGCAGAAACTGCTGTGCAGCTGTTTATCTCTGGCGATAAAGTGAACGTAGCTGGTCTCGTGTTAGCGGGGTCAGCCGACTTCAAGACGGAGCTTAGTCAGTCTGATATGTTTGATCAGGTGAGAGGTTTATTACTGGTAAAGTCCACCTGTGCCGAGACTGCTGCCATCTAATGCCCACGTGACCATAAACGTCATTGTCGTACTTGGTGCTGTAAGGTATGACACACATAATTGGGGTCTCTGCCACGGTTTCCCTGTCTCTCGGCTGTGTCGCAATCTTCTTTTGCTGCTTATACACAGACTGTGAAGGTTTATGCCCCTCAGATTTAATAACCCTGGCAATTTATAAAAATTGTCCTGTGGCACTTATATTCGCCTGCTTTATTCATGTAGCTCAACTTGCTGCCCTGTGACTGACATAGTAATTGATGTCTTGTGTTGGCACGTCATCAATTTTGTGTATGGTGGGGGGCGTTGAACCTGTTCGCTTTAGTAGCCGAGATGGCCCCTTTCTATCTTTGCTACTGCATAAACATAAGAGGGGCAACTTTGGGTAATGAAATGAGCATTCTGCCAGCCACCTTCACATACAGCCCTGATCATGTGCCTGCACTGGAAACTTGTCAACATTGGGTTGGGAGTGGAATTGCTGAACCGGAGACCAATCCGGATAGGTGGAATACAGTGCACTATTGAAAATTAAAAAGATTTATGATCGAATTCTGAATACATCTAAATGTGATGTTAAGTTTATGATTGTATTACTTAATGGTTAAGGTCAATTTGTGTAGCCCTTCATTAAAGAAAACCTGACTGGTCCCCATGAGCACTAACCCATCAGCATTTTGTATATGTACTGCTAGATTCCCTTCCTAACCAGCCCTTTACACCCTTAGTCACCTAAACCCATGTTTAAAGTATTTTAGAAACTATTTTTTTTTTTAATGCAAGTGTGCCTTGTTTTATGTAACAAAGGGTATAAAGGGCTGGTTAGGCAGGAAATTTTACAATAGATACACAAATGCTGGTGGGTTAGAGGGCATGGGGGAAGCCTGTCGGGTTCACATACCAATGACACTTACACGTGAGTGCAGAAAGAGTAGGTCCCAAATACTATGGCTCATCAAACATTTTTGTTTGGATTTTCTACAAACTAAAGAATACAGCTGCCCTATGTAAGCGCTAAGGCTAGTTTCACACTAGCGTTTTGAGGAGCTGCGGAGGGCTGCAGACTTCCTCAATGAAGCCCCGCCCTCGACCGCACCTCCGCCGCTAGCTCTGCCTACTTCTGCATGCGGCCTGCGTAACCAATCTTTAACATTTGGTACGCAGGTTGTGCGGCTGTATGCGGAAAAAGAAAATTGCTACGCGTCCTATGCTGGTCGCCGCATCGTCAAAACGACGCATGCGGAAGCATCCGCATACAGCCGCACGACCTGCGTACCTAATGTTAAAGATAGGTATGCAGGCCGCATGCAGAAGTAGGCAGAGCTAGCGGCGAAGGTGCGGCCGAGGGCGGGGTTCACGGAGGAAGTCCGCAGCTCGTCAAAACGCTAATGTGAAACCGGCCTAACATGTATGCAAACAATGAATAGATTATCACTAGACTGCATTACTGCTATGCAAAATATACCATATTTTTCGGAGTATGAGACGCACCTAGGTTTTAGAGGAGGAAATTAGAAATATAAAAAAAAAAAAAGTGGTCATGACACACTGTTATGGGGGGTGGGGGGGGGGAAGCTGCTGCTGACACTGCTATAGGGGTAATATCCCCCATCTAGGCATATATGGTCCCCCGTCCTGGTGTACATGGGGCCCTCCCATCCCCGTCCTGGTTTACATGGGCCCCATTACAAAGCACACACAAAAAAAATTAATTCCGCTATTTACCTTCCCTCTGCTCCCTCCCTATTCTGATGCCAGTAGCTGATTTCAGCGTGTAACAGCATATGGCGTCACTGCTATGCACCCTCATACGCTGAGGTCAGCTTCCGGAATACTCTGATCCCCACACCCGGGACTATGGGTGTGGAGAGCAGTGAATCTTTTTCTTTAATAGCGTTCACAGTGTTGGCCGCAGCTGCTGGCTCCTGTAGTGACTGGGCGATGATGTGTGCCCGCTATTAAAGAGAATGAATATTCACTGCTCTTCACTCAATGAGTATCAGTTCTCTTTAATAGCGGGCACACGTAATTGCATGGCGGCTGCGGCTAACACTGCCCAGTATTAGCGAAAATAAATATTCACTGCTCTCCACTCCCATAGTTCCCCTCATCTTGCAGTTCCGGCCTCAGTGCATAGAGGTGGGTGGGACTATGGGCATGGGTGCAGTGAATATTCTCTTTAACAGTGGGCACACGCATTAGCTGCAGCAGCCGGCTCCTGCCTACTGTAACCCGCTTGTCTGCTGCTGCCGCTCCTCTCTCATCCACAGACACAGGGGACATAAATATATTAGTAACCATCTGAACTATAAGAAGCACCTTCAAAAAATTTTAGAGGAAAGTGCTTCTTATAGTCTGAAAAAACGGTACTTGTCCCATAAATTGACCAATTCACGAGACCCCACCAGCCGCAACAAGGTGACCTTAGATAGAACCCTAAACCTAATATTTATCAAACATGCCCCTCCTTAGGCTGATGGTAGGAGTACTCGATCAGAAAAGGCAGCTCTCACCACCTCCAGTAGTATACTACAAAAAACTGACCTGCACCTCCAACCAGAATAAAGCAAGTGTAAACAGGTGCAAGCTGCTGTGACTGCATATTTTACAGACCAGAGTATAGCAGCTCACAGTAATTCCTGCGGTGAATGCAAACATTGAGTATATGAAATTGAGTGCATTACTGCTATATAGAATATACTTATTGGTGCACAAATCGGACAATGCACGAGAGCCCACCAGCCTCGGCAATTCATATCTTTGATGGTCGTTTCTACCCCAGTCCCGTTAACTTTTTGTGAAAATTGATGTGGCTTAGCTAGAGGCTGCGTGAATTAATCGTAATATCCGAGAAGTGTGCTCCAGATTTTGTCTGGAGTACATTTCTTATGGTGGCGCACAGCAACTGAAAAATCCCTAAATTCATTAAGACGTTCACGTCTCAATTAATTTGATGCATCTTGCTCTAGCTCAGCCCTAAAAAAACAAAAAAAAGGTCTCTATGAATTTGTGCTTTAGTTTCCACTCTTGTGATCCCATATTTAGTCTTATACAGACAACCTGTCGGCTCTTCTGTGATGCTTGTTGTACTTAGAGGTATTCCCATCTCCAAGATCCTATCCCAATATGTAGGAGGAATAATAATAATGTTAGCAAATACTTCCAATTAGAAACTGTAGTGCAGTTCTTCTGATTCGCCATGTCGCTTACTCCATGTGCAGGAGATAGCCATGGTTACAAGTCATAGTGAGTAAGTTAGCTTTTACTGGTCGTAACCAAGTATACCTCAGCTACTGCAGTGCCCTGCATATGGGGTAAGCATAGCAAATCAGAAGAACTATACTACAATTTTTTTTCAAAAATTTGGTCAAAACGGTCAGTCTGTTGGGTCTGCACTCCTCTCTTCAAAATTATGCAAAGATCTTAATGAATATTTTTTTCTGCTGTTTCTGCAATCCACACGTTTACTGCACAGAGCAGATCTGCACAATTATTGGATGTACATGATTCTTTGTGTTCCTTTTGCAATTGTTTAAGGATGAACTTCTTGTTTCTTTGCAGCGATTGCAATCCAAAGTTCTGAAGCTAGTAGATATCTCTTATGGGGGAGAAAATGGTTTTAACCAAGCAATTGAGCTCTCGACAGAGGTCCTTTCTAATGTGAAATTCATCCAAGAAAAGAAGCTAATAGGTATGTATGGTTTAGGCTCGGTAAGAACACAAGGTTTCTCTACAAGTAAAATGGGGCACTGAGGTCGCGATTCAGAAGTGTTTTCACCAGATTTCTGCTGTAGTGTAGACTTTGAAAAGTCGCACAACTTTTGTACAATTGTTGCTTCTCCCCCCCCCCCCCCCCCCCCCTGCCCAGGAGCTGTGCTATGATCAGACCATGTTCCTGTACGGTCAGACACGGAAATTACACAGTACACAGCAGAAACGCATATATTAGATTATCTCCGCTCAGGAACATTTCTTTTTAACTCATCAAGTTGTGGGACTTATTTTTGTTCCATGATCTATTAAAGTGGGGACGTACTAGAAAGAATGAAGAAAAGGAATAAATAAAAAGAATGAACGTAACGTATAGCTCCAAAGATATAGAGAGGTATTATAGATTTCTTATGAATATTGGCCATGGAATGAACATGCAATATATGTACACTATAGAGGAATGAACACACATGTTCATTCCTCTATTCTAAATAATATAGTGGTAGATGCTGGGTAACCGCTTTAACACGCACTTTGTATTAATAGGAAACTTTGTATACAAGAATAGTAGAGGATTGTAAGATGCAAAGGTTCTTATCAGAGACATACGCCTCTTTCTCAAATTATGAGTTAAGGTACCTTCACACATAACGATATCGTTAACGATATCGTTGCTTTTGGTGACGTAGCAACGATATCGTTAAAGAAATCGTTGTGTGACAGCGACCAACGATCAGGCCCTTGCTGGGAGATCGTTGGTCGCTGAGGAAAGTCCAGAACTTTTTCGTCGCTGGACTTCCCGCTGACATCGCTGGATCGGCGTGTGTGACACCGATCCAGCGATGTCTTCACTGGTAACCAGGGTAAACATCGGGTAACTAAGCGCAGGGCCGCGCTTAGTAACCCGATGTTTACCCTGGTTACCATCCTAAAAGTAAAAAAAACAAACACTACATACTTACCTACCGCTGTCTGTCCCCGGCGCTCTGCTCTGCACTCCTCCTGTACTGGCTGTGAGCGTCGGTCAGCCGGAAAGCAGAGCGGTGACGTCACTGCTCTGCTTTCCGGCCGCTGTGCTCACAGCCAGTACAGGAGGAGTGCAGAGAAGCAGAGAGCCGGGGACAGACAGCGGTAGGTAAGTATGTAGTGTTTGTTTTTTTTACTTTTAGGATGGTAACCAGGGTAAACATCGGGTTACTAAGCGCGGCCCTGCGCTTAGTTACCCGATGTTTACCCTGGTTACCGGCATAGTTGGTCGCTGGAGAGCTGTCTGTGTGACAGCTCTCCAGCGACCAAACAGCGACGCTGCAGCGATCCGGATCGTTGTCGGTATCGCTGCAGCGTCGCTTAATGTGAAGGGGCCTCTACTTCTTCCCAATTTCCACTCCGTTCCCGGATGTACCATTCAATCTGATGAAATGCCAGCACAGTGAGGTATCAGGTTACACCTTGTATTATCCTCTATAGACAGGAGGAGTGTGGAGCAGAGGGACCCACAGAAACATTGTGCTGAGCTTTTTAGCAAGCCTTTTACCTCATCCCAGTGCTGCATTCATGTCCAAACAGCTCCAGGCTGCTGTATAAGCTCCTCCATGCTTAAAAATAACACCAGGATCCCTGTGTGTGCTGTGCATGGGAGAGTTCATAGCAGCAAGTCTCCCCCTACCAGCTCAGAGTGAATTGCAAATTAGGAAATGGCGCACAGTTGTCTAGAATTAGTTTATGGACTAAAATTTGTGTGTTTCTTTCACAGGGAGATACTTTGATGAGATCAGTCAGGACACGGGGAAATATTGTTTTGGTGTTGAAGACACACTAAAGGCATTGGAAATGGGAGCAGTAGAAATTCTGATCGTGTATGAGAACCTGGATATCATGAGATATGTCTTAAGATGTAATGGCTCTGAAGGTAATTCTCCCCCTTCCCAATCAAGCTGTTTGAAAGCTGCTTGAAGCTCCAATAAGCCTGACATTGTTTTCCCCCTTTTTTAGAAGAGAAAGTTCTTTACCTAACACCAGAACAAGAAAAGGACAAATCACACTTCACTGACAAAGAGGTATGAATTATGTAGTAACGGTCCGGCTTCACTATTGTTGGATCAGCTGATATTGTAATATCTGTTGCGAGTAAAACTGGGCACAATACCAGAGTAACCTCAATGGGCACGACTCATCAAAGCATTGACGCCAGAATTCTGACTTAAAACCTTTAAAAATAAATTGCAAAATTTAGGAGCACCTTGGAGTTGCGTGTCAAGATCTTGCATTTTTTGTTGTTTATATGACCATTTCTCCCATCCATAACCAAGTGAGCAGAGTTTGGGTGGGTGCTGGATGCCCCTGCTCGTCTAATTCGCAATGAACCATGGTGACAGTCCCGAAGCCAGAATTCTCACTTCGGTACTAGAGTAAGTCCACACCACTTGTCAGATGCTTCAGATTTCATGAGTTGGGATCATCTGATTCCAGCACACTCCCTCATCAAGATAGGTGTGAACAATGCCGGTCTTGATGAATCTGGTCCAGTCAGCATTAATGGACTGTGATCCATGAAACCTATTGAATGAAGCAATGTAAATGCAAAATTTAATGTAAATAATGGGCTCTCTACATACATGGGACTGAGGCTACATTCACACAGTTGTGTGTTGTCTGCATTATTCTCAGACATTGACCCATAGTTTCATTGATACAGTTTTAAAACCGGCTCCTTCTCTCCGTTGGTGAGACTCGGAGCATGTCCTAATCTCTTATGTGGCTCAGACTGACATTAAAGTTTATGGAGGATTAGTGCAAAACTAATGAAACACAGATGATATACTTTGTGATTCAGTTTTCTCTTTTGTTTTTATCCCATCCAGTTTAGAGTGAACGGATAGTTTAGTTCAGTCTACCTGGTCAAGCCGAAAAAAAAGTAATCCTTACTGGCCACTGTTTTCAACAGCGATCTGGTCTCTTCCAGCACCTCATGGCCACGTTTGTGACCTGTACAATCAGTGTCACCGGTGTGAAGCACCGGTTACTCTCTGTGTAAGGCTATATTCACACTTAGCGGTTTTTACCGCGGAACCGCCGCGATTTTGATGCTGCGGGTCCGCAGCAGTTTCCATAGCGTTTACAGTAACATGTAAACCCTATGGAAACCGCAAACCGCTGTGCACATGCTGCGGGAAAAACCGCGCGGGAACGCAGCGGTTTACAACCCGCAGCATGTCACTTCTTTGTGCAGAATCGCTGCGATTCTGCACCCATAGAAATACATTGAACCGCTTACTTCCCGCATGGGGCTGTGCCCACGTTGCGGGAAGTAAGCGGATAATGTGCGGGTGGTACCCGGGGTGGAGGAGAGGAGACTCTCCTCCAGGCCCTGGGAACCATATTTGGGGTTAAAAAATAAAAAATCTGGTTATACTCACCCTCTGATGTCCGGAGCTCCTGGGCGCTGCACGCGGCTGTCCGGTCAGAGTTGCTGTGCGACCAGGACCTGCGGTGACGTCGCGGTCACATGACCGTGACGTCACGAAGGGTCCTTCTCCCACAGCATCTTAGGAACCGGACCGCCGGGTGCAGCGCCCAGGAGATCCGGACATCAGAAAGTGAGTATAACCAATTTTTATTATTTTTAACATTACTATTGATGCTGCATATTGCTGCATATGCAGCATCAATAGTATTGGCGGAAACCCGCAGCGGAAAACGCGGAACAAACCGCGATAAATCTGCAGGGAGAACCGCAGTTGTTTTGCCCCGCAGATTTATCAAATCCGCTGCGGGAGAACCCGCAGGGACCCAACGCAAGGTGTGAACATAGCCTTAATCTGAGCCGGAGCTACAGAGCCTTGTTTTGAGGTTGTTTATATTTTACATTAAGAACATTCCAAAAGTGACCCCCGCACCTCATGACAAACACGGTCCCATGGTGCCGGAAGATAGTACCGATGAAACTGCAGAAGACTGCGGACAGTGAGATATTACTTCACTCATTACACATGCGCAAACAACGGGAAAAATAAATCCCTCATGCAGAAACAATTAGGCCTTGGAAGACGAGATTAGTGTGTAAAGGAGGATGTGGGAAAAGAACATTCTCTGGATTTTACAGAATCTCATACAGTAGGGAATGTGCCTTATTTCTCTGACTAGACCTCATTTTAAGCCTTAGATAACTGGGCAAAAACAGAGACAGTTGGGGGACAGTAGCATCTGGCAAATGTCCATTTTTCATCTGCAGTAGCGGGCACTTCCAGCAGCTTGTCATGTGCCACACTGCCAGCGAACGGCTCAAACTCCCTGTATTCTGTTAGCCACCCATATCAGTGTGTCAACCAATTCCCCCCCCCATAAGTGTGAATGGGGTCTTCTGCAGATGGCACTACACTTTGTTTGAAATATTTCTTTTTCCAGTTACTCGGCAGTCTTTCTATTACATACCCCTCCACCCCAGTGTTGCCTTGAGGTGATTGCCGTCAAGGATAATGTCCTCTTCTGTTCTGTTTATTGCTGCATAATTGGCTCCATCCTGAACCCTCGGTTGCACCAAATGATTCTCCGTATCAGCGTCTATGGGGTGGTCTCTGTATTCCTATGACTCTAACATGGAGTTACTGAATACCGGTCCACACTGCAGTCACTCTAGGAGTTGTATGTACAGCTGAGGGTCCGGGATACAATGATATCGGGACAAGAGCGCACGGTTTCCCACAAGAATGCTGATGATGAGCTATTGGTTTCTGCTGTGAAGCCACTGAGTGATGATTTCTTGGGGATTTATTTCAGGTTTTTATAGTCCTATTTCTGATCTTCTCTTTAGACTGGACAAGAGCATGAGCTGATAGAGAGTATGCCTCTACTAGAATGGTTTGCTAATAACTACAAGAAGTTTGGAGCAACACTGGAGATTGTTACAGACAAGTCACAAGAAGGATCACAGTTTGTGAAAGGATTTGGTGGAATTGGAGGTAAATGCAGAATAATGGGGAGCTGTCACTGATGTACAAGGTTTCTTGCCCAGTGTACCTGCAAAAAAATAAATAAATGGGGAAGCAGGTGGGCTACATTTGTGGTACTGGTATACTATGTAGTGGGATTTCTTTGATAAACTTTTGCTATAATGCATGTGTTTATAATATTAGGTTAAGTTGTCTTGGGTGAGGCATTTTCAATCCCACCATCTACTGTATATACAGTGGGGCAAAAAAGTATTTAGTCAGTCAGCAATAGTGCAAGTTCCACCACTTAAAAAGATGAGAGGCGTCTGTAATTTACATCATAGGTAGACCTCAACTATGGGAGACAAACTGAGACAAAAAAAATCCAGAAAATCACATTGTCTGTTTTTTTATCATTTTTATTGCATTTTATGGTGGAAAATAAGTATTTGGTCAGAAACAAACAATCAAGATTTCTGGCTCTCACAGACCTGTAACTTCTTCTTTAAGAGTCTCCTCTTTCCTCCACTGATTACCTGTAGTAATGGCACCTGTTTAAACTTGTTATCAGTATAAAAAGACACCTGTGCACACCCTCAAACAGTCTGACTCCAAACTCCACTATAGTGAAGACCAAAGAGCTGTCAAAGGACACCAGAAACAAAATTGTAGCCCTGCACCAGGCTGGGAAGACTGAATCTGCAATAGCCAACCAGCTTGGAGTGAAGAAATCAACAGTGGGAGCAATAATTAGAAAATGGAAGACATACAAGACCACTGATAATCTCCCTCGATCTGGGGCTCCACGCAAAATCCCACCCCGTGGAGTCAGAATGATCACAAGAACGGTGAGCAAAAATCCCAGAACCACGCGGGGGGACCTAGTGAATGAACTGCAGAGAGCTGGGACCAATGTAACAAGGCCTACCATAAGTAACACACTACGCCACCATGGACTCAGATCCTACAGTGCCAGACGTGTCCCACTGCTTAAGCCAGTACATGTCCGGGCCCGTCTGAAGTTTGCTAGAGAGCATTTGGATGATCCAGAGGAGTTTTGGGAGAATGTCCTATGGTCTGATGAAACCAAACTGGAACTGTTTGGTAGAAACACAACTTGTCGTGTTTGGAGGAAAAAGAATACTGAGTTGCATCCATCAAACACCATACCTACTGTAAAGCATGGTGGTGGAAACATCATGCTTTGGGGCTGTTTCTCTGCAAAGGGGCCAGGACGACTGATCCGGGTACATGAAAGAATGAATGGGGCCATGTATCGTGAGATTTTGAGTGCAAACCTCCTTCCATCAGCAAGGGCATTGAAGATGAAACGTGGCTGGGTCTTTCAACATGACAATGATCCAAAGCACACTGCCAGGGCAACGAAGGAGTGGCTTCGTAAGAAGCATTTCAAGGTCCTGGAGTGGCCTAGCCAGTCTCCAGATCTCAACCCTATAGAAAACCTTTGGAGGGAGTTGAAAGTCCGTGTTGCCAAGCGAAAAGCCAAAAACATCACTGCTCTAGAGGAGATCTGCATGGAGGAATGGGCCAACATACCAACAACAGTGTGTGGCAACCTTGTGAAGACTTACAGAAAACGTTTGACCTCTGTCATTGCCAACAAAGGATATATTACAAAGTATTGAGATGAAATTTTGTTTCTGACCAAATACTTATTTTCCACCATAATATGCAAATAAAATGTTAAAAAAACAGACAATGTGATTTTCTGGATTTTTTTTTCTCAGTTTGTCTCCCATAGTTGAGGTCTACCTATGATGTAAATTACAGACGCCTCTCATCTTTTTAAATGGTGGAACTTGCACTATTGCTGACTGACTAAATACTTTTTTGCCCCACTGTACTTGAGTATAAGCCGACCCGAGTATAAGCTGAGACCCCTAATTTTGCCACAAAAAAACTGGGAAAACTTAATGACTCGAGTATAAGCCTAGGGTGCTAAATGCAACAGCTACCGGTAAATGTCAAAACTAAAAATAGATACCAATAAAAGTAAAATTAATTGAGACATCAGTAGGTTAAGTGTTTTTGAATATGCATATTGAATCAGGAGCCCCATAAGATGCTTAATGCTTCATACAGTTCATGATGGGCCCCTTAAGATGCTCCATATTAAAATATGCCCCATATAATGCTGCACAAATGTTGATTATGGCCCCATAAGATGCTCTATAGACATATTTTCCCCATATAATGCTCATTATGGCCCCTATAAGATGCTCCAAAGACACATTTGCCCCATATAATGCTCCACAAATGCTGATTATGGCCCCATAAGATGCTCCATGGACATATTTGCCCCATATAATGCTGCACAGATGCTGCACATGGCCCCATAAGATGCTCCATAGAGATATTTGCCCCATATAATGCTGCACAAATGCTGATTATTGCCCTATAAGATGCTCCATAGACACATTTGCTCCATATAATGCTGCACAAATTCTGATTAAGGCCTCATAAGATGCTCCATAGACTATTATGCCCCATATGCTGTTGCTGTGATTAAAAAAAAAAAAAAATCACATATTTGCCTCTCGTCGCTCAGACCTCCGGCACTTACTATAGTCACCTGTCCCGCCGCTGTGTCTTCCACGTCCTCTGCACAGACTGTTCAGGCAGAGGGTGGCGCACCCACTAATCGCGCCCTCTGACCTGCGCGTCACTGCAGAGGGCTCGGAGCGGCGCTGACGGTGGATCGAAGACAGGTGAATATCGCGCAATGCCCCCGTTATACTCACCTGCTCCTGGCGCCGGTCCCTGGTTCTCCGGGCGCTGACAGCTTCTTCCTGTATTGAGCGGTCACATGGTACCGCTCATTACAGTAATGAATATGCGGCTCCACCCCGGAACGTGTGCACACAGCCTTATTCTTCATGTCAGTAAGATTATAGAAATTTAGCATTTTTTTATGTTTTGGGCGCTTTTAGAGCACCAAATAAATGTGATGTAAACTGTTCCCAATAAAAGTTTCAGATTCACAAAAAAAAGTCCCAACTATTATCCATCACCTGTCAATGTAAATAAGAGGCTTCCACATTATTGGTAGAACAAATGCTGTGGAAAAGTGCTGTGGCTCTTCATCCCACAAAAGAAATCCAGCTCACAAATGCCCATTCCCCCCCCCCCCCACCCCCCCCCCCCCCCCCTTCTGAGCCCCAGTGTGCCTAAACCTCATTTAGTGTCCGCTTGTTTGGTATTTCTGTAGTGCTGAGAGCCCGCCTAATTTGTGAGCACATGTCTCCAGAAGCATGAGCTGGGCATAATGCATGGTCACTACAATGTAAAGACACTACAATAACAGATTTGTAATTCTCGCTCAGCAACATCCTCTGCTGCTTGTTTATGTAAAATGCCCATTGAGTTAATACACCTCTAGATAAATTCCCAGATGGCTGTAATTTCCAAAAATGAGGTCACTTGAAGGGGGATTCTGCTCTTCTGGTACTTAAAAGCTCTGTATATGGAGTCCACAAACGATTTTAAAATTTGTTTTCGAATAGTCAGTGCTCTATCCCTCCTGAGTCTCTCCGTGTGGATAAGCAATTCTGTACAGGCACAAAAGGGGCAATTACTTTTTCAGCAAAAGTTGAGTGACAAACATAGGTGCCATTTTAACCCATTTCCTGTTGTGAAAATGTCAAATCTGGGGCTAAAAGTTGTGGTAAAAATGTATTTTTCTTCTATAAAATTCTGCGACCCACCTGTGGTGTCAATTTGATAATTGCACCCTTAAATGAATTCATTGAGATGTGTCACGGGGGTAGTCCACTGTTCTGGCACCCCAGGGGCTTTGCCAATGTAACATGGAACCCTAAAGCCATTCTAGCAAAAACTGAACTCCAATATGGCGCTTCTTCGCTTCTGAACTTTGCACTATGCCTCAAAAGTAGTTTTCTACTACCGTATATACTCGAGTATAAGCCGACCCGAGTATAAGCCGACCCCCCCCTAATTTTGCCACAAAAAACTGGGAAAACTTATTGATTCGAGTATAAGCCTAGTGTGGAAATGCAGCAGCTACCAGTGAATTTCAAAAATAAAAATAGATCATTATTTCCCCATAGCTGTGCCATATAGTGCTCTGCACCGTTCATTATTTCCCTATAGCTGTGCCATATAGTGCTCTGCACCGTTCATTATTTCCCCATAGCTGTGCCATATAGTGCTCTGCACCGTTCATTATTTCCCTATAGCTGTGCCATATAGTGCTCTGCACCGTTCATATTTCCCCATAGCTGTGCCATATAGTGCTCTGCACCGTTCATTATTTCCCCATAGCTGTGCCATATAGTGCTCTGCACCGTTCATTATTTCCCCATAGCTGTGCCATATAGTGCTCTGCACCGTTCATACTGCCCCATAGCTGTGCCATATAGTGCTCTGCACCGTTCATTATTTCCCTATAGCTGTGCCATATAGTGCTCTGCACCGTTCATTATTTCCCCATAGCTGTGCCATATAGTGCTCTGCACCGTTCATTATTTCCCCATAGCTGTGCCATATAGTGCTCTGCACCGTTCATACTGCCCCATAGCTGTGCCATATAGTGCTCTGCACCGTTCATACTGCCCCATAGCTGTGCCATATAGTGCTGTGCACCGTTCATACTGCCCCATAGCTGTGCCATATAGTGCTCTGCACCGTTCATACTGCCCCATAGCTGTGCCATATAGTGCTCTGCACCGTTCATACTGCCCCATAGCTGTACCATATAGTGCTCTGCACCGTTCATACTGCCCCATAGCTGTACCATATAGTGCTCTGCACCGTTCATATTGCCCCATAGCTGTGCCCTATATGCTCTGCACCGTTCATACTGCCCCATATCTGTGCCCCATATAGTGCTCTGCACCGTTCATATTGCCCCATAGATGCTCCACATAAATCTGCTGCCGCTGCAATAAAAAAAAAGCCATACTCGCCTCTCTTGCTTGCAGCTCCCAGCGTCCGGTCCCGGCGTCTCTGCGGACTGACTGATCAGGCAGAGTGCGCCGCGCACACTATATGCGTCATCGCGCCCTCTGACCTGAACAGTCAGAGCGGAGCGACGCCGGGAAGATGGAGCGGCGCCCGGCGTGTGGAACGGGGACAGGTAAATATGACATACTTACCTGTTCCCGGCGTCCCGCTCCTTCTCCCGGACAGCTGTCTTAGGTGCCGCAGCCTCTTCCTCCATCAGCGGTCACAGTTACCGCTGATTAGAGAAATGAACATGCGGCTCCACCCCTATGGGAGGTGGAGCCGCTTATTCATTTCTCTAATGAGCGGTCCCACGTGACCGCTGGACAGGGGAAGAGCTGCAGCACCGAAGACCGTGGGACGGCAGGGGGAGCGCCAGGATCGCTGGAAGCAGGTAAGTATGCCTCGGCGCCCTCACCCACCGACCCTGCCACCCACCTTGACTCGAGTATAAGCCGAGAGGGGCACTTTCAGCCCAAAAACTTGGGCTGAAAATCTCTGCTTATACTCGAGTATATACGGTATATATGAGGTGTTGGTGTACTCAGGAGAAATTAAGCAACAAATTGGTTAATTTTCTCCTTTTGTCTCTTTTTGAAAATTAATAACTTGGAGTCCATGCAATATTTTAGGAAAAAATGGTAATTTTCCATTTACTCGACCCAATATTAAACAATTCTGTGAATCGCTTGAGGGTTAAAAATGCTTACTACACCCCTAGATGAATTCCTCAAGAGATTTAGTTTTCTAAATAGTCATTTGTGGAGGGGGGTGTTTACTGTTTTGGCTATTCATTTATGACATGGCATCAGTAATCGATTTCACTCAAAATTGAGCTTCAAAAATTCAATTTCCTTCAGAGCCGTGCCGTAACCCCAAACCATTTTCCTCAACTATTTTTTCTGTTACCATTGTGAAAATGAAGAATTTGATGCTAAAGCAACATTTTTGCTTACTTTTTTTTTTTTTTTTTTTTCCATGGCTCAATGTTAAAATTCTGTGAAGCACCTGTGGGTTCAACTTGCTCACCATACCACTAGATAAGTTCATTGAGGGATGTCAAATAGGTTCACTTGTGGGGGTGTTTCCACTGTTTAGGCACATCAGGGGCTCTGCAAATGCAACATGTCATCCACTTTCTTTTCCAGACAATTTTGTGCTCCAAAAGTCGAATGGTGCTCCTTCCCTTCTGAGCTTTGCCATGCACCCAAACTGTAGTTTTCCACCATATATGGGGTATCTGCGTACTCAAAAGAAATTGCTCAACAAATTGTACAGCCAATTTTCTCCTGTTACCTTTTGTGGTAAAAATTTGGGGCTAAAGCAACATTTTTGTGGGTCGAAGTAAAATATTTATTTTTCCCCTTTGCTTTAATTCTTGTGAAGCACCTTTTTAAAAGGTTAAAAAAAAAAAAAAATAACTTCTTGAATTATGTTTTCAAAATTGTCGGTATTTTCTGTTACATAGGGTTTGTAAATTTTGCTGGAAAAATTAAAAATTGCTGATTGTTTTTTCATGAAGGTTTAAAAGTTACCGTATATACTCGAGTATAAGCCGAGATCTTCAGCCCAAATTTTTGGGCTGAAAGTGCCCCTCTCGGCTTATACTCGAGTCACGGTGGGTGGCAGGGTCGGCAGGTGAGGGGGAGAGGGCGCTGAGGCATACTCGCCTAGTCCCGGCGGTCCTGACGCTCCCCCTGCCGTCCCACGGTCTTCGGTGCTGCAGCTCTTCCCCTGTTCAGCGGTCACGTGGGACCGCTCATTAGAGAAATGAATATGTGGCTCCACCTCCCATAGGTGTGGAGCCACATATTCATTTCTCTAATCAGCGGTGCCGGAAGAGGCTGCGGCACCGAAGACCGTGTGACAGGCAGAGGGAGCGGGACGCCGGGAGCAGGTAAGTATGTAATATTCACCTGTCCGCGTTCCACATGCCGGGCGCCGCTCCATCTTCCCGGCACCGCTCCATCTTCCCGGCGTCTCTGCGCTCTGACTGTTCAGGTCAGAGGGCGCGATGACGCATATAGTGTGCGGCGCCCTCTGCCTGATCAGTCAGTGCGGAGAGACGCCGGGAGCTGCAAGCAAGAGAAGTGAGTATAGCATTTTTTTTTTTTTTTAATTGCAGCAGCAATGGCACAGCTTTATATGGCACAGCTATGGGGCAATAATGAACGGTGCAGAGCACTATATGGCAGCTATGGGGCAATAATGAACGGCGCAGAGTACTATATGGCACAGCTATGGGGCAATAATGAACGGTGCAGAGCACTATATGGCACAGCTATGGGGTAATAATGAACGGTGCAGAGCACTATATGGCACAGCTATGGGGCAATAACGAACGGTGCAGAGCACTATATGGCACAGCTATGGGGTAATAATGAACGGTGCAGAGCACTATATGGCACAGCTATGGGGCAGTATGAACGGTGCAGAGCACTATATGGCACAGCTATGGGGCAGTATGAACGGTGCAGAGCACTATATGGCACAGCTATGGGGCAGTATGAACGGTGCAGAGCACTATATGGCACAGCTATGGGGCAATAATGAACGGTGCAGAGCACTATATGGCACAGCTATGGGGCAATAATGAACGGCGCAGAGTACTATATGGCAGCTATGGGGCAATAATGAACGGCGCAGAGCACTATATGGCACAGCTATGGGGCAATGAACGGTGCAGAGCACTATATGGCACAGCTATGGGGCAATGAACGGTGCAGAGCACTATATGGCACATCTATGGGGCAATAATGAACGGTGCAGAGCACTATATGGCACAGCTATGGGGCAATAATGAACGGTGCAGAGCACTATATGGCACAGCTTTCTATGGTACATCTATGGGGAAATAATGAACGGTGCAGAGCATTATATGGCACAGCTATGGGGCCATAATGAACAGTATGGAGCATCTATTTTTATTTTTGAAATTCACCGGTAGCTGCTGCATTTTCCACCCTAGGCTTATACTCGAGTCAATAAGTTTTCCCAGTTTTTTGTGGCAAAATTAGGGGGGTCGGCTTATACTCGGGTCGGCTTATACACGAGTATATACGGTAATATCCGATTCAGTGGGATCTCTTCCAGAGTTATTACCACATGAAGTGACACTGGTCAGAATCGTATAATTTGGTCTGGTCAGAAAAGTGAAGACAGTTTCAGGGGTGATGGGGCTAAAATAAGCTCTGGAGGCAGATTCTCATGCAGACCAGTGTCAGGCCCATAGATCTTAACAGCTCGTTTACAAAATAAGAACAAAAACATAATTTCTCTGGAAGAGGACGTTGGATTATTGATATCAAGGTATCATTGTATTCGGCTTCCTATGACCTACATGGTCATTAAGATGACTTAGAAGGATCGATCCCATTGATAGATTCCCTTTAATTTTTCCGCCTGTTATGCAGGTTCATTGACCTTAAGCAAACCTTTATTAGCCTATAGGAATGTAGCATGCAGCAGGGAAGTGGGTTCAGCTATGGTTGCATGGTGTACTAACACATGATTTTTATTCCAGGTATCTTGAGGTACAGAGTGGATTTTCAAGGAATGGAGTACCAAGGAACAGATGATGAATTCTTTGACCTGGATGACTACTAGGTAGTCGAGATGGGTCTGGCAAATTGTGCATAACCCTCCAGCATCCAACCCAAGAAGATGATTTATGGTGGAAAATAAAAATGGTCCTTGCCTTAGAATTTGAACATTTCCAATACTTCGCCTATAAGCATTGGATAAGAAAAATGAAAACTTTTTTTTTTCTTCTCTTTCTTTGTCATGATGGTAAACGCTGCTGCAAGGTTCCCTCATGCCACTTGGACATGTCTGACCGAATCCGTTTTTACTTACCAAGAAATCAGTTCATCTTGTATTTTAAGAAAATGTTTTCTTTCATTTTATCTTTATAGACAGGCAATTAGCTGGCTTCAGATATCCGTGCAATTCCAACACCCTTATGCTTACTTTTTATTTAATGTCAGGAGGACATGATATCCATTTATAATGTTTGATTTTTCAGAATAAAGAATGGATAAGTACACACTAAAACTATACAATGTATACAGCAGATTGCAGACGCTTACCAGTCCTGTTATAAGTTACATATGCTATGTAAGGTCTGTGCTAAAGCAGCTGAGGTCCATTTTTGTGGCTACCTGCTAGAGCCATCACTGGACATGAAGGCACCAAGATGCAAGTACAAAGTTATGAAAGGATATGACATAACCTTATTACAGGGTCAGTTATGAAGATGATATATCGTTGCATGATCCTGTAAAAACAGCACACAGCATGCATATAGTACCGCATACACTAATCACGCTTCCAGCAGCCAAGCATCTAATGAATAACAAAGTAGGGGATGTGCGGGCGGTTGCTTTTATTCACTGCCACTCAGTATCCTAATAAAAGTGGGCAATTGATATATGCAAAACACTTGACCTCCAAGTCTTTTGAATTGGTTTCTCAGTTTAATTTATTTTTTATTAAAGACGCTTTCCCAATATTACCAGCAATCATGAGTACAAGGTCCCTTGTCTCTCCATTTAAGTGGGGCTGCAGTTGCGAACTCTGCGACTTACAATATTCAGCAGTCTTCATCAGTCCGATGGACTGTGGAAGCTTTGGTGGGTCCGAGTGCTCCACTACCGCCCCACTCAAATGGTGGACCCTGCACTTTTATCCTTGTGATTAGTCAGACCCTGCAATGAGGCTCTTTCCAGTTTATAGGTGATAAGTGCAGGTTATGTGGAAACCCCTCCTTGAAAGGGATTGTCTAGGCAAAAAAAAAAAAAAAATTCTCCACAAACAACCTCACCTCAAACTCATTGATACTCTCCAAACACACCTTGATTCAGCGTAGGCTGCTCATTAGTATCCATCGGAGGAGAAGTCACCGCTCTGCCTGACTACTGCAGCTATCGGGTGACTTCTGCAGCACATCACTGGATGGTTGTCTGAGGATGTGGCCATCAAAATGACCTGGCTTTTGCAGCCAATCACAAGCTGCTGTAGGACCGTAACATCTTCTCTTCAATGTCTTGTGCTGGATCCAGGTGAGAACCGGCAGGCGAGTATCAATATAGTTTATTCTGTATAGATACTTGTCCTTGGAGTACTTTTTATTTTTGCCCAGACGGCCCCTTTTGTAATTTTTGGCTTATTTTTCCCTTCCTCCAAATAATTTCCTCTTAACAGGTCAGCAACAGTTCCACATACATGTCATTTTTTTTTTTCTTTTTTTTTTTTTTATAAAGTACATTGATTTTCTCTATGAAATGCTTGCAAGACAGCTTTTGTTCTTTCCATGTTGTTGGCTCATATCTCTAAGGACTAAGTTTTATCCAAATCCCATAAATTACATCGACCCAAACCATTAAAATACCCAGACTAACATATGTTGAATGTTAAGTACAGACGGTCCTACTTGGTTTTCTAGTCCCAACTGCTTCCAATATAAGTATATTGCCGTGTCTTGCTCTTTCAGAATCGACTGCATAATGCTGTTGTACATGGGCCTGTTATCACGTTTCTTAAAAAAGAAAAAAAAAAATGGATGTAAATTTGCTTTGATTTAGAAAGCTGGTCTACTTCAACCCTACAACTAACATGGTAGCTTTCTTCCTTTTTGCTATATTTGGAAATGATGCCAAATTTTTGTATTTCTTTAATGTGTTCTTTTCAGTGGCACATCATATACATATATGTACAAATAAAATGGGGTACAATTCTTAACCTTATATATCCTGAAATGAGTGTTCCCAAGCAGTAATAACTTGGTGTTGTGATGTACAGAAATGGAGAAAAGTATTAAACCATATTTAAGAATAGTGATGTTTCAGGGTTTTCAATTATGCTTTCTCAAACTTGGAAATCTTTAGAAACTTTGTAGTTATAGTAGTGGCCTTACAGTAAAAAATATATATACATTTTTTTTGTATGGATTAATTAAAAACAAACAGGCAATCTCTCCTTCCACCACCTCTCAATGTCCAGCGCCGGCCGCTCCTTAAACTATGTGCACACGTTCAGGATTTCTTGCAGAAATTTCCTGTGCAAAATCGGACATTTTCAGAAAGAAATCTGCATGCATAATGTATGCGTTTTTGTTTTTTTTTGTGTTTTTATAGTGTTTTATAGCAAAAAAAAACGTGAAAAATCTGAAACGAGTGCACACAGCCTTGAGGCCAGCTCTGGAGATGACTGTTTCCAGAAGTCACATCACCAGTGCACCTATAATTGGCTGCAGTGGATTTGTGATGCAAAAAAACGACTCTTCGGATGTTTCTGAAAGGTGGGTATGCCTTTTAATTGATTCATTAAAAAATTTGTCAAACAACCCTTTTAACATTTTAAATGGAGTTTATCAGAACAGAATGATTGTTCAAACGAAGTGCACCCTTGGTGTGGCCAAACATTAAAGTGCACCTTCCCATATACTTCTTTTCCCTCTGTCCCAACGCCCACCTCTTTTTTGACAATTTGGCTTTATAAAGCCAGAATAGGCTGGAGGTAGAAAGCAAGCAGGTGTGAGGGTGCAGTTAAAGTGCATTTTATTGCCATGGGAGTTTACACATTACAATAACAAGCAAAGCAAAATTGTCTGGTTCGGCTGTAAAAACGAGTTAATAAAGAATTACGACACTAAGGGGAGTTTCAGCATCGAATGACTGTTCAAACCAAGCACAGGCACTCGGTGAATCAAAGCATTTAAAGGGAAGGTGCCATCAAAAAAAAATTTTTTTCAGAAATTGTAAAAATGTAAAGAATTAATGATTACATTTTCTTAAAAAATATTATCATTTGTTTATAATTTAGTAAAATATGAAAAATAATTTGAAAAGTTTTGGAATTTCCACTTTTCAACACTAGGGGGAGCAGCTGCTGAAATTTCAGAAAAACCTTGTGTACAAATAGCTCACATTACTGCACTGCAGTAATTATGGGCGGAGTCTGCTGACGTGTGTGATGTCTCCTCTCCTTCTGGGTGTTTGCTAAGGGATTAGAGAGGATGATATTCAGGAACCCAGTGAGCAGCCATTTTGTTGGTGACTGCAGAGTATGGCTGCCGTCACACTATCAGTATTTGGTCAGTATTTTACCTCAGTATTTGTAAGCCAAAACCAGGAGTGGAACAAATAGAGGAAAAGTATAATAGAAACATATGCACCACTTCTGCATTTATCACCCACTCCTGGTTTTGGCTACAAATACTGAGGTAAAATACAAACCAAATAATGATAGTGTGGAGGCAGCCTTATACTGACAAGTAGACAGTCACCAAGGATGGCAGGCAGCAAAAGGATTCTGGGAGATATGTGGTGGAGGGAGCAGGGTGACAGCAGCACAGAGTATTTCAGGAGAGCAGTGTGCTGGTCTATAGGGGCCCCCTTTTTGGTGCGCGGAGCAGCCAGGGATTGTACATAGAGCGCTGTCTTTTATACACATGGATGGACCGTCTGCTCCACAGAAATCCAGGAAACATTTCTGCGGATTGATGGCCTGGTCTGATCCAGACTTTGCATACAGACCCCATTCCCCTTCTCAGATCCTGTCTTCTCCATCCTCTCCTGGCGATGTGTGAAAGCGAGGCGACAGGCGCAGTCCGGGGTGACGCTGGGAAGGAAATGTAGCCATATAGTAACGATAAAAATGAGACCCCTCTCTTCAGCTACCTCACCAGCCTTCCCCTGACTGCACCTAACTGGAAGTCATGCTTTACCCTCTATTACCCCAGACCCGCGTGCAGGTGCTCAGCCAGAACCACTATAGAATGGGTCCGCTTTCTGAAGATAATACTGCCATAGTGTTCTCACATAATACCGCCATATAGATCACACACAATACTATCAAATAGATCACACAATACTGTCATAGGCCGGCCTCACACTCAGCGTTGAAAAATACGGTCCGTATTTTACGGCCGTAATACGCTCCAAAATTAGAAATACGGTGGTCCGTAAGAACTCCGTAGGCAAGGTGTGGTCGCGTATTTTGCGCATGTAATGTTGCGTATGTAATCCGTATGCCCACCGTAATGCGTATTTTTCACGCAACCTGACAAAATGGACATATAACGGTTTTTGCGGATGAAATTGATTTAAATTACCCTCAGCAACCCTATTTAAGGCCTCTACAACATGTGTCTCACTCCCATATGGTCATTTTGTGGCTTTGCAACTGTTGGAGTGTTGTTGTAACATTTGGACCATGTCTGACCACCTGCAGTTCACCCCAACGCAGCGTGTTTTGTTTAACTGGCTATTGTCTCGTCGGTTTGGGCACCCATACCCTGTGATTGTGGATCCGCGAAGGAGGAGCAGAAGAATGTGGGTGCATCCTCTTCTGACTAAACGCCTCACTAAAGGCCATTTTCATCGGCTATATACAGCTCTGCGGGAACATCCAGACAAGTTTTATCTGTACTGTCGCATGTCTATACAAACCTTTGACAGATTGTTGGAGATATTACGCCCAGGAATAACATTTCAGGACACAAGGCTGCGCAAAGCCATCTCTGCTGAGGAGCGTCTTCTCCTCACGTTACGGTATGTATTCTCCATCCTCACATACTGTATGTTGATCTTTTTTATAAATGTTTCTTATTTTTTAAATTTTTACCCATAATATGTGTACATTAAGGCCAAAGCAGATGTGACAACGTGACGTAACTGTTATATTTCAGCCCCTTAAGGCCATTTTTCCCATTTCAGTGTTAATTTAGTAGGCCACAAATGCAAATATGATTGTGCTTATTCATGTTTTGTGTGCACTCTTGAAACAAACCTAATTTATTGTGTTTGTTTCACTTACAGATTTCTGTCCACTGGATTGTCCTTTGCAGGTCTCCACCTTGAATTTTTGATTGGCCGCTCCACCATTTCTGGCATTGTGCGGTTAACCTGTCGCCAAATATGGGATAGACTTAAGGACCTTGTGATGCCTGAGCCCAAACAGGCTGATTGGCTCCAAATAGCCCGTGGGTTCAAGGTCAATTGTGACTTCCCAAACTGCATTGGAGCGGTGGATGGGAAACATATTAGGGTACGTAAGCCGCCGAACTCTGGCTCCCAATTCTACAACTATAAGCAGTTTTTCTCTGTAGTTCTGTTAGCTGTAGTTGACAGTAACTACAGGTTTATAATTGTAGATATTGGGGCCTATGGACGAACTGGAGACTCTAGGGTCTTCAATTCGTCTATAATGGGTCGGCGGCTAGGTGAAAACCAGTTAGACCTCCCACCACCACAACAACTCCCAGGCTCCACTGCAGAAGCACTGCCTTTTTTTTTTGTTGGAGATGAGGCCTTCCAACTCACCAGACACGTCATGAGGCCTTATCCCCGGCGCAACCTGGACCACCGTCGGAGGATATTTAATTTGCGCCTTTCTAGGGCGCGCAGACTGGTGGAGTGCACCTTTGGTATTCTGGTGGCCAAATGGCGTGTCCTACAGACTGCCATGCAGCTCAGTGAGGCTACAGTCAATGAAGTAATCAAAGCATCTGTAATTTTGCACAACTATACCCGCATACATGATTGCTTCTCAGATGGTAATGATGAACACATGTTGCGTAGTGTCAGTAGTCCAACACCACATGGCCCACCTCCGCGCCGTCCCCTTTCTGGTATCAAAGTTAGGGATGTTTTGACCAATTATTTTGTTTCTCCTCAGGGTTCTACTCCCTGGCAAGATTATGCTGTTTCTCAGTTGTGATTTTTGTTATTTTAAAGATGTGTTTTTGTAATATATTATCAACCACTGAAAACGTACTGTGTGTTTTTTTTCCTTAATTACCATATGTTTCTGTTTTCTGAATATGTGTGTGATGCAAAAATGATTAGTCTACAAACATCAATTGTCTTTTTTGTAAACTTTTTACTAACTTTGCAACCCTTTTTTTTTTTGTTGTTAACCCCATATTTTTGCCATATGGTTTTGAGAAGCCTTTTTTATGGGTTGCTTTATACCAAGGATCCACAACAAAGTGGAAATGTTTTGAAAACACAACATTAACATGGTAGCCAGCTACCAAAACAAAACACAAAAAACAAAACTAAATTACAGATCCCTGTAAGTTGGTGGGGGAGATGTTGGCAGCTCTGGGTCCTGGTCTGGTGGCCTTTGTTGGGCCGATGGCAGTTCATCCTGTGAGGATGCAGTGGCTTGCGGCCCAGAATACTGGCCTTGTCCATATTGGCCAGATGTGTGTTGACCAAAAGCCATTTGGCTCTGGGCATCATGCTGAGGTACAGATTGCCTTGCATCATACCCCAACCCAAAATGGCCATGTTGTCCAAACCCAGGTTGGGACCAGCCAACATCACTGTGTCTGGAGAAGTGGCCATATTGGGATTGGGGGTTGAAGCCTGCCATTTGGTACTCTAATGGCCTTTGTAGATTTTGGGATGGGAGGGGTTGAAGGGGAGGCATACGTGGAGTAGGTGCAGCAAATCCTGATTGATTTGGCTCCTGTTGAGGGAATTGAAGGCGCAAGAGGTTTGTTTGGCCAAGCTGCCTTCGCTCCAGGTATTCAAAAACCTCATAGGGGTTATTTGGAGGGGTGCTTAAATCAATCAGGATTTGCATACACCCTCTGACACGTAGCCTCACCTCACGGGGAAGGGGTCTAAGGTATCGGGCAAGGCTGCGGGCAAAGGCCTCCTCGCCATCATCTGTGGCTGCCCTGGCCAAATAGTTGAGGACCCCAGCATCAACTTCACTTCTTCTGCCTTCAAGCTCTCTCCTTCGCCGGGATCTCCGTAAAGGGCCAGCTGCTTGTGGGGATGACACCAGTGGGCCTGTAGGGCTGCTGCTGTGCCCATGTTCCACAGGCCTTGGTACATGTGCTGCTGAGGGTGATGGTGCAGCATCTTCATCACTTGCTGCTGCCTGCAGTGATGATGCTGCTGATGGGTCCTCAATGATGGATCCTGATGCAGCCACAGATGGTCCTGCAACCTCTTCCTCCACACTTACAGGATCAATGATAGGGTCTGATTCTGATCCGGTTTCCCTCTCTGTGAGGTTTGACTGTGTTCTGTAAAGAAAACAATAAAATAAAATTTTTATTTTGACATTGTTTAATTAGACATCGGTGTGCAATATTAAAATAAAACAAAAAAAAAACAAAAAACACAACATCTCCTTCTCTACTCCCCTATTATCTCATATTCACACAAGAATATCCAAGATTTGTCTTGTAGAGCCCCACAAATGTAACAAACACTATCACGACACATCATAATGTGGCATACCATTTCAAGCTACACAAAAACCAGGCACAACCACCTCTTCAAACAATAAGATACCATGCAGTAACAACCCATACCACAAAACACTGCCTGAACATCTCTAAACTCGCATACTACATTCTCACCCATCCCTTGTTGAATCTTGGGATGCTTGGCGGCCAGGGTCCTCTCTCCTCCAGGACACTTTTGGAATTTATGCTTGTTTACATTATTGTTGGCACTATATTGACACATCCTTACATGGAACTTGCAATGTCATAACCCTAATCCACAAAAAAAATAAAAATTTAGTTACATTACAAATGTCTAGAGTGGTTTGTACTTACTGCCTAAGATCCATACTGGCATCCAAAAAGGAAAGACGGTCGTAATATATATACTTCCTCTTCTTCAGTGGGGCTGCTGACCCACTCCTAGCCCGCTGCTGTCTTTCCCGCCGGTATTGGTCCCGGATGCTGCGCCATCTTGTCATAACATCATCCACTGCAATTACAAGGGCACAAATAATGTTCTATATCATTCTGAACATAGCTTAGTCCAGTTGTCAGACATATTTGTATTGTTAAAGCAAAAAGTGGCTATAGCACAATAATTTCCATGGTGAGTCAGATGATAAAGGGGTTACATGCAGAGGTCTATATATCGCCCACAGTTAAGAACTTGACAGTATCAGACTGGTAGAGAGGGGAGAGAACCCTGTTCTTGCAAACATACATTAGGTAAGATATGCTAGGATAGGAAAGGAAAATGACTTGTGCTATAATGAGAATAATGCTCAAAAATATCTAAAAATAAGACAAGGGACAACAACCCTCTGGACGGGGTATGAGGCCAAGAAAATATTTAGCAGGGCAAGATCAACATGAACTATGTCCAGAAACACTTTGGCATGTTCCTCAGCTTTAGAAAATGACAAATAAGGCCATAAATGACATATAAAGATAAAAATGATGGCTCAAGTAATCATGTAGGGAAAGCATCTTTTAAAGTTAAATCTTGTGAATACATGAGTGTACTTACATAGACTTGTCTGCTCCGCACGTGGCCGTTGGGCATAATCAGGGAATAGTAGCCCACAGATGGCCCTCCAAGCTGCCTCTTTCCTGGCCCGGTTGGAGTAGTTGGGATCCCTCTGGTCCCATATTTCAGGCCTTTCTTGGACCAGGATGAGGAGCATATCAACATTGATGATGTTTGCCATGCTGCTTGGAACTCTGTGGAGGCGAGCACCAGACTTCCGGGATGTCTGTGTGGCTTTTTGAGCTAATTAGCATGTCTGAGTTTCATGATTGAGGGCTTGGCTCAATTCCTTGCACCTGGCGATGTCTGGAGATGTCTGGCGTATTTTACGCAAGTCACACTGTTGGTCCGTGTGTAATCCATATATTTCTCGCCCCCATAGACTTTCATTGGCGATTTTTTTGCGCAATACGGTGACAAACGCAGCATGCTGCGATTTTCTACGGCCGTAGAAGACCGTATAATACGGAACCGTAAAATACGGCAGATAGAAGCTTGGCCATAGAGATGCATTGTACCGTGTGCAATCCGTATTTTCTGCACCTCTCTTACGTCCGTAAAACTCGCGAGTGTGAAGCCGGCCATACAGTTCTCACATAATACCACCATATAGATCACACATAATACCGCCAGTGTTCTCACATACCGCCATATAGATCACACATAATACCGCCAGTGTTCTCACATACCGCCATATAGATCACACATAATACCGTCAGTGTTCTCACATACCACCATATAGATCACACATAATACCGCCAGTGTTCTCACATACCACCATATGCTTCTCACATAATACCGCCATATAGATCACCCATAATGCCGCCACATAGATCTCACATGTATTGTAAATAAAGACTCGGCCAGAATAAAGTCTTTTATTAATCTTTTTTATACCATACCGAACGCATAATCCTCGACTCCCTCATCTCCCACAACAAAAATAATAAACCACAATGGGGAAAGACACGCAGGGGGGAGAGGAGTGCATAGGAGAGGATTAGATACTGACTGCTGCGCAATGTATCTAATCCTGTCCTGTGTGATACTGTACACAGGACAGGATTAGCTACACAGGACTAGATTAGCTACACAGGACAGAGGTAGCAGCGGTAGATGGTATATAGAGGCAGGCAGCAGTGGTAGATGGTATATAGAGGCAGGCAGCAGTGGTA
Organism: Ranitomeya imitator; assembly: GCF_032444005.1. Taxonomy (NCBI): domain Eukaryota; kingdom Metazoa; phylum Chordata; class Amphibia; order Anura; family Dendrobatidae; genus Ranitomeya; species Ranitomeya imitator. The sequence continues at coordinate 72,849,072 of NC_091285.1, forward strand.
GATGGTATATAGATGCAGGCAGCAGTGGTAGATGGTATATAGATGCAGGCAGCAGTGGTAGATGGTATATAGACGCAGGCAGCAGTGGTAGATGGTATATAGAGGCAGGCAGCAGTGGTAGATGGTATATAGAGGCAGGCAGCAGTGGTAGATGGTATATAGACGCAGGCAGCAGTGGTAGATGGTATATAGAGGCAGGCAGCAGTGGTAGGTGGTATACAGGGGCAGGTAGCGGTGGTATACAGGGGCAGGTAGCAGTGGTATATAGGGGCAGGTAGCAGTGGTATATAGGGGCAGGTAGCAGTGGTATATAAGGGCTGGTAGCAATGGTATATAGGAGCAGGTAGCAGTGGTATATAGTGGCTGGTAGCAGTGGTATATAGGGGCTGGTAGTGGTATATAGGGGACAGGTAGTGGTATATAGGGGACAGGTAGCAGTGGTAGATGCATAAGAAAATAAAAACTGTACTTACCTTCAGTCCTCTTCCAGGAAGTGCTGAGTCATGTTCAGGGCAGAGCAGTGTGATGATCTCCCTGCTCTGCTCTGAATGGCAGTGAGCAGTGATTGCAGCCTGTGCTGTAATAATAAGTACAGACTGCAATCACAGCTCCTGGCTGCAGATACTCACCCTGAACCTCGCTCCCAGCAGCAGCTTCTCCCTGGCAGCTCCTGCTATGATCGCACACACAGCTGTGTGTGCGATGACCGAGGAAAAAAACAAAATGGCCGCGATCTCTCACAGCTGTGACGTAGCAGCCCAGTGGGCGTGCCCAAGTCACAGCTGAGAGGCAGGAGGAGCGGTCGGAGCCCGACCATTGGCTCTTATGCCCATGGCTGCCGTAAGTGAGGTGTGCAAGTGTCGTGCCCAGACACTTACACCCACACTAATGAAAATGGCGGCCTCCAGTGGCAAAAGTAAAAATGAATAAATAAAAAAGTATTAAAGTACTACATTTACTTTTGTATTAAAAATAATTGATTATATAATCAATAATTATTAATACAAAAACTAAAATCACGGCACCCTCCCTTTAAAGGACATCCCTCAGTAATATCAACCCTCCTAAGTTGTCAATGTGGCACCCCTAGGGGTATTTGCCACAAAAATAGTTACTGACAGTAAATACAAATACTAAAATAGCAAGACTGCACTACCACCTTCGGCCAGAAGGGGGAGCTCCAGAGACTCCCCTTGATCCATTCTGGTCTGAGAGAAGAAATGGCAGTTGGGCCAAGGAGCTGAAAGTGAGAGGTCATACAGTTGAATATCTAACAGCCCTGTGACTGTTACCAGGCCTAAATCACCGGCCTGAGGAGAAGAGGGACAGAGAAAAAGGACATTGTGAGAACCGGGTAGCATTAATCACTACCCAGAACAGGCGCAAAGACGGATACCGGATCCGTGGCTGTATTCATTATATATAATACAGCAACCGGAAAAACGTGAGGTGATATCAGCTTCACTAGGGCCGGACGCAGCAACAGACACAGAGTTCAGCGGTACTCCCAGAGGGGGTAAACCGATAAAAGGACTCGGGTTGCCCGTCGAACCAGGACCCGGAGGGGACAGATTGGGCCGGCAGCCAGTTCACATACAGCAGCAGGGCCACACAGAAATTGCGCACAATAAGAGGCGAAGACCCCGGCAGGGTCAAAGTAACTCAGAGTTCCCATACAGACTCCGGTGACAGGACTGGTTGTAAATCCTTTTATGTTAAAGTAAACTGGTTAAACGCTTCAGTGCCTCAGTCTTTCATTTGGACAATAGCCATCTATCCAGGATCAGGATCATCACCGCTGGGAGAACCTGCTGCTGATCAAGTAAGTGCCTGTCCCCTCACGATACCCCTTACACTGTGCATTGCCTGAGGCCACAGCACCGAGTCAAGCCACCCGTGACATCCCCCTCAAGAGACAGACTCCATTGGTCCGGTGCTGGGTATCCCGGTCTCCTGGGCGTCACAATTGGCGTCACGAACAGGATTCAGCCAGCCCGTATACCGGGTATTGTGTGCCATGATTGGAGTCCAAAATTGTGAAAACTTGGATGAAAAATCTTGAAAATTGACTTTATTAAAGAAAATTCCATTTCCCATTGAAAACTATTGAAAGTGACTTTTCCCCATTGGTTATAATGGAGTAAAGATGGCCGCCATCCCCTGAGGTAATCACTTCATAACCGTTAGGCTACGCCATCACCTGAGCTCCAGTCTAACTGAAAAACTTCAGAATCCGCCATTACAGAGCGCGCTGGGTGGGTGTCATTGTGGGCGGCACCAAGCTGAGCGCTCTGACATCAGAGCAAGGGGAAAATCGATCCTGCTGCACAGCGGAACGAATCTACACTATCCCGACGGAAGCGGAGGACCGGAAGGGTCCGGATTAACTAAGGGGGCACAGTATGTCGCAGCACGGAGACGCCGCAGCACCCGGCGACGCTAATGCAGCTGAAAGACAGAGTGTCGATAGAGAGTCCGGTAGCGCAGCGGTGCAAGGAGTGGCGCCCATCATGTCAGTGCTGATGCCATATACCCCGGGTGGCCCATGGCTTCCAATGTATGAAGGTGAGCCTAATACCCTTGACGATTTCAGAGAAAAGATGCTGGCCCATTTTGACATGTTCCCCGTGGGTGAAGTTCAGCGTGTTAGTCTCCTGATGATGCAGTTAAGTGGCCATGCTAAGCGAGAAGTCACAGCATGGGCAGCTGATCTAAAAGGCACTGTTGAACGCATATTTGCTGGATTAAAAGCTACATTTGAAACCACTGCCAGCAGCAAAGCTAAAGTACGATTCTTTAATTGCAAACAAAAAGTTAATGAGTGCGTGAGAGACTTTGCCTTAAACCTGCAGGAAGCCCTTAAATCACTTACACTGGCTGAACCCATTTTTAGCACCGGAGCGGATAAACTGCTAAGAGATCAATTTATTGAGGGACTCTACACCCCTTCTCACCGGGGGCATGTGAGCATGCTTGTTTTTAAGAACCCTGAATTGACATTTGCCCAATTAAAAGAGAGCGTTATACGTCTCCAGCTGGCAGAAGCACCTCGGGATCAGGAGCCTGCGCAACTCATGGCAGAGGCTCCTCAACAACATGGAGTACCAGTGACATCAGCTATGTCCGGGGCCATTGCTAAGCCCCTGGGGCCCAGTACTAATGAGGCTCTTCAACAAAAGCTTGACTCTTTAACTGATGTTGTTGCTTCAATGGCTAAAACCATGCAGGAGATGAGAGGACCCAAGATGGAGTTGGCAAACCGTAGAGAAGATGTTCCATGGATGAGACCCCGGAGATACCCGACATGGAGAGGACGACCCCGCGACCGCTACCAACCGGATGGACAGCCCATTTGCCGCCGTTGCCAGCAGCCAGGCCACTTTGCACGAGATTGTGATTTAAATGGGAATCGCCTGGGAATGCGGGCAGCTTCGCAGGAATGAACTTTCAAGGCCCAACACCCTGGCACGACAGGTACATCGGAGGACGACCCATTATCCCTATCGTGCTGGACAGAATGCCCCTCAACGCTTTGCTGGACACAGGTTCCCAGATTTCATCTATACCGTATATCCTTTATAAGAGGTACTGGGCTGATGCAGATATTGATAAAGGGCCCTCTGATGTTGAACTAGATATATGGGCCAGTAATGGTAAGTTGGTACCGAAACTAGGATTCAGGGAGATGACCATAAAGATTGGTAAAGTAGAATTGAAGAAACAGGGTATAATTGTTGTTGATGTTGACCGGCGGAACTGTGAACCAACTGTATTGATAGGAATGAATGTGTTAGAGAACTGCTTTTCCGAAGTCATTTCTGTCTTACAGCAAATTGCTGAAACTGCCCAATCCTGCCAGCAGAGAGTTCTCCGGAGGGAAATAAAAGTATTGATGTTAAGGCAACAGGTAGAAGTTGCAGGTGGAGAAATCGGCAGTGTGAGGGTAAGTGATCCAACGGCTATTGTAATCCCACCAAAAACAGAAATGCTGGTATGGTGTAGAGCAGCCATTGGTACTAAGGGACGAGATTATCAAGCCTTAATAGAACCAGTGTACACCGACAGCAGGCCCACTATACTCACAGCACGAGGGATAGTCGAGGTACACCGGGGACGAGTGCCGGTACGACTTTGGAACTGTGGAGAGGAAGAGGTCACTTTGCCAAGGTATGCTACAATGGCAAAGCTATATACTGTTGACAACAATGCCATCACAACCATTGAGCCCTTAGAACCAACCTGTCAGGTGGAAGGCAATGGCTCAGATGGAGAAATGGAGGATTGGTGCCAACAGCTACACGTGGGCATAAATTCAACACCTACCCATCAAAAACAAGGGGTGTATAGGCTAGTGACGGAATATGAACAAGTCTTCAGTAAACACCCATTGGACTTCGGACGGATAGAAGGGGTAGAACACACAATCCCCACAGGTGACCATTCCCCAATAAAAGAAAGATATAGACCCATACCGCCCGCTCACTATCAGTGTGCAAAAGATATGCTGAGGGAGATGAAACAGGCCGGGGTAATAAGAGACAGCTGTAGCCCCTGGGCGGCCCCTCTAGTGATTGTCAAAAAAAAGGACGGAACCATGAGAATGTGCGTAGACTACCGGAAGATTAATAACATCACCCATAAAGACGCCTACCCCTTGCCTAGGATAGAAGAGTCCTTAACTGCTTTGAAATCTGCTAATTATTTTTCCACCTTAGACTTAACAAGCGGGTATTGGCAAGTCCCTGTGGCTGAGAGAGATAAGGAAAAGACGGCATTCACCACACCAATGGGTCTATGTGAATTTAATCGCATGCCGTTCGGACTCTGCAACGCATCCGGTACCTTCCAGCGGCTGATGGAATGCTGCCTCGGACACAAGAACTTCGAGACCGTCCTCCTGTACCTAGATGATGTGATCGTCTACTCAAAGACTTACGAACAACACTTAATAGACCTGGCAGAAGTGTTCGAAGCCTTATCCAGGTATGGCATGAAAGTCAAGCCATCCAAAGGTCACCTTCTCAAGCCAAAGGTACAGTACCTGAGACACATCGTGAGTTCGGAGGGAGTAGCACCAGATCCCGAGAAAATAAGCGCCATAAGGGATTGGCCAAGACTTACCAGCGCAAAAGAAGTGAGACAATTCCTGGGATTGGTGGGTTACTATCGCAGATTTATAAAAGGATTTACCAAGTTGGCAGCACCCTTGCAAGACACCTTGGTAGGGCAGACGAAGAAACCTTCAAACCGAAACCCTCCTTTTCAGTGGAACGACGAAAGGGAATTTGTTATGCTGTAATGTCTATTGTCTGTACAAGTCCCCTCTATAATTTGTAAAGCGCTGCGGAATATGTTGGCGCTATATAAATAAAATTATTATTATTATTATTATTTATAAGGGAAGACTCCTTTGAACAACTAAAGAAGGCACTAACCGGAGAAGAGGTTCTGGCATACCCAGATTACCATCAACCTTTCATCCTCTACACCAATGCCAGTAATGTGGGACTAGGAGCGGTGCTGTCACAAAAACAAGAAGGTCGGGAGAAAGTCATCGCCTTTGCAAGTAGAAAGCTCCGGCCTACTGAAAGAAATTCAGAAAATTACAGCTCCTTCAAATTGGAACTACTGGCAGTAGTTTGGGCTGTGACTGAACATTTCAAACACTATCTGGCCGCTGCAGAATTTATTGTCTATACTGACAACAATCCGTTGACCCACCTGGACACAGCCAAATTAGGTGCATTAGAACAGCGATGGATAGCCCGGTTATCTAATTACAACTTCATAATCAAGTATCGAGCAGGTCGCAAGAATGGAAATGCCGATGCCCTATCCCGGATGCCACACTTGAGAGATGTAGAAGAGGAAACGTGGGAGCTTGAAGAAATTGAACTACCAGCCTTCCATCGTCCCAAGGCAAAACATCGTCAGTCAAGTACCTATCAGAAACAACAAGAGGTGCATTTTAATCCGTTAGCACACCATAGATGGGCTGACACCCAAGACAGCAATCCGGCTGTGAAGTTGGTGAAGGAACTGTTGACTGAGCAAAGTGCATATCCCGATGAGGATGCCCCAGAAGAGACGCATCAACTCTGGAAAGAGAGAGGCAAAATGTTCCTGTATCAAGGGAAGCTCTGTAGAAGATACACCAATCCGAAAACACATGAATTGGTTTGGCAGATTATTGTGCCTAAACAAGATGTGAAGATGGTGCTCGAAGCTTACCATAATGGTGCTGGTCACTTCGGTTGGAAAAAGTTAGAAGTACTTCTAAGAGAAAGATTTTATTGGGTCGGGATGAGAAAATCAATCGAACAGTGGTGCAGAAATTGTGGCCCGTGCAACCTCAGAAGAAACGATCAAAAGAACCAAAGAGCACCACTGCAGCCCATAATCACCAAACAACCACTTGAACTTGTAGCCATAGACCACGTGAAGTTAATACCAAGCCGGTCCGGCTATGTCTATGCCTTGACCATCGTGGACCATTATTCACGCTTCTTGGTAGTAGTACCCGTAAAAGATCTGACAGCAAAAACAGCAGCCAAAGTGTTCCAAACGTACTTTTGTAGACCCCATGGATATCCAGAACAGGTTCTCACCGACCAAGGTACAGCCTTTGAATCAGAGATCTTCAGAGAATTCTGTAATATGTATGGTTGCAAAAAGATCCGGACGACGGCCTATCATCCACAAACAAACGGCTTATGCGAGAAGATGAACCATATTGTAATAGACCTACTAAAGACTTTACCTGAGACAGAAAGGAATCAATGGCCAGAGAAATTGCCTGACTTGGTAGATCTGTATAATCATGTCCCGGTAAGCTCCACCAACTGCACCCCAGCTTACCTTATGCGTGCAAGACCTGGCCAATTACCAATCGATCTAGAAATGGGAATTCTTAAACCAGACGCAGAAGTTCAAGACTCCAATTGGGATATCATACGGCAAAAGCAGTATCGCCAAGTGCAAGAGAGTGTGGAAAGAAGCCTTCAGCAAACTAGAGAAAGACAAGAGCGAACTTTCAACCAGAATGCTCTAGCGACCCCATTAAGACCGGGTGACCAAGTGCTCAAGAGAAATCGTCGAACCAATAAACTGGACAATCAGTGGGAAGCCGTACCCTACACAGTTTTACCAACAAGAGTGGATAATCCTAAAATGTGTCTCATTAGCAAAAACGGAGGCTTAACATCTGTACTAGTGTCAAGAGACAATCTTAAATTATGTCCGGAAGCACTGAAAGAGCCAGAAGTTGTCCAGCCAGAACCAGAAGTTATTCAACCCATACTGGTTCAACCAGTAAAGGAAAAAGAAGAGGAAATGTATCACACCTGTATAGGAGACTTTCCCAAAACCCTACTAACATACCATGGTGCAGTAGTGGTTCCCATGGTGGCCTTTTACCCAACACCGAACCCAATACCAGAAGTCCCAAGACAGGAAGAGGCTGACCCCGTACTACAGGAGGTTCCAGGCCAGGAAGAACAGATTCCTGGTCAGAGTAATCCCATTCACGGTGGACTTGCCAACTCCATAGTCGTGGAATTATCTTTAGCAGAGCGGGCAGATACTACATCCGCAGTAGACAGTAGTACACCACATGAAGAGACACCGCTATTACGTAGATCACAGCGTAGTACCCAGGGTCAATTACCGGCCAGGTATGCAGATTACCAACTATAAAGCTCATAATGTGAATTGTATATATGTTATGCCGTATATAGTTAAACAGAAAATGTAGTATAGTCATTGTTATCAGTCTGCAACGTTTAAGCCCAGTGCCTACAGAGACTTGTCTGTATGAACTTCTTGCATATTCTTGAACTTTTTATCAGCCTGGAGGCAATAAATCAAAGCTCCGGAAAGACTGCTTTTTGAACTTTGCTTTTTGCTCTTTTTGAACTTTCTTTAGACTTTATATTGATAACTCCGTTGGAAAAATGGAACTAAATTCCTGGACACTAAGTACAGTGCCTTTCCTAATACCTTCAAGGATAGAACTGTATTAATGGACGCTATTTGAAGTGACTTTTTACAGAACTCTATTTTTGTTTCCTTGAGTGGTTTTTGTAACTTTTCATTTTTAAGACTCTGTACCTATTAATTGTTATTTCAAAATGTTATCGTCCCACAGTCCCGGAGTACTGTTCTTAACTGTGGCACCCCTAGGGGTATTTGCCACAAAAATAGTTACTGACAGTAAATACAAATACTAAAATAGCAAGACTGCACTACCACCTCCGGCCAGAAGGGGGAGCTCCAGAGACTCCCCTTGATCCATTCTGGTCTGAGAGAAGAAATGGCAGTTGGGCCAAGGAGCTGAAAGTGAGAGGTCATACAGTTGAATATCTAACAGCCCTGTGACTGTTACCAGGCCTAAATCACCGGCCTGAGGAGAAGAGGGATAGAGAAAAAGGACATTGTGAGAACCGGGTAGCATTAATCACTACCCAGAACAGGCGCAAAGACGGATACCGGATCCGTGGCTGTATTCATTATATATAATACAGCAACCGGAAAAACGTGAGGTGATATCAGTTTCACTAGGGCCGGACGCAGCAACAGATACAGAGTTCAGCGGTACTCCCAGAGGGGGTAAACCGATAAAAGGACTCGGGTTGCCCGTCGAACCAGGACCCGGAGGGGACAGATTGGGCCGGCAGCCAGTTCACATACAGCAGCAGGGCCACACAGAAATTGCGCACAATAAGAGGCGAAGACCCCGGCAGGGTCAAAGTAACTCAGAGTTCCCATACAGACTCCGGTGACAGGACTGGTTGTAAATCCTTTTATGTTAAAGTAAACTGGTTAAACGCTTCAGTGCCTCAGTCTTTCATTTGGACAATAGCCATCTATCCAGGATCGGGATCGTCACCGCTGGGAGAACCTGCTGCTGATCAAGTAAGTGCCTGTCCCCTCACGATACCCCTTACACTGTGCATTGCCTGAGGCCACAGCACCGGGTCAAGCCTCCCGTGACATCCCCCTCAAGAGACAGACTCCATTGGTCCGGTGCTGGGTATCCCGGTCTCCTGGGCGTCACATCTATATGGGCAGGTCATAGCAAGTTGAATAAAATGATGCAGTGCCTTGCACAAGTATTCAGCTCCCTGGAACTTTTCAACCTTTTCCCACATATCATGCTTCAAACATAGAGATACCAAATGTAAATTTTTGGTGAAGAATCAACAAGTGGAACACAATTGTGAAGTTGAAGAAAGTTTATTGGTTATTTTAAATTTTTGTGGAAAATAAAAAAAACTGAAAAGTGGGGTGTGCAATATTATTCGGCCACTTTTAATACTTTGTTGCGCCACCTTTTGCTACGATTACAGCTGCAAGTCGCTTGGGGTATGTCTATCAGTTTTATACATTGAGAGACTGAAATTCTTGCCCATTCTTCCTTGGCAAATGGCTTGAGCTCAGTGAGGATTGATGGAGATCGATTGTGAACAGCAGTTTTCCGCTCTTTCCACAGATTCTCGATTGGATTGAGGTCTGGACTTTGACGTGGACATTCTAACACCTAGATATGATTTATTTGTGAACCATTCCATTGTAGATTTTGCTTCATGTTTGGAATCATTGTCCTGTTGGAAGACAAATCTCCGTCCCAGTCTCAGGTCTTTTGCAGACTCCAACAGGTTTTCTTCAAGAATGGCCCTGTATTTGGCTCCATCCATCTCCCCATCAATTTTACCCATCTTCCCTGTCCCTGCTGAAGAAAAGCAGGCCCAAACCATGATACTGCCACCACCATGTTTGACAGTGGGGATGATGTGTTCAGGGTGATTGCCTGTGTTGCCTTTATGCCAAACATATCGTTCGGCATTGTTGCCAAAAAGTTTGATTTTGGTTTCATCTGACCAAAGCACCTTCCACATGTTTAGTGTGTCTCCGAGATGGCGTGTTGCAAACTTTAAACAACAATTTTTATGAATATCTTTGAGAAATGGCTTTCTTGCCATTCTTCTTAAAAGGCCAGATTTATGCAGTGTACGACTGATTGTTGTCCTATGGACAGACTGTTCCACCTCAGCTGTAGATCTCTGCAGGTCATCCAGAGTGATCATGGGCTTCTTGGCTGCATCTCTGATCAGTCTTCTTGTTTGAGATGAAAGTTTAGAGGGACTTCCCTATCTTGATATATTTGCAGTGATATGATACTCCTTCCATTTCAATATGATCACTTGCACAGTGCTCCTTGGGATGTTTAAAGTTTTGGAAATCATTTTGTATCCAAATCCAGCTTTAAACTTCTACACAACCGTATCACGGACCTGCCTGTTGGGTTCCTTGGTCTTCATGATCTCTGTGCTTTAAACAGAACCCTGAGACTATCACAGAGCAGGTGCATTTATACGGAGACTTAATTAGACACAGGTGCATTATATTTATCATCATTAGGCATTTAGGACAAAATTGGATCATTCAGAGATCCACAATGAAATTCTGGAGTGAGTTTGCTGCACTGAAAGTAAAGGGGACAAATAATATTGCACGCCCCACTTTTCAGATTTTGATTTTCAACAAAAATTTAAAATAACCAATCAATTTCGTTCCACTTCACAATTGTGTTCCACTTGTTCATTCTTCACCAAAAATTTACTTTTGGTATCTTTGTTTGAAGCATGATATGTGGGAAAAGGTTTTAAAGTTCCTGGGAGCCGAATACTTTCACAAGGCACTGTATCTTGACACCTGTAATCTGATGTCTTATTCCAGAGAAATCCATGTTTTTCTTATATGTAAATGAGCTGTTAAGTGGTGTGGCCGGACCCTGATCTTCATCACAATCTGCTTCCTTTTTATATTCCGCAGCGCTTTACAGTTTTTGCACACACTATCATCGCTGTCCCTGATGGGGCTCACAATCTAGATTCCCTAACAGTATGTTTTTGGAATGTGGGAGGAAACCGGAAAACCCGGAGGAAACCCACGCAAACACGGAGAGAACATACAAACTCTTTTCAGATGTTGTCCTGGGTGGGATTGGAACCCAGGACCCCAGCGCTGCAATGCTAACCACTGAGCCACCGTGCTGCCCCTACAATGCAGAAGTCCTGCATTGAATTAGATTGACAATCTGACTTTAAAATGTTCACGGCCCTTAAAGGGACTACATTTTTTTTTAATAATGTAAAAACATGAGAATTTATTTAATCCGTATATTTTATATATTATTTATATAGCACCATTGATTCCATGGTGCTGTACATGAGAAGGGGTTACATACAAATTACAGAGATCACTAACAGTAAGCAAACTAACAATTACAGACTGATACAGAGGGGTGACGACCCTGCCCTTGCGGGCTTACATTCTACGGCTGGTTTCACACGTCAGTGGCTCCGTTACGTGAGGTGACAGTTTCCTCACATACCGGAGCCACTGACACACGTAGACACATTGAAATCAATGCATCTGTGCAGATCTCATTGATTTTTTTGCGGACCGTGTCTCCGTGTGCCAAACACAGAGACATGTCAGTGTTCGTGGGAGCGCACGGATTACACGGACCCATCAAAGTCAATGGGTCTGTGTAAAACACGTACCGAACAGGGACGCTACAGTAAGCGCTGTCCCCCCCACGTGGTGCTGAAGCCGCCATTCATATCTTCTCTGCAGCAGCGTTTGCTATAGAGAAGATATGAATAATCTTTTTTTTTTTTTGTTTCTCATGTTTCAAATAAAGATCCATGTTCCCACCCCCTGTGCGCCCACCCGCTGTTATTAAAATACTCACCCGGCTCCCTAGCTGGCGCTGCTTCCTGTCCTAGCCGCACCTTCTACTGTATGAGCGGTCACGTGGGGCCGCCCATTACAGTCAACCCTCCCATAGGAGTGGACTATTACTGTAAATGAGCGGCCCCACATGACTGCTCATACAGTAGAAGGTGCGGCCAGGACAGGAAGCAGCGCCAGCGAGGGAGCCGGGCGAGTATTTTAATAACAGCGGGCGGGCGCACAGGGGGCGGGAGGGGGGTGGAAACATGGATCTTTATTTGAAACACGAGAAACAAAAGAAAAAAAAAGGATTATTCATATCTTCTCTACAGCAAACGCTGCTGCAGAGAAGATATGAATGGCGGCTTCAGCACCAGATGCAGGGGACAGCGCTTATCTCTAGCGCTGTCTCCTGCACGGTGCGTGTGGTACCCAGTCGGCACACGGGCGCCGCTCGTGTGCCACACTGATGTGCCACAGAAACGCATGGGCACACGGACACGGATAATTCCGTTACCGATTTTTCCGGTACCGGAATTATCTGGACGTGTGAGACTGGCCTACAAGATGATGGGGATGGAGACAATAGGTTGAGGGTTGTAGGAGCTCCGCTGTTGGTGAGGCGGTAGCTTTGGTAGTGGTGAGGAGGCAGCAAGGTCAGTGCAGGCTGTAGGCTTTCCTGAAAAGGTGGGTTTTCAGGTTCGTCTGAAAAATCCGAATGTGGTTGATAGTCGGATGTGTTGGGACAAAGAATTCCAGAGCATGGGGGTGTTACGGACCACTCGGTACCCAGAATATGTTGTGCAGTTATATGTATGTATAATAAGTTCCATGTGAGATGCATGTCCCTAATGCATCAGCCCACAGGCTGCGCCCCTGGGCAGAGGGGACATGATATTCCCCTTTTGTCCGCCCCCCACCTTTGTAATTCCCACAGTAAATATCGGCAGGCTCCGGCCACCTGCGGCTATTGTAATGTATGTCTGGCCTGCCCCTTTTCTATTGGCCTGCCCACTGTATCTGTGTGATATATTCTGAGTGAAGTGTTGTCAGACTGGAAATACGTGGAGAAGCAGTGATCTTTAATATGCGCCCATGTAACCAAGCAATTCCAGCCAGCGTCCTTCATTCAGACTCCAGCCAAAGCAGAGTGGACCTCCCGAAACACGGGGTGGTACTGAAAGAGGTACCCCAGCTTGGTAGACCCCGTTACACTAGTGGCAGACAGCGGGATATGATGCCCCTTCTACAGGAAGAAAGGAATGAATGGAAAACAACTACCAGACGTTAAAGAGGACTACATTAAAAGATCTGGTGGAAGCCCGAGGGTTGATTGCCAGCAACAAATCAAAAGCGGATTTGATTGCAGCCATCATGGAACATGACAGTGCAGCGCCCCTCAATGTGAACGTGGAGGAGACTGAATTCCAGAGGGAGGTAAAGAACAGACTGGCGTTCTATGTCCCAAACCCTGCAGTAGAGATCATATGAGAGGTGATTGCTGATGTGCGTACTGATCTGAAGGAAAACATGGCCGAGCGGACCAGGATAGAGCTAGCCAAGATGGAGATGGCAGAGAGGACCAAAGTGGAACTGACCAAGATGGAGATGGAAGGGCGGAGAGAGGAGAGTCAGCGAGCAGGGGGAGCTCTGGCCTTCGACCAGGTACCTTCAACAGTAAGCCACAAAAAGATCCAGTATAATGCCTTCCGACAGTTGGGGGAGGCAGAGGAAGACATTGATGGCTTTCTGCAGGACTTTCAGCGGCAGTGTGCCCTTCATCAAGTGAAGCTGGAGGAAAGGGTTCAGATTCTGGCCAGCAAGCTTACAGGCCGGGCAGCGGACGCCTATTGCATGGTACCTGATGAGGACTATTTGGACTGCGTGGATCAAAGAAGTGATCTTAGCCCAGTATGCGCTGACACCAGAGGCATATCGCCAAAAGTTCCTCGGACTTATAAAACGCGTAACTGATACGCTGAATGGGCCTGTAAATTACAGCGGTCACTGCTACAGTGGGTACAAGGGAGCCAAGCAACCACTAAGGAGGACGTCCAACAGCTCTTGTTAGAACGATTCTTTAATGGACTTACCCCTGAGACACAGGAATGGCTTCGGGACAGGCGGCCAACGACTCTTGAGGAAGCCGCTCGTCTGACCGATGAACATCATGATGCCAGGAGGCTTCAGTTGTCCGGATCAAAGATGGTCACTAGGGGTCCGCCCATGGACGTGGAGGGCCCCAAACCACCGAAGATTGTAGGGGGACCAGCTAGAAACCTGGCCTACCACAGTCCCCCTGGGGTGCGATGCCACACCTGCCGTCAGCTGGGCCACCTGCAAAGACAATGTCTCAACCGGACTCAGCATACCCAGTGGCCAAAGGTGGGAACAGCTACCTTCAGCTGGGCTGCTGTACACTGCTACCAAGGTGAAGCAGACCCGGGATTGGGGGCTACGACTAACAAGGGGTGGAAGAGATGGAGGAAGTGCTGCATGAAGTAGAGCCCGTGCAGGCAGCCCGGGCAGATAATCGACAACAGCATCAACAGGTCATGTGGGTTAATGGGAAATGTATGCAGGGACTAAGAGATTTCAGGGCAACTTTGACCCTTGTGAAGCCTCATCTCGTCCGGGACCAAGAGAAGACGGACCGGACAGTGGCAGTCCATGTAACAGGGGGAGCTATACATCGACTGCCCACTGCCAGGATTCACCTGAACTGGGGAGTCGGGGGATGGCCACGTCTGCAGGCAAATCTTCCATCAAGCCGACTTCAACGTCTTGCTGGGAAATGACTTGGGGCCCATGTTGTCTGCCTTCTCGGTTGCCCCTCTGGCTGAGACATATCCTGTGACCACCCGGAGACAAGCTCAAGCTGCGGAGGCGGAATCACACTCAGAGGGGGCCCAGGTAAGACATCCCAGCCCTACACGTATTCCCATAGCCAGACACATTTCTTAGGCCACCCCAGATGAATTTAAGAGGGAGTTACTTGAGGATCCTTCATTGGAGGGATATCGCGGGAAGGCACAGGAGGGGAGAGGGGTACTGGAAAGGGAACAGTTTGTACGGAAGCAGGGACTCCTCTACCGGATCACAGAGCAGCACCACACAGGGACAAGCCCCACTATAAAGCGACCACTGGTAGTTTCCAAGAAGTATAGGCAGGAGTTACTGCAAATCTCTCATGACATACCCTTGGCCGGGCACTTCGGCGTCTGTCGCACCAGGCATCGTCTGACACAAAACTTCTTTTGGCCTGGGGTAACCTATGATGTTCGTCCGTACTGCCAGACCTGTGACAGTTGCCAGCATATTGGCAAGAGGAGAGATTGATGCAAGGCCAAATTACGCCCCACCATTGTGGAGGAACCTGTTATGAAAGGCAATTCAGTATCACAATGGACATGGAGGTCAGAGCACATACAGTGATCTGACAATAACCCAAAATAATAGAACGAGCTCTGAGACGTGGGAACTCTGCAGACAGCAATCCCTGATCCTCTCCAAACACAACTAGAGGCAGCCGTGGATTGCGCCTAACGCTCCCTATGCAACTCGGCACAGCCTGAGAAACTAACTAGCCTGAAGATAGAAAAAATAAGCCTACCTTGCCTCAGAGAAATACCCCAAAGGAAAAGGCAGCCCCCCACATATAATGACTGTGAGTAAGATGAAAAGACAAATGTAGGGATGAAATAGATTCAGCAAAGTGAGGCCCGATATTCTAGACAGAATGAGGATAGGAAAGATAACTTTGCGGTCTACACAAAACCCTAAAGAAAACCACGCAAAGGGGCAAAAAGACCCTCCGTACCGAACTAACGGCACGGAGGTACACCCTTTGCGTCCCAGAGCTTCCAGCAAAACAAATAGACAAGCTGGACAGAAAAAATAGCAACAAATAGCAAAGAAGCACTTAGCTATGCAGAGCAGCAGGCCACAGGAATGATCCAGAGAAACACAAGTCCAACACTGGAACATTGACAGGAAGCATGAATCAAAGCATTAGGTGGGGTTAAGTAGAGAAGCACCTAACGACCTCACCAGATCACCTGAGGGAGGAAACTCAGAAGCAGCAGTACCAGTTTCCTCCACAAACGGAAGCTCCCAGAGAGAATCAGCCGAAGTACCACTTGTGACCACAGGAGGGAGCTCTGCCACAGAATTCACAACAGTACCCCCCCCTTGAGGAGGGGTCACCGAACCCTCACCAGAGCCCCCAGGCCGACCAGGACGAGCCACATGAAAGGCACGAACAAGATCGGGAGCATGGACATCAGAGGCAAAAACCCAGGAATTATCCTCCTGAGCATAACCCTTCCATTTAACCAGATACTGGAGTTTCCGTCTAGAAACACGAGAATCCAAAATCTTCTCCACAATATACTCCAATTCCCCCTCCACCAAAACCGGGGCAGGAGGGTCAACAGATGGAACCATAGGTACCACGTATCTCCGCAACAATGACCTATGGAAGACGTTATGTATGAAAAAAGAATCTCGGAGGGTCTGACGAAAAGACACAGGATTAATAACCTCAGAAATCCTATAAGGACCAATGAAACGAGGTTTAAACTTCGGAGAGGAAACCTTCATAGGAATATGACGAGAAGATAACCAAACCAGATCCCCAACACGAAGTCGGGGACCCACACGGCGTCTGCGATTAGCGAAACGTTGAGCCTTCTCCTGGGATAAGGTCAAATTGTCCACTACATGAGTCCAAATCTGCTGCAACCTGTCCACCACAGTATCCACACCAGGACAGTCCGAAGACTCAACCTGTCCTGAAGAGAAACGAGGATGGAACCCAGAATTGCAGAAAAATGGCGAAACCAAGGTAGCCGAGCTGGCCCGATTATTAAGGGCGAACTCAGCCAAAGGCAAAAAGGACACCCAGTCATCCTGATCGGCAGAAACAAAGCATCTCAGATAGGTTTTCAAGGTCTGATTGGTTCGTTCGGTCTGGCCATTAGTCTGAGGATGAAAAGCCGAGGAAAAAGACAAGTCAATGCCCATCCTACCACAAAAGGCTCGCCAAAACCTCGAAACAAACTGGGAACCTCTGTCAGAAACGATATTCTCTGGAATGCCATGCAAACGAACCACATGCTGGAAGAACAATGGCACCAAATCAGAGGAGGAAGGCAACTTGGACAAGGGTACCAGATGGACCATCTTAGAAAAGCGATCACAGACCACCCAAATGACTGACATCTTTTGAGAGACGGGAAGATCTGAAATAAAATCCATAGAGATATGTGTCCAAGGTCTCTTCGGGACCGGCAAGGGCAAAAGCAACCCACTGGCACGAGAACAGCAGGGCTTAGCCCGAGCACAAATCCCACAGGACTGCGCAAAAGAACGCACATCCCGCGACAGAGACGGCCACCAAAAGGATCTAGCCACTAACTCTCTGGTACCAAAGATTCCAGGATGACCAGCCAACACCGAACAATGAAGCCCAGAGATCACTTTATTTGTCCACCTATCCGGGACAAACAGTTTCTCCGCTGGACAACGATCAGGTTTATTAGCCTGAAATTTTTGCAGCACCCGCCGCAAATCAGGGGAGATGGCAGACACAATTACTCCTTCCTTGAGGATACCCGCCGGCTCAGATAAACCCGGAGAGTCGGGCACAAAACTCCTAGACAGAGCATCCGCCTTCACATTTTTAGAGCCCGGAAGGTACGAAATCACAAAGTCAAAACGGGCGAAAAACAGCGACCAACGAGCCTGTCTAGGATTCAACCGCTTGGCCGACTCAAGATAAGTCAGGTTCTTATGATCAGTCAATACCACCACGCGATGCTTAGCTCCTTCAAGCCAATGACGCCACTCCTCGAATGCCCACTTCATGGCCAGCAACTCTCGGTTGCCCACATCATAATTCCGCTCAGCAGGCGAAAACTTCCTGGAAAAAAAAAACGCATGGTTTCATCACTGAACAATCAGAACCTCTCTGCAACAAAACAGCCCCTGCTCCAATCTCAGAAGCATCAACCTCGACCTGGAATGGAAGAGAAACATCAGGTTGACACAACACAGGGGCAGAAGAAAAACGACGCTTCAACTCTTGAAAAGCTTCCACAGCAGCAGAAGACCAATTGACCAAATCAGCACCCTTCTTGGTCAAATCGGTCAATGGTTTGGCAATACTAGAAAAATTGCAGATGAAGCGACGATAAAAATTAGCAAAGCCCAGGAACTTTTGCAGACTTTTCAGAGATGTCGGCTGAGTCCAATCATGGATGGCTTGGACCTTAACAGGATCCATCTCGATAGTAGAAGGGGAAAAGATGAACCCCAAAAATGAAACCTTCTGCACACCAAAGAGACACTTTGATCCCTTCACAAACAAAGAGTTAGCACGCAGGACCTGAAAAACCGTTCTGACCTGTTTCACATGAGACTCCCAATCATCCGAGAAGATCAAAATGTCATCCAAGTACACAATCAGGAATTTATCCAGGTACTCTCGGAAGATGTCATGCATAAAGGACTGAAACACTGATGGAGCATTGGCAAGTCCGAATGGCATCACTAGATACTCAAAATGACCCTCGGGCGTATTAAATGCAGTTTTCCATTCATCGCCTCGCCTGATTCGCACCAGATTATACGCACCACGAAGATCAATCTTGGTGAACCAACTAGCCCCCTTAATCCGAGCAAACAAATCAGATAACAAAGGCAAGGCGTACTGAAATTTAACAGTGATCTTATTAAGAAGGTGATAATCTATACAAGGTCTCAGCGAACCATCCTTTTTGGCTACAAAAAAGAACCCTGCTCCTAATGGCGACGATGACGGGCGAATATGCCCCTTCTCCAGGGATTCCTTCACATAACTGCGCATAGCGGTGTGCTCAGGCACGGATAAATTAAACAGTCGACCTTTTGGGAATTTACCACCAGGAATCAAATTGATAGCACAATCACAATCCCTATGCGGAGGTAGGGCATCGGACTTGGGCTCATCAAATACATCCCGGTAATCAGACAAGAACTCTGGAACCTCAGAAGGGGTGGATGACGAAATTGACAAAAATGGAACATCACCATGTACCCCCTGACAACCCCAGCTGGACACCGACATGAATTTCCAATCCAATACTGGATTATGGGCTTGTAGCCATGGCAACCCCAACACGACCACATCATGCAGATTATGCAACACCAGAAAGCGAATATCCTCCTGATGTGCAGGAGCCATGCACATGGTCAGCTGGGTCCAGTATTGAGGCTTATTCTTGGCCAAAGGCGTAGCATCAATACCTCTCAATGGAATAGGACACTGCAAGGGCTCCAAGAAAAACCCACAACGCTTAGCATATTCCAAGTCCATCAAATTCAGAGCAGTGCCTGAATCCACAAACGCCATGACAGAATATGATGACAAAGAGCAGATCAAGGTAACGGACAGAAGAAATTTTGACTGTACCGTACCAATGGTGGCAGACCTAGCGAACCGCTTAGTGCGCTTAGGACAATCAGAGATAGCATGAGTGGAATCACCACAGTAGAAACACAGCCCATTCAGACGTCTGTGTTCTTGCCGTTCAACTCTGGTCAAAGTCCTATCGCACTGCATAGGCTCAGGTTTAAGCTCAGGTAATACCGCCAAATGGTGCACAGATTTACGCTCACGCAAGCGTCGACCGATCTGAATAGCCAAAGACATAGACTCATTCAAACCAGCAGGCATATGAAATCCCATCATGACATCCTTAAGGGCTTCAGAGAGACCCTTTCTGAACATAGCTGCCAGCGCAGATTCATTCCATTGAGTGAGCACTGACCATTTTCTAAATTTCTGGCAATATACCTCTATCTCATCCTGACCCTGACAAAGAGCCAGCAAATTCTTTTCTGCCTGATCCACTGAATTAGGCTCATCGTACAGCAATCCGAGCGCCAGGAAAAACGCATTGCTATTACTCAATGCAGGATCTCCTGGCGCAAGAGAAAATGCCCAGTCCTGAGGGTCGCCACGCAAAAAAGAAATAATAATCAAAACCTGTTGAACTGGATCACCAGAGGAACGAGGTTTCAAGGCCAGAAATAACTTACAATTATTTTTGAAACTCAGAAACTTAGTTCTATCTCCAAAAAACAAATCAGGAATAGGAATTCTTGGTTCTAACATAGATTTCTGATCAATAGTGTCTTGAATCTTTTGTACTCTTGCCGAGAGCTGATCCACAAATGAAGACAGACTTCTAATGTCCATCGCTACACCTGTGTACTGAACCACCCAAATGTCTAGGGGAAAAAAAAGACAAAACACAAAGCCAAGAAAAAAAAATGGTCTCAGAACTTCTTTTTTCCCTCTATTGAGAATCATTAGTACTTTTGGCTTCCTATACTGTTATGAAAGGCAATTCAGTATCACAATGGACATGGAGGTCAGAGCACATACAGTGATCTGACAATAACCCAAAATAATAGAACGAGCTCTGAGACGTGGGAACTCTGCAGACCGCAATCCCTGATCCTCTCCAAACACAACTAGAGGCAGCCGTGGATTGCGCCTAACGCTCCCTATGCAACTCGGCACAGCCTGAGAAACTAACTAGCCTGAAGATAGAAAAAATAAGCCTACCTTGCCTCAGAGAAATACCCCAAAGGAAAAGGCAGCCCCCCACATATAATGACTGTGAGTAAGATGAAAAGACAAACGTAGGGATGAAATAGATTCAGCAAAGTGAGGCCCGATATTCTAGACAGAACGAGGATAGGAAAGATAACTTTGCAGTCTACACAAAACCCTAAAGAAAACCACGCAAAGGGGCAAAAAGACCCTCCGTACCGAACTAACGGCACGGAGGTACACCCTTTGCGTCCCAGAGCTTCCAGCAAAACAAATAGACAAGCTGGACAGAAAAAATAGCAACAAATAGCAAAGAAGCACTTAGCTATGCAGAGCAGCAGGCCACAGGAATGATCCAGAGAAACACAAGTCCAACACTGGAACATTGACAGGAAGCATGAATCAAAGCATTAGGTGGGGTTAAGTAGAGAAGCACCTAACGACCTCACCAGATCACCTGAGGGAGGAAACTCAGAAGCAGCAGTACCAGTTTCCTCCACAAACGGAAGCTCCCAGAGAGAATCAGCCGAAGTACCACTTGTGACCACAGGAGGGAGCTCTGCCACAGAATTCACAACAGGAACCATTTAGCTGAGTAGCGGTCGATCTGATAGGGGCGTTAGCCAAACCCAGTTCGTCAGGGAAAAGGTATATATTGACAGTGGTAAATTATGCCACACGGTATATAGAGGCGGTTGCGTTACCTAACATACTGGCAGAGACCGTGGCGGCCACCCTGCTCCAGGTTTTCTCACGGGTGGGTTGGATTTCCCTGGGAGGTTATCTCGGACCAGGGTACCCAGTTTACAGCAGAGGTGACCAACCAACTGTGGAAGCTGTGCGGCGTAAAGTCCATTAGAAGCGCCCCATACCACCCGCCAACCAATGGGTTGTGTGAATGCTTTAACGGGACGTTAAAACAACTCATTGTGACTTTTACCAGAACCTACAGGGACTGGGAGAAATTCTTGCCACACCTCCTATTTGCCTATCGGGAGGTGCCCCAAGAATCCATGGGGTTCTCCCCGTTTGAGCTGGTATATGGGAGATTGGTAAGGGGACCCCTAGACTTAGTGCTAGAACACTGGGGAGGGGAGGGCCTCCTAGAAGGGGTACCTATTGTACCCTATGTGCTGGAATTCTGGGACCTACAGGAGCTGACCCAGGCTGTACGTGAGAACATGCAGGTGACCCAGCGGCGCAAGCACGTATGGTATGATCGGAGGGCCAGAGAGCGCACCTTGGAAATAGGACAGAAAGTCCTGGTGTTACAGCCAACTAGGCAGAAAAAGTTCCAAGCTGCATGGCAGGGGCCCTACCAGGTAGTGGGGAAAATAGCTGACACAACCTATAATGTCGCCGATTGTGACGACCCCAGGGTTATCCGCATGTTCCACGTGATATGCTGAAGCCCTACCGGGAGCACCCTGAAGAGGTAGTCGCCATCTGTGCACCTGAAGCAGAGGATTTAGCCGGACTTCCCTTGCCGGATGTCTTAGGGGAAAGGACTCAGTCTAAAACATGGGACCAGGTACACTTGGGTGAAGACCTAGGCCCCCGGGAGAGACAGCAGGCGGAGGAGTTGTTGAGGCAGTGACAGAGGATGTTTTCGGGGAGACAAGGGTACACTTGCCTGGCATAACACAAGGTTGAGACTAGGATCAGACCCCACTGCGACAAAACCCCTTCCGCGTCCCTGAGTCTGTACAAGAGGAGATGCGACAAGAGATACAAGAGATGTTGCGTTTAGGGGTCATTGAAGAGTCAGTCCCTGGGCATCTCCCGTAGTGTTAGTGCCCAAGAAGGATGGGACTACACGGTTTTGTGTAGACTATCGTAAGCTCAATGAGAAAACAGTGACGGATGCATATCCCATGCCGCGTGTGGATTAGTTGTTAGACTGGCTGGCGGGGGCAAAGTATTTGACCACCATTGATCTATGCAAAGGCTACTGGCAGATTCCCCTTAGTCCTGATGCTATTCCTAAGTCGGCATTTGTCACCCCATTTGGCTTATTCCAGTTTCAAGTTATGCCATTCGGAATGAAGACTGCCCCGGCGACCTTCCAGAGGCTGGCTGACCGTCTTCTGGATGGTCTCCAGGACTATGCTTGTGCCTACCTGGATGACATCGCCATCTACAGTGCGAAATGGGAAGAGCATCTAAATCACCTAGAGACCGTATTGGACAGGATCCACAAGGCCATAATCACCCTGAACCCAAACAAGTGTCACGTGGGCAAAGCAGAGGTTCAGTATTTAGGGCATTGGGTGGGAAGTGGGAAACAGCAACCAGAACCAGCTAAGATTGAGGCCATAGCCAAATGGCCCACCCCACGCACAAAAACCCAGGTCATGGCATTTCTAGGGACAGCGGGGTATTATAGGAAATTCGTTCCCAATCACAGCAGCGTAGCCAAGTCCCTCACTGATCTGACCCGTAAGAACCAACCCCGCCAGGTGACCTGGACCCCAGAGTGTGAGGAAGCCTTCCGCCAACTAAAGCACGCCCTCGCCAATACCCCTGTATTGGCCGCACCCGATCCAACTAAAAGTTTCCTTGTTCACACAGATGCTTCTATGTTTGGATTGGGGGCAGTACTGAGCCAAGTCGGGCCGGATGGCCAAGAACACCCGGTAGCTTACCTGAGTTGGAAACTACTGCCCCGTGAGATAAGCTATGCGGCCTTCGAGAAGGAGTGCCTGGCGGTAGTATGGGCACTCAAAAATTTGATACCATATTTGTATGGACGACAGTTTTCCCTCCTAAAGGACCATAATCCCCTAGTCTGGCTTAATCGGGTCTCCGGAGACAATGCCAGATTGCTGCGGTGGAGTTTAGCCCTACAACCTCTGGACTTCACCATCCACTACAGATCAGGCAAACAAAACGGTAACGCCGATGGACTAAGTCGACAAACGGAACTTGTACCAACCCCATAAACTTCGGTCATCCCCAAACCGATCTGTTAAGGATCAGACTGTGTATGCCGATCACGTCGCTGAAAAGGGGAGCCGTGTTACATGTTACGGAAGCACTCAGCACCCAGAATATGTTGTGCAGTTATATGTATGTATAATAGGTTCCATGTGAGATGCATGCTCCTAATGAATCAGCCCACAGGCTGCGCCCCTGGGCAGAGGGGACACGATATTCCCCTTTTGTCCGCCCCCCCCACCTTTGTAATTCTCACAGTAAATATCGTCAGGCTCCGGCCACCTGCGGCTATTGTAATGTATGTCTGGCCTGCCCCTTTTCTATTGGCCTGCCCTCTGTATCTGTGTGATATATTCTGTGTCCTGTGAGTAAAGTGTTGTCAGACGGGAAATACGTGGAGAAGCAGTGATCTTTTATATGCGCCCATGTAACCAAGCAATTCCAGCCAGCATCCTTCATTCAGACTCCAGCCAAAGCAGAGTGGACCTCCTGAAACACGGGGTGGTACTGAAAGAGGTACCCTAGCTTGGTAGACCCTGTTACAGGGGGATATTCTGGAGAAGTCTTGGAGGCGGTTAGGTGAGGAGCGGATAAGTGTAGAGGAGAGAAGGAGGTCTTGGGAGGACCGGAGATTACGTGAAGGAAGATATCGGGAAATTAGTTCAGAGATATATGGAGGAGACAGGTTATGTATGGCTTTGTAGCTCAGTATTAGTAATTTGAACTGGATACGCAGAGGGAATGGGAGCCAGTGAAGAGATTTGCAGAGGGGGGAAGCGGAGGAGTAGCGACGAGAGAGATGAATTAGTCGGGCAGCAGAGTTAAAGGGACTCTGTCACCTGAATTTGGAGGGAACAATCTTCAGCCATAGGGGCAGGGTTTTCGGGTGTTTGATTCACCCTTTCCTTACCCACTGGCTGCATGCTGGCTGCAATATTGGATTGAAGTTCATTCTCTGTCCTCCATAGTACACGCCTGCGCAAGGCAAGATTGCCTTGTGCAGGTATGTACTACGCTGGACAACAGAATGAACTTCGATCCAATATTGCAGCCAGCATGCAGCCAGCGGGTAAGGAAAGGGTGAATCAAACACCCGAAAACCCTGCCCCTATGGTTGAAGATTGTTCCCTCCAAATTCAGGTGACAGAGTCCCTTTAAGGATGGACTGGAGAGGTGCAAGGGTATTAGCAGGGAGGCAACAGAAAGGATGTTGCAGTAGTCAAGGCAGAAGATGATGAGGATATGCACATGCATTTTAGTAGATTGACGGTTGAGGAAAGGACGGATTCTGGAAATATTTTTGAGCTTGAGGTGACAGGAGGTGGAAATAGCTTGGATGTGCAGTTTGAAGGACAGGGCAGAGTCAAGGGTTACTCCAAGGCATCAGACTTCCGGTACGGGGGAAAGCGTGATGTCATTATTTGCGATAGATAGGTCAGGTATGGAAGATCTATGAGATGGAGGAAAGATGATGAGTTCAGATTTGTCCACATTGAGTTTGAGGAAGCGAGAGGAGAAGGAGGATATGGCTGATAGACACTCTGGGATTTTGGACAGCAGAGAGGTGACATCTGGGCCAGAAAGGTAGATCTGAGTGTCGTCAGCATAAAGGTGGTAATGGAATTCATGGGACTTTGAGTTGTCCCATGTCAAGTGTATGGATTGAGAAGAGTAGGGGTCCTAGAACAGAGCCTTGGGGGACTCCAACAGAGAGAGGGTGGGATGAGGAGGAAGTGTGGGAGTGGGAGATGCTAAATGTGCAAAGGTATGAGGAGATCCAGGATAGGGTGAGGTCTTTGATGCCAAAGGAGGAGAGGATCTGTAGTAGGAGGCAGTGGTCAACTGTGTCAAAAGCAGAGGACAGGTCTAGAAGGAGGAGTACAGAGTATTGTCCGTTAGCTTTGGCTGTAATTAAATATATATTTCACACTTGGTACCACTGAACCCACAACAAGCCTTTTTTATGAAGGTGAGAAATATGGAGCCAGTGTCTTTACTTCTGAAGCAATTTTGAACTCGGGTGCTTCAGTGCCCCTTCACAACCCCACCAAAAAAAGCAGGATTTGTAAGCTTCACTGAAAATTTTAAAAAAAAGTTAGAAGCCTTCAAATTTTCAAATCAATATAACACCCTAACTTTTAAAGGGGGTCTCTGAATAGTCAAGTATGGCATTCATAATATCAATAACAAATATTTGGCCAATAAGTGACGTCTTAACACTGTCTGGATCCTTTGCTTTATAATGTAAGAATAAACCACATCTGAGACTGGACCATTTATCAACAAAGAATATTCATTACCAGTCAACAGTTATACGATTACCACACTAATACCAGCTGCAATAATGGCACACAATACTAATATACAAATAAATGCTCGATTGCCTAATTATATTTCCTTCCCCCGTGTGAAGATCGGAGATTGTGGGTTGTAATAATCACCTAGGCAGGTTAGCAATGCAACTTTTTTTTATTATTATTCCTTACATCCATGGTCTTACAGCAATTCCGGGTTGATGATCACAATGCAATGGCTCCATTCTGTAATATCCCATCTTGGGGTCAATTGTTCCAATGCCCTCATACCAGGCGATAACTTTTGTATCTCCCACCAATATAGTCTATAGTCACAGTCCATGCTCCATACCACAAACATAGCACATATCTCCCATTCCAGCTGGCAACAGAGTTCCTCATGTCGAGACGATCGAAATCACGATTGTAGCACATACAGGCGCTTCTCACAAAATTAGAATTTCATTAAAAAGTGTTTTTTTTTCAGCTCTTCAATGCAAAAAGTGAAACTCGTGTATTATATAGAGTCATTACAAACAGAGTGATCTATTTGAAGTGTTTATTTCTGTTAATTGATTATGGCTTACAGCCAATGAAAACCCAAAGGTATTTATCTCAGTAAATTAGAATAATTAACAAAAACCACCTGCAAAGACTAAGCATTTAAAAATGTCCCTTAGTCTGTTTCAGTATCTTCCATAATCATGTGGAAGACTCCTGACTTGACATATGTCCAGAAGGCAGTCATTGACACGCTCTACAAGGAGGGTAAGCCACAAAGGGTCATTGCTAAAGAAGCTGGCTGTTCAGAGTGCTGTATCCAGGCATATTAATGTAAAGTTGAGTAGATGGAATTAGTTTGGTAGAAAAATGTGCACAAGCACCAGGATAACCGCAGCTTTGAAAGCATTGTTAAGAAAAGGCCATTCAAAAATTTGAGGGAGATTCCCCCGGAGTGGACTGCTGCGGCAGTCATTGCTTCAAGAACCACCATACAGAGACGTATCCAGGACATTGGCTAAAAGTGTCACATTCCTTGTGTCAAGCCACTCATGACCAATAGACAGATGAAAGTACATTTTGCATTTCATTTGGAAATCAAGGTCCCAGAGTCTGGAGGAGTGGAGAGGCACACAATCCAAGCTGCTTGAGGTCTAGTATGAAGTTTCCACAATCGATGATGGTTTCGGAAACCATGTGATCTGCTGGTGTAGGTCCACTGTGTCTTATCAAGACCAAAGTCAGCGCTGCAATCTAGCAGGAACTTTTAGAGCACTTTTAGAGATGGATCTGGATAAGTTGGAAACTTGGGCTGAAAGGTGGCAGATGAGGTTTAACAATGATAAATGTAAGGTTATACACATGGGAAGAGGGAATCAATATCACCATTACACACTGAACGGGAAACCACTGGGTAAATCTGACAGGGAGAAGGACTTGGGGATCCTAGTTAATGATAAACTTACCTGGAGCAGCCAGTGCCAGGCAGCAGCTGCCAAGGCAAACAGGATCATGGGGTGCATTAAAAGAGGTCTGGATACACATGATGAGAGCATTATACTGCCTCTGTACAAATCCCTAGTTAGACCGCACATGGAGTACTGTGTCCAGTTTTGGGCACCGGTGCTCAGGAAGGATATAATGGAACTAGAGAGAGTACAAAGGAGGGCAACAAAATTAATAAAGGGGATGGGAGAACTACAATACCCAGATAGATTAGCGAAATTAGGATTATTTAGTCTAGAAAAAAGACGACTGAGGGGCGATCTAATAACCATGTATAAGTATATAAGGGGACAATACAAATATCTCGCTGAGGATCTGTTTATACCAAGGAAGGTGACGGGCACAAGGGGGCATTCTTTGCGTCTGGAGGAGAGAAGGTTTTTCCACCAACATAGAAGAGGATTCTTTACTGTTAGGGCAGTGAGAATCTGGAATTGCTTGCCTGAGGAGGTGGTGATGGCGAACTCAGTCGAGGGGTTCAAGAGAGGCCTGGATGTCTTCCTGGAGCAGAACAATATTGTATCATACAATTATTAGGTTCTGTAGAAGGACGTAGATCTGGGTATTTATTATGATGGAATATAGGCTGAACTGGATGGACAAATGTCTTTTTTCGGCCTTACTTACTAACTATGTTACTAAGCTTGTATTCTGACTTTGTGCTTCCCTTTGCCAACAAGCTTTTTGGAGATGGAAATTTCATTCTCTAGCAGTACTTGGCACCTGTGCATACTGCCAAAGGTACCAATACCTGGTTTAAAAACAACAGTATCACTGTGCTTGATGAGCCAGCAAACTCGACTGACCTTAATTCTATTGTCAAGAGGAAGATGAGACACCAGACCCAACAATGCGATGAACAATGGCCTCTGTAACACCTGAGCAGTGTCACAGGCTAATCGCCTCCAAGCCACACCGCAATGATGCAGTAATTGATGAAAAAGGAACCCTGACCAAGTATTGAGTACATTTACTGAACATTAGTGTTGAGTATTCCAATCCTGCAAGTATCGGGTATCGGCCAATACTTGCTGTATTGGAATTCCGATACCGAGTTCTGATATTTTTGTGATATCGGAAATCGGTATCGGAGTGTGCGGTGCGCATGGTTCCAAGGGTCTGGAGGAGAGGAAACTTCCGATATTTGAAAGTATCGATATCGGATGGTATCGGCCGATACCGGCCGATACCGGCAAAATATCGGATCTCGCCGATACCGATACCCGATACCAATACAAGTCAATGGGACACAAATATCGGAATGTATCCTCGATGGTTCTCAGGGTCTGAAGGAGAGAAAACTCTCCCTCAGGCCCTTGGATCCATATTAATGTAAAAAATAAAGAATAAAAATAAATAATATGGCTATACTCACCCCTCCGAAGAACCCTGGCTGTCACCGCTGCAAGCGTCCGCCTCCGTTCCTGAGAATGTAGTGAGTGAAGGACCTTCGATAACGTCGCGGTCAGGTGAGCGGTCACGACGTCATCGAAGGTCCTTCACTCTCTGCAATTCTCAGGAACGGAGGCAGACGCTCGCAGCGGTGACAGCCAGGGTTCGTCGGAGGGGTGAGTATAGCCATATTTTTTATTTTTATTCTTTATTTTTTACATTAATATGGATCCAAGGGCCTGAGGGAGAGTTTTCTCTCCTTCAGACCCTGGGAACCATCGAGGATACATTCCGATATTTGTGTCCCATTGACTTGTATTGGTATCGGGTATCGGTATCGGCGAGATCCGATATTTTGCCGGTATCGGCCGATACCATCCGATATCGATACTTTCAAATATCGGAAGGTATCGCTCAACACTACTGAACATACATTACAGTAGGCCGACATTTCGGATTTTAAAATCATTTTTCAAGCTGATGTTATAAAGTCTTCTAATTTACTGAGATAATGACTTCTGGGTTTTCATTGGCTGTAAGCCATAGTCAACATTCACAGAAATAAACACTTGAAATAGATAACTCTTTTTGCAATGACTCTAATATATGAGTTTCACTTTTTGTATTGAAGAACTTAATTAAATTAACTTTTTGATGATATTCTAATTTTGTGAGAAGCACCTGAATATCAAGCTCCAGCCAGCAACCAAATATTGTATAGTAACAACTGGGTTTCTCCAAATGTGTTTGTGGGTTTAGTGAAAGACAGAGGACCAGAACTGTATTCCCCAACGTCCACAGCAGGTCAATATGGGTTACCATGCCCCTGCGCGCTAATGGGCCAATGTGGAATATTTAATGATTTTAAGTAGTCCCACCCCCTCATCTCCCCCTGGATAAAGGGGGAAGCATCCCACAAGCCATCAGTTTTTACTTTGTACCTGTGCTTGCGGGAGTTTTTTTTGCTTCCCTCCCTACCCCCTTGCTTGCTTATCCAGATTTTTAGTCTGCTCCATGTGTGCTGCTGCCATGCCAGTGCCATTGCTGAGAGTGCTCTTCCAGGTGAAGTAGCTACTTCTTGTCAGCGTTTTTCATCCACCATTTTCTTGGTGGGATCCACGGTGTCTCCTCTATGGGTGCCGCCATGTTTTTCGTGGTTTGCTGCTGTGATTGGCAGACTTCATCATGGGGTGGGGGAAGTTCCTCCTTTTCTTTTTTAAGTGGTTTTTCAGCCTGCATGGTTGTGGTTGTGGCTGCACAGACCTTTTTATCTAGCTTGTCTTATAGCTTGCTATCCAGCATGTCATCTCAGGTTTCGGTCAGCTGTGCCTCTGGTGGCGGAGAAGCGACCTCCAAAAGACATCACCTGGAGTGTGCTTCCTGCGGACTTCCCCTCCCAGATGGTTAGTCTGGGACAATGTGCAATATCTGTGTTCCCAGTATGGAGGAACTCACGATTAGAGATTTGATCATCTGGGTAAAAGACCTAATAGCTGGCTCCGCAAGGTCTAATCCCTTACCTTCCAGGGCTCAGAAACGTGCCCTTTGTTCTCCCTCTCCTCAGGGAAATTACTCCGAGTCTAAGGACCTTATGGTCATTGATAAGATCGGAGCTTCATCATCGGATTCTGAGGAAGAATTGTCTAGGAAAACCTACTTTCCAGTGGAAAAGTCTGGTAGGCTTATTAAATCTGTGCAGAAGGAACTTCACCCGTCGGAGCTGCCTACCTCTTCTAAGGTGCCTAGGTGTCATGATCCCAATGGCAGGGGATCACAAAAGGACAAGCACAAAAAACAAAACAAGCTCTAGGGTGATGGAAACTGAGCTGACCGCGATCCTGAACCTAAACACACAACTAGCTGTAGCCGGGGAACGTGCCTACGATGATTCCTAGACGTCTCGCGCCAGCCGAAGGACTAACTTCCCCTATTAGAAGAAACACAGACCTCTCTTGCCTCCAGAGAAACACCCCACAGAAATAGCAGCCCCTCACATGTAATGACGGTGAAATGAGAGGAAAGCACATACGTAGTTATGAAAACAGATTCAGCAAAATGAGGCCCGCTAAAGCTAGATAGCAGAGGATACAAAAGTGAACTGCGTGGTCAGCGAAAAACCCTACAAAAAACCATCCTGAAATTACTTGAACTCATGTGCCAACTCATGGAACATGAGGAGTAATATCAGCCCACTAGAGCAACCAGCAAAAAGGAATCACATATCTGCAAGCTGGACTAAGATAAAAATTAAGCAAAACGTGGAACAGGAAAATCAAAAACTTAGCTTGTCCTGAAGATTACAGAAGCGGGAAGCAGAGGTAACAAGACACACTGATTACATTGATAGCCGGCGAGGAAATGACAAGAAAGCCAGGTTAAATAGGAAACTCCCATATCCTGATAGAACAGGTGGACACCAGATACCGCAGAGAACACAAGTCACCCAGTACCATCTGTAACCACCAGAGGGAGCCCAAAAACAGAATCCACAACATACCCCCCCCTTGAGGAGGGGTCACCGAACCCTCACGAGAACCACCAGGGCGACCAGGATGAGCCCTATGAAATGCACGGACCAAATCAGCAGCATGAACATCAGAGGCAACCACCCAAGAATTATCCTCCTGACCATAACCCTTCCACTTGACCAAATATTGGAGTTTCCGTCTGGAAACACGAGAATCCAAGATCTTCTCCACAACATACTCCAATTCTCCCTCCACCAGCACCGGAGCAGGAGGCTCAAGCGAAGGAACAACAGGTACCTCATACTTCCGCAACAACGACCGATGGAACACATTATGAATAGCAAACGATGCCGGGAGATCCAAACGAAACGACACAGGGTTAAGAATTTCCAAGATCCTATAGGGACCGATGAACCGAGGCTTGAACTTAGGAGAAGAGACCTTCATAGGAACAAAATGAGAAGACAACCACACCAAGTCCCCAACACGAAGTCGAGGACCCACGCGGCGACGGCGATTAGCAAACTGCTGAGCCATCTCCTGGGACAACTTCAAATTGTCCACCACATGACTCCAAATCTGATGCAACCTATCCACCACCATGTCCACTCCAGGACAATCAGAAGGCTCCACCTGACCAGAGGAAAAATGAGGATGAAACCCCGAATTACAAAAGAAAGGAGAAACCAAGGTAGCAGAACTAGCCCGATTATTAAGGGCAAATTCGGCAAGCGGCAAAAAGGTAACCCAGTCATCTTGATCAGCAGAAACAAAACACCTTAAATAAGTTTCCAAGGTCTGATTAGTTCGTTCCGTCTGGCCATTC
This sequence comes from Ranitomeya imitator, assembly GCF_032444005.1. NCBI lineage: Eukaryota > Metazoa > Chordata > Amphibia > Anura > Dendrobatidae > Ranitomeya > Ranitomeya imitator. The sequence continues at coordinate 72,880,836 of NC_091285.1, forward strand.
GTCTGAGGATGGAATGCAGACGAAAAGGACAAATCAATGCCCATCTTAGCACAGAACGTCCGCCAAAATCTAGACACAAACTGGGATCCCCTGTCAGAAACGATGTTCTCCGGAATCCCATGCAAACGAACCACGTTCTGAAAAAACAGAGGGACCAACTCAGAGGAGGAAGGTAACTTAGGCAAGGGTACCAGATGAACCATCTTAGAAAAGCGGTCACACACAACCCAGATGACGGACATTTTTTGAGAGACAGGGAGATCCGAAATAAAGTCCATGGAAATGTGCGTCCAAGGCCTCTTCGGGATAGGCAAAGGTGACAACAATCCACTGGCCCGAGAACAGCAAGGCTTAGCCCGAGCGCAAACTTCACAAGACTGCACAAAAGAACGCACATCCCTCGACAAGGAAGGCCACCAAAAAGACCTGGCCACCAAGTCTCTAGTACCAAATATTCCAGGATGACCTGCCAACGCAGAAGAATGGACCTCGGAGATGACTCTACTGGTCCAATTATCCGGAACAAACAGTCTTTCAGGCGGACAACGATCAGGTTTATCCGCCTGAAACTCCTGCAAAGCACGTCGCAAGTCTGGGGAGACAGCCGACAAAATCACCCTATCCCTAAGGATACCAGTGGGCTCAGAATTTCCAGGGGAGTCAGGCACAAAACTCCTAGAAAGAGCATCCGCCTTCACATTCTTTGAACCTGGCAGGTATGAAACCACAAAATCGAAACGGGAGAAAAACAGTGACCAACGAGCCTGTCTAGGATTCAGACGCTTGGCAGACTCAAGGTAAATCAGATTTTTGTGATCAGTCAAGACCACCACACGATGTCTAGCACCCTCAAGCCAATGACGCCACTCCTCAAATGCCCACTTCATGGCCAAAAGCTCCCGATTACCAACATCATAATTCCGCTCAGTGGGCGAAAACTTTCTAGAAAAGAACGCACATGGCTTCATCACTGAGCAATCGGAGCTTCTCTGTGACAAAACCGCCCCCGCTCCAATCTCGGAAGCATCAACCTCAACCTGAAAAGGAAGCGAAACATCTGGCTGACGCAACACAGGAGCAGAAGAAAACCGGCGCTTAAGTTCCTGAAAGGCCTCCACAGCCGCAGGAGACCAATCAGCAACATCAGCACCCTTCTTAGTCAAATCCGTCAAAGGCTTAACAACACTAGAAAAATTAGTTATGAAACGACGATAAAAATTAGCAAAGCCCAAGAACTTCTGTAGACTCTTAAGAGATGTAGGCTGCGTCCAGTCACAAATAGCCTGAACCTTGACGGGATCCATCTCAATAGTAGAAGGGGAAAAAATATACCCCAAAAAAGAAATCTTCTGGACTCCAAAGAGACACTTTGAACCCTTTACAAACAAAGAATTGGCCCGCAGGACCTGAAACACCTTCCTGACCTGCTGAACATGGGACTACCAGTCATCAGAAAAAACCAAAACATCATCCAAATACACAATCATAAATTTATCCAGATATTCACGGAAAATATCGTGCATAAAGGACTGGAAGACAGAAGGAGCATTAGAAAGTCCAAAAGGCATCACCAAATACTCAAAGTGGCCCTCAGGCCATCTGTAACCACCAGAGGGAGCCCAAAAACAGAATCCACAACACCTAGGGCCTTTACTGTGGATGGTAAGGTCATGTACCTTTATGAGGGTGAAAGGCAGAGACCAGAAAAGGCACAGTTTCTATCTAAATGGTTTAAAATGCTCTAGCCCCTGTTTGAGTCTCAGTCTAAGGACTGGGCATCTCCCCCTAAGGTGGATATAGGGATTGTCCAGAAAGACTATTGTCCCTTCCAAAGATGCTGCAAATCTTAAAGATCCTATGGACCACAGAATTGAGGTCTCCTTGAGAACTTATTCCTCAGCAGTTGCACAGTCCTCTGTTGGGATCTCAGCCCATGAAACATCTAGGGCCCCTAGATAGTGGCTAGCCAGACTGGAGGAGGATATTGAGTCTAGGGTCTCCAGTGAGGATCTACTTAAGAGATTTGAGCGTATGAACCTAGCTGTGAATTTCCTGTGTGAATCTTCGGAACAGGTGTTAAAGTTGGTGGCTAGGACCATGACCATTTGCACTGTGGGGAGGAGAGCATTGTGGCTTAAGCCATGGTCATGTGACATACCTTTCAAATACCATCTCTGTAATCTGGAATATTCTCCAGGAAGGTTGTTCAACCAGAAGTTGGATTCAATTATGGAGGACCTAGCCGATAACGACAAGTCACTTCCTCAAAGACAGTCCTTTTGTGGCTTTGCCTCATCCCTTTGGGATCAACTCCATCATTCACCCCCTAGATTTGGAGGAAGATATAGGTATGGTGAAAGAAGAGGGGAAACTGCATCTTCCCGCTGGGGAGCCTATAGGAATCCCAGAGCAACCAAAAAAGACTTCTGACGCCAAAAAGATACCGGTGGGGGAAGATTAACATTTTTCTTGCAAAACTGGAAAGATTTAATAAAGCACACCTGGGTGATCAAAATTATGGAGAATGGTTATATGATTCCTTTAATTTCTTTTCCCCAAGAAAGATATTCCGTGTCCAGTACTCTTCCTCCCTCCAGGCAGAAAGTTCTAGAGAAAGAGATACCAAATTTAATTCTGCTTTCAGCCTTGGAACCTGTTCCAGCATCCCAAGTTGGAAGAGGTGTATACTCTCCTGTCTTTCTGGTTCCAAAACCATCAGACAAGTGGCGTCTGATAAATCGATCTAAGGTACCAAAATTAGGGTTGAGCGACTTTTAGTTTTTTAGGGTCGAGTCGGGTTTCGAGAAACCCGACTATCTCAAAAGTCGAGTCGAGTGAAATCGGCCGATTATCGCGAAAAGTCAGGGATCGACCGAAACACGAAACCCAATGCAAGTCAATGGGGAAGCATAGTCGGCAGTGAGTGGAGGCCAGGAAAACATGTACAGTGCCCATTTTAATGGCAAAAATATCCATTCTTGTTACTGAAGCTTGTCAATCTTAATTTACCTTATAATAATAGTAAGGCATTGGAAATTGGGGGTCATTTGGCTAAAGTTGTGGGGGGTAGGGCTGGTTCAAGTATTTAGTGGGCCCAGGAAATCTGGACCACGTCACGGAAGTGCAGCAGGGAGAGGTAAGTATTTCAACTTTGCAAGTGCTGTGATCCTGAGCAAGTGGGGGGGCCCACTCGTTGGCATTGGCACTGGCACAGGGCCCCTCAAAGTACGGCGGTGTGTTTGCACGGCGGGGCGCCTCCCACCGGCAGCGACACTTTTGCGTACTATGAGGGGCCCTGTGCCAGTGACGTCGCCAACAAGTATTCCTCCCCCCACCTGAATAAGGAACCTGCACTTTCATCTCCACCTTCCTCTTTGTCCCCGTGTAAGGTGGTATGGTATGTGGGAAGGGGAACCTGACTTTCAGCAGGGTCACAATCTTGCTGTGTAGCGTGCACGGGGAATGTTGCGTTATGGGTCAATGTACCAGCAGACTCATCTATCACTGGCTGGGCAATGGGCAGGATGAGGAGGAAACACAGATATAGGCCCAAAGAATAAAGTGGGCTAAATACAGTTCAAAATTGGTAACAGGACTAACCAGGGGGCATTGCTTTGTTCAGTGGAGTACAACTGTAATGAGAGGCTGACACAGTGAGTAGGTCCAAATCAGTAGGTAGGCTAAATGCAGTTCAAAATTGGTAACAGAAGTAAACAGGCGGCACTGGTTTGTTCAGTGTAGGAGAACATCAAGGAGCGGCAGACACAGTTAGTAGGGGCAACAAAACAAGTAGGCCAAATGCAGTGTTTTATTAAAAACAATTTAACGAGAGCCTGAAGATAGAAGCTAGGGAAAGGCAACCTGGAGAACACCTTGGAGCGGAAGACACCGTTTGTAGAACCCAGACCCAACTTGTAGGCCTAATGCAGTGTTGTTTCAACAACTACTTAACGAGAGCTTCAAGATAGAAGCTAGGGAGAGGCAACCTGGAGAACACCTTGGAGCGGCAGACACCGTCTCTACAACCCAGACCCAACTTGTAGGCCTAATGCAGTGTTTCAACAACTACTTAACGAGAGCTTCAAGATAGAAGCTAGGGAGAGGCAACCTGGAGAACACCTTGGAGCGGCAGACACCGTCTCTACAACCCAGACCCAACTTGTAGGCCTAATGCAGTGTTGTTTCAACAACTACTTAACGAGAGCTTCAAGGTAGAAGCTAGGGAGAGGCAAACTGGAGAACACCTTGGAGCGGCAGACACCGTCTCTACAACCCAGACCCAATTTGTAGGCCTAATGCAGTGTTGTTTCAACAACTACTTAACGAGAGCTTCAAGATAGAAGCTAGGGAGAGGCAACCTGGAGAACACCTTGGAGCGGCAGACACCGTCTCTACAACCCAGACCCAACTTGTAGGCCTAATGCAGTGTTGTTTCAACAACTACTTAACGAGAGCTTCAAGATAGAAGCTAGGGAGAGGCAACCTGGAGAACATCTTGGAGCGGCAGACACCTTCTCTACAACCCAGACCCAACTTATAGGCCTAATGCAGTGTTGTTTCAACAACTACTTAACGAGAGCTTCAACATAGAAGCTAGAGCGAGGCAACCTGGAGAACACCTTGGAGCGGCAGACACCATCTCTACAACCCAGACCCAACTTGTAGGCCTAATGCAGTGTTGTTTCAACAACTACTTAACGAGAGCTTCAAGATAGAAGCTAGGGAGAGGCAACCTGGAGAACATCTTGGAGCGGCAGACACCGTCTCTACTACCCAGACCCAACTTGTAGGCCTAATGCAGTGTTGTTTCAACAACTACTTAACGAGAGCTTCAAGATAGAAGCTAGGGAAAGGCAACCTGGAGAACACCTAGGAGCGACAGACACCGTCTCTACAACCCTGACCCAACTTGTAGGCCTAATGCAGTGTTGCTTCAACAACTACTTAACGACAGCTTCAAGATAGAAGCTAGAGCGAGGCAACCTGGAGATCACCTTGGAGCGGCAGACACCGTCTCTACAACCCAGACCCAACTTGTAGGCCTAATGCAGTGTTGTTTCAACAACTACTTAACGAGAGCTTCAAGATAGAAGCTAGGGAGAGGCAACCTGGAGAACATCTTGGAGCGGCAGACACCTTCTCTACAACCCAGACCCAACTTATAGGCCTAATGCAGTGTTGTTTCAACAACTACTTAACGAGAGCTTCAAGATAGAAGCTAGAGCGAGGCAACCTGGAGAACACCTTGGAGCGGCAGACACCGTCTCTACAACCCAGACCCAACTTGTAGGCCTAATGCAGTGTTGTTTCAACAACTACTTAACGAGAGTTTCAAGATAGAAGCTAGGGAGAGGCAACCTGGAGAACATCTTGGAGCGGCAGACACCGTCTCTACTACCCAGACCCAACTTGTAGGCCTAATGCAGTGCTGTTTCAACAACTACTTAACGAGAGCTTCAAGATAGAAGCTAGGGAGAGGCAACCTGGAGAACACCTAGGAGCGGCAGACACCGTCTCTACAACCCTGACCCATCTTGTAGGCCTAATGCAGTGTTGTTTCAACAACTACTTAACGAGAGTTTCAAGATAGAAGCTAGGGAGAGGCAACCTGGAGAACACCTTGGAGCGGCAGACACCGTCTCTACAACCCAGACCCAACATGTAGGCCTAATGCAGTGTTGTTTCAACAACTACTTAACGAGAGCTTCAAGATAGAAGCTAGGGAGAGGCAACCTGGAGAACATCTTGGAGCGGCAGACACCTTCTCTACAACCCAGACCCAACTTATAGGCCTAATGCAGTGTTGTTTCAACAACTACTTAACGAGAGCTTCAAGATAGAAGCTAGAGCGAGGCAACCTGGAGAACACCTTGGAGCGGCAGACACCGTCTCTACAACCCAGACCCAACTTGTAGGCCTAATGCAGTGTTGTTTCAACAACTACTTAACGAGACCTTCAAGATAGAAGCTAGGGAGAGGCAACCTGGAGAACACCTTGGAGCGGCAGACACCGTCTCTACAACCCAGACCCAACTTGTAGGCCTAATGCAGTGTTGTTTCAACAGCTACTTAACGAGAGCTTCAAGATAGAAGCTAGGGAGATGCAACCTGGAGAACATCTTGGAGCGGCAGACACCATCTCTACAACCCAGACCCAACTTGTAGGCCTAATGCAGTGTTGTTTCAACAACTACTTAACGAGAGCTTCAAGATAGAAGCTAGGGAGAGGCAACCTGGAGAACACCTTGGAGCGGCAGACACCGTCTCTACAACCCAGACCCAACTTGTAGGCCTAATGCAGTGTTTCAACAACTACTTAACGAGAGCTTCAAGATAGAAGCTAGGGAGAGGCAACCTGGAGAACACCTTGGAGCGGCAGACACCGTCTCTACAACCCAGACCCAACTTGTAGGCCTAATGCAGTGTTGTTTCAACAACTACTTAACGAGAGCTTCAAGGTAGAAGCTAGGGAGAGGCAACCTGGAGAACACCTTGGAGCGGCAGACACCGTCTCTACAAACCAGACCCAATTTGTAGGCCTAATGCAGTGTTGTTTCAACAACTACTTAACGAGAGCTTCAAGATAGAAGCTAGGGAGAGGCAACCTGGAGAACACCTTGGAGCGGCAGACACCGTCTCTACAACCCAGACCCAACTTGTAGGCCTAATGCAGTGTTGTTTCAACAACTACTTAACGAGAGCTTCAAGATAGAAGCTAGGGAGAGGCAACCTGGAGAACATCTTGGAGCGGCAGACACCTTCTCTACAACCCAGACCCAACTTATAGGCCTAATGCAGTGTTGTTTCAACAACTACTTAACGAGAGCTTCAACATAGAAGCTAGAGCGAGGCAACCTGGAGAACACCTTGGAGCGGCAGACACCATCTCTACAACCCAGACCCAACTTGTAGGCCTAATGCAGTGTTGTTTCAACAACTACTTAACGAGAGCTTCAAGATAGAAGCTAGGGAGAGGCAACCTGGAGAACATCTTGGAGCGGCAGACACCGTCTCTACTACCCAGACCCAACTTGTAGGCCTAATGCAGTGTTGTTTCAACAACTACTTAACGAGAGCTTCAAGATAGAAGCTAGGGAAAGGCAACCTGGAGAACACCTAGGAGCGACAGACACCGTCTCTACAACCCTGACCCAACTTGTAGGCCTAATGCAGTGTTGCTTCAACAACTACTTAACGACAGCTTCAAGATAGAAGCTAGAGCGAGGCAACCTGGAGATCACCTTGGAGCGGCAGACACCGTCTCTACAACCCAGACCCAACTTGTAGGCCTAATGCAGTGTTGTTTCAACAACTACTTAACGAGAGCTTCAAGATAGAAGCTAGGGAGAGGCAACCTGGAGAACATCTTGGAGCGGCAGACACCTTCTCTACAACCCAGACCCAACTTATAGGCCTAATGCAGTGTTGTTTCAACAACTACTTAACGAGAGCTTCAAGATAGAAGCTAGAGCGAGGCAACCTGGAGAACACCTTGGAGCGGCAGACACCGTCTCTACAACCCAGACCCAACTTGTAGGCCTAATGCAGTGTTGTTTCAACAACTACTTAACGAGAGTTTCAAGATAGAAGCTAGGGAGAGGCAACCTGGAGAACATCTTGGAGCGGCAGACACCGTCTCTACTACCCAGACCCAACTTGTAGGCCTAATGCAGTGTTGTTTCAACAACTACTTAACGAGAGCTTCAAGATAGAAACTAGGGAGAGGCAACCTGGAGAACACCTAGGAGCGGCAGACACCGTCTCTACAACCCTGACCCAACTTGTAGGCCTAATGCAGTGTTGTTTGAACAACTACTTAACGAGAGTTTCAAGATAGAAGCTAGGGAGAGGCAACCTGGAGAACACCTTGGAGCGGCAGACACCGTCTCTACAACCCAGACCCAACATGTAGGCCTAATGCAGTGTTGTTTCAACAACTACTTAACGAGAGCTTCAAGATAGAAGCTAGGGAGAGGCAACCTGGAGAACATCTTGGAGCGGCAGACACCTTCTCTACAACCCAGACCCAACTTATAGGCCTAATGCAGTGTTGTTTCAACAACTACTTAACGAGAGCTTCAAGATAGAAGCTAGAGCGAGGCAACCTGGAGAACACCTTGGAGCGGCAGACACCGTCTCTACAACCCAGACCCAACTTGTAGGCCTAATGCAGTGTTGTTTCAACAACTACTTAACGAGACCTTCAAGATAGAAGCTAGGGAGAGGCAACCTGGAGAACACCTTGGAGCGGCAGACACCGTCTCTACAACCCAGACCCAACTTGTAGGCCTAATGCAGTGTTGTTTCAACAACTACTTAACGAGACCTTCAAGATAGAAGCTAGGGAGAGGCAAGCTAGGTAGAGGCAACCTGGAGAACACCTTGGAGCAGCAGACACCGTCTCTACAACCCAGACCCAACTAGTAGGCCTAATGCAGTGTTGTTTCAACAGCTACTTAACGAGAGCTTCAAGATAGAAGCTAGGGAGATGCAAGCTAGGTAGAGGCAACCTGGAGAACACCTTGGAGCAGCAGACACCGTCTCTACAACCCAGACCCAACTAGTAGGCCTAATGCAGTGTTGTTTCAACAACTACTTAACGAGAGCTTCAAGATAAAAGCTAGGGAGAGGCAACCTGGAGAACATCTTGGAGCGGCAGACACCGTCTCTACAACCCAGACCCAACTTGTAGGCCTAATGCAGTGTTGTTTCAACAACTACTTAAAGAGAGCTTCAAAATAGAAGCTAGGGAGAGGCAACCTGGAGAACACCTTGGAGCGGCAGAGACCGTCTCTACAACCCAGAACCAACTTGTAGGCCTAATGCAGTATTGTTTCAACAACTACTTAACGAGAGCTTCAAGATAGAAGCTAGGGAGAGGCAACCTGGAGAACACCTTGGAGCGGCAGACACCATCTCTACAACCCAGACCCAACTTGTAGGCCTAATGCAGTGTTGTTTCAACAACTACTTAACGAGAGCTTCAAGATAGAAGCTAGGGAGAGGCAACCTGGAGAACATCTTGGAGCAGCAGACACCGTCTCTACAACCCAGACCCAACTTGTAGGCCTAATGCAGTGTTGTTTCAACAACTACTTAATGAGAGCTTCAAGATAGAAGCTAGGGAGAGGCAATCTGGAGAACATCTTGGAGCGGCAGACACCGTCTCTACAACCCAGACCCAACTTGTAGGCCTAATGCACTGTTGTTTCAACAACTACTTAACGAGAGCTTCAAGATAGAAGCTAGGGAGAGGCAACCTGGAGAACATCTTGGAGCGGCAGACACCTTCTGTACAACCTAGACCCAACTTATAGTCCTAATGCAGTGTTGTTTCAACAACTACTTCACGAGAGCTTCAAGATAGAAGCTAGGGCGAGGCAACCTGGAGAACACCTTGGAGCGGCAGACACCGTCTCTACAACCCAGACCCAACTTGTAGGCCTAATGCAGTGTTGTTTCAACAACTACTTAACGAGAGCTTCAAGATGGAAGCTAGGGAGAGGCAACCTGGAGAACATCTTGGAGCAACAGACACCGTCTCTACAACCCAGACCCAACTTGTAGGCCTAATGCAGTGTTGTTTCAACAACTACTTAACGAGAGCTTCAAAATAGAAGCTAGGGAGAGGCAACCTGGAGAACACCTTGGAGCAGCAGACACCGTCTCTACAACCCAGACCCAACTAGTAGGCCTAATGCAGTGTTGTTTCAACAACTACTTAACGAGAGCTTCAAGATAGAAGCTAGGGAGAGGCAACCTGGAGAACATCTTGGAGCGGCAGACACCTTCTCTACAACCCAGACCCAACTTGTAGGCCTAATGCAGTGTTGTTTCAACAACTACTTAACGAGAGCTTCAAGATAGAAGCTAGGGAGAGGCAACCTGGAGAACACCTTGGAGCGGCAGACACCATCTCTACAACCCAGACCCAACTTGTAGGCCTAATGCAGTGTTGTTTCAACAACTACTTAACGAGAGCTTCAAGATAGAAGCTAGGGAGAGGCAACCTGGATAACATCTTGGAGCGGCAGACACCGTCTCTACAACCCAGACCCAACTTGTAGGCCTATTGCAGTGTTGTTTCAACAACTACTTAACGAGAGCTCCAAGATAGAAGCTAGGGAGAGGCAATCTGGAGAACATCTTGGAGCGGCAGACACCGTCTCTACAACCCAGACCCAACTTGTAGGCCTAATGCACTGTTGTTTCATCAACTACTTAACGAGAGCTTCAAGATAGAAGCTAGGGAGAGGCAACCTGGAGAACACCTTGGAGCGGCAGACACCGTCTCTACAACCCAAACCCAACTTGTAGGCCTAATGCAGTGTTGTTTCAACAACTACTTAACGAGAGCTTCAAGATAGTAGCTAGGGAGAGGCAACCTGGAGAACATCTTGGAGCGGCAGAAACCTTCTCTACAACCTAGACCCAACTTATAGGCCTAATGCAGTGTTGTTTCAACAACTACTTAACGAGAGCTTCAAGATAGAAGCTAGGGAGAGGCAACCTGGAGAACACCTTGGAGCGGCAGACACCGTCTCTACAACCCAGACCCAACTTGTAGGCCTAATGCAGTGTTGTTTCAACAACTACTTAACGAGAGCTTCAAGATAGAAGCTAGGGAGAGGCAACCTGGAGAACATCTTGGAGCGGCAGACACCGTCTCTACAACCCAGACACAACTTGTAGGCCTAATGCAGTGTTGTTTCAACAACTACTTAACGAGAGCTTCAAGATAGAAGCTAGGGAGAGGCAATCTGGAGAACATCTTGGAGCGGCAGACACCGTCTCTACAACCCAGACCCAACTTGTAGGCCTAATGCACTGTTGTTTCATCAACTACTTAACGAGAGCTTCAAGATAGAAGCTAGGGAGAGGCAACCTGGAGAACACCTTGGAGCGGCAGACACCGTCTCTACAACCCAGACCCAACTTGTAGGCCTAATGCAGTATTGTTTCAACAACTACTTAACGAGAGCTTCAAGATAGAAGCTAGGGAGAGGCAACCTGGAGAACACCTTGGAGCGGCAGACACCGTCTCTACAACCCAGACCCAACTTGTAAACCTAATGCAATGTTGTTTCAACAACTACTTAACGAGAGCTTCAAGATAGTAGCTAGGGAGAGGCAACCTGGAGAACACCTTGGAGCGGCAGACACCGTCTCTACAACCCCGACCCAACTTGTAGGCCTAATGCAGTATTGTTTCAACAACTACTTAACGAGAGCTTCAAGATAGAAGCTAGGGAGAAGCAACCTGGAGAACATCTTGGAGCAACAGACACCGTCTCTGCAACCCAGACCCAACTTGTAGGCCTAATGCAGTGTTGTTTCAACAACTACTTAACGAGAGCTTCAAGATAGAAGCTAGGGAGAGGCAACCTGGAGAACACCTTGGAGCAGCAGACACCGTCTCTACAACCCAGACCCAACTAGTAGGCCTAATGCAGTGTTGTTTCAACAACTACTTAACTATAGCTTCAAGATAGAAGCTAGGGAGAGGCAACCTGGAGAACATCTTGGAGCGGCAGACACCGTCTCTACAACCCAGACCCAACTTGTAGGCCTAATGCAGTGTTGTTTCAACAACTACTTAACGAGAGCTTCAAGATAGAAGCTAGGGAGAGGCAACCTGGAGAACACCTTGGAGCGGCAGACACCGTCTCTACAACCCAGAACCAACTTGTAGGCCTAATGCAGTATTGTTTCAACAACTACTTAACGAGAGCTTCAAGATAGAAGCTAGAGCGAGGCAACCTGGAGAACACCTTGGAGTGGCAGACACCGTCTCTACAACCCAGACCCAACTTGTAGGCCTAATGCAGTGTTGTTTCAACAACTACTTAACGAGAGTTTCAAGATAGAAGCTAGGGAGAGGCAACCTGGAGAACATCTTGGAGCGGCAGACACCGTCTCTACTACCCAGACCCAACTTGTAGGCCTAATGCAGTGTTGTTTCAACAACTACTTAACGAGAGCTTCAAGATAGAAGCTAGGGAGAGGCAACCTGGAGAACACCTAGGAGCGGCAGACACCGTCTCTACAACCCTGACCCAACTTGTAGGCCTAATGCAGTGTTGTTTCAACAACTACTTAACGAGAGTTTCAAGATAGAAGCTAGGGAGAGGCAACCTGGAGAACACCTTGGAGCGGCAGACACCATCTCTACAACCCAGACCCAACTTGTAGGCCTAATGCAGTGTTGTTTCAACAACTACTTAACGAGAGCTTCAAGATAGAAGCTAGGGAGAGGCAACCTGGATAACATCTTGGAGCGGCAGACACCGTCTCTACAACCCAGACCCAACTTGTAGGCCTAATGCAGTGTTGTTTCAACAACTACTTAACGAGAGCTTCAAGATAGAAGCTAGGGAGAGGCAATCTGGAGAACATCTTGGAGCGGCAGACACCGTCTCTACAACCCAGACCCAACTTGTAGGCCTAATGCACTGTTGTTTCATCAACTACTTAACGAGAGCTTCAAGATAGAAGCTAGGGAGAGGCAACCTGGAGAACACCTTGGAGCGGCAGACACCGTCTCTACAACCCAGACCCAACTTGTAGGCCTAATGCAGTGTTGTTTCAACAACTACTTAACGAGAGCTTCAAGATAGAAGCTAGGGAGAGGCAACCTGGAGAACATATTTGAGCGGCAGACACCTTCTCTACAACCTAGACCCAACTTATAGGCCTAATGCAGTGTTGTTTCAACAACTACTTAACGAGAGCTTCAAGATAGAAGCTAGGGAGAGGCAACCTGGAGAACACCTTGGAGCGGCAGACACCATCTCTACAACCCAGACCCAACTTGTAGGCCTAATGCAGTGTTGTTTCAACAACTACTTAACGAGAGCTTCAAGATAGAAGCTAGGGAGAGGCAACCTGGAGAACATCTTGGAGCGGCAGACACCGTCTCTACAACCCAGACACAACTTGTAGGCCTAATGCAGTGTTGTTTCAACAACTACTTAACGAGAGCTTCAAGATAGAAGCTAGGGAGAGGCAATCTGGAGAACATCTTGGAGCGGCAGACACCGTCTCTACAACCCAGACCCAACTTGTAGGCCTAATGCACTGTTGTTTCATCAACTACTTAACGAGAGCTTCAAGATAGAAGCTAGGGAGAGGCAACCTGGAGAACACCTTGGAGCGGCAGACACCGTCTCTACAACCCAGACCCAACTTGTAGGCCTAATGCAGTATTGTTTCAACAACTACTTAACGAGAGCTTCAAGATAGAAGCTAGGGAGAGGCAACCTGGAGAACACCTTGGAGCGGCAGACACCGTCTCTACAACCCAGACCCAACTTGTAAACCTAATGCAATGTTGTTTCAACAACTACTTAACGAGAGCTTCAAGATAGTAGCTAGGGAGAGGCAACCAGGAGAACACCTTGGAGCGGCAGACACCATCTCTACAACCCCGACCCAACTTGTAGGCCTAATGCAGTATTGTTTCAACAACTACTTAACGAGAGCTTCAAGATAGAAGCTAGGGAGAAGCAACCTGGAGAACATCTTGGAGCAACAGACACCGTCTCTGCAACCCAGACCCAACTTGTAGGCCTAATGCAGTGTTGTTTCAACAACTACTTAACGAGAGCTTCAAGATAGAAGCTAGGGAGAGGCAACCTGGAGAACACCTTGGAGCAGCAGACACCGTCTCTACAACCCAGACCCAACTAGTAGGCCTAATGCAGTGTTGTTTCAACAACTACTTAACTAGAGCTTCTAGATAGAAGCTAGGGAGAGGCAACCTGGAGAACATCTTGGAGCGGCAGACACCGTCTCTACAACCCAGACCCAACTTGTAGGCCTAATGCAGTGTTGTTTCAACAACTACTTAACGAGAGCTTCAAGATAGAAGCTAGGGAGAGGCAACCTGGAGAACATCTTGGAGCGGCAGACACCGTCTCTACAACCCAGACCCAACTTGTAGGCCTAATGCAGTGTTGTTTCAACAACTACTTAACGAGAGCTTCAAGATAGAAGCTAGGGAGAGGCAATCTGGAGAACATCTTGGAGCGGCAGACACCGTCTCTACAACCCAGACCCAACTTGTAGGTCTAATGCACTGTTGTTTCAACAACTACTTAACGAAAGCTTCAAGATAGAAGCTAGGGAGAGGCAACCTGGAGAACACCTTGGAGCGGCAGACACCGTCTCTACAACCCAGACCCAACTTATAGGCCTAATGCAGTGTTGTTTCAACAACTACTTAACGAGAGCTTCAAGATAGAAGCTAGAGCAAGGCAACCTGGAGAACACCTTGGAGTGGCAGACACCGTCTCTACAACCCAGACCCAACTTGTAGGCCTAATGCAGTGTTGTTTCAACAACTACTTAACGAGAGTTTCAAGATAGAAGCTAGGGAGAGGCAACCTGGAGAACATCTTGGAGCGGCAGACACCGTCTTTACTACCCAGACCCAACTTGTAGGCCTAATGCAGTGTTGTTTCAACAACTACTTAACAAGAGCTTCAAGATAGGAGCTAGGGAGAGGCAACCTGGAGAACACCTAGGAGCGGCAGACACCGTCTCTACAACCCTGACCCAACTTGTAGGCCTAATGCAGTGTTGTTTCAACAACTACTTAACGAGAGTTTCAAGATAGAAGCTAGGGAGAGGCAACCTGGAGAACACCTTGGAGCGGCAGACACCGTCTCTACAACCCAGACCCAACTTGTAGGCCTAATGCAGTGTTGTTTCAACAACTACTTAACGAGAGCTTCAAGATAGAAGCTAGGGAGAGGCAACCTGGAGAACATCTTGGAGCGGCAGACACCTTCTCTACAACCCAGACCCAACTTATAGGCCTAATGCAGTGTTGTTTCAACAACTACTTAACGAGAGCTTCAAGATAGAAGCTAGAGCGAGGCAACCTGGAGAACACCTTGGAGCGGCAGACACCGTCTCTACAACCCAGACCCAACTTGTAGGTCTAATGCAGTGTTGTTTCAACAACTACTTAACGAGACCTTCAAGATAGAAGCTAGGGAGAGGCAACCTGGAGAACACCTTGGAGCGGCAGACACCGTCTCTACAACCCAGACCCAACTTATAGGCCTAATGCAGTGTTGTTTCAACAACTACTTAACGAGAGCTTCAAGAT
This sequence comes from Ranitomeya imitator, assembly GCF_032444005.1. Classification (NCBI taxonomy): domain Eukaryota; kingdom Metazoa; phylum Chordata; class Amphibia; order Anura; family Dendrobatidae; genus Ranitomeya; species Ranitomeya imitator. The sequence continues at coordinate 72,895,951 of NC_091285.1, forward strand.
AAAAGCTAGGGAGAGGCAACCTGGAAAACATCTTGGAGCGGCAAACACCGTCTCTACAACCCAGACCCAACTTGTAGGCCTAATGCAGTGTTGTTTCAACAACTACTTAATGAGAGCTTCAAGATAGAAGCTAGGGAGAGGCAACCTGGAGAACACCTTGGAGCGGCAGACACCGTCTCTACAACCCAGAACCAACTTGTAGGCCTAATGCAGTATTGTTTCAACAACTACATAACGAGAGCTTCAAGATAGAAGCTAGGGAGAGGCAACCTGGAGAACACCTTGGAGCGGCAGACACCATCTCTACAACCCAGACCCAACTTGTAGGCCTAATGCAGTGTTGTTTCAACAACTACTTAACGAGAGCTTCAAGATAGAAGCTAGGGAGAGGCAACCTGGAGAACATCTTGGAGCGGCAGACACCGTCTCTACAACCCAGACCCAACTTGTAGGCCTAATGCAGTGTTGTTTCAACAACTACTTAACGAAAGCTTCAAGATAGAAGCTAGGAGAGGCAATCTGGAGAACATCTTGGAGCGGCAGACACCGTCTCTACAACCCAGACCCAACTTGTAGGCCTAATGCACTGTTGTTTCAACAACTACTTAACGAGAGCTTCAAGATAGAAGCTAGGGAGAGGCAACCTGGAGAACACCTTGGAGCGGCAGACACCGTCTCTACAACCCAGACCCAAATTATAGGCCTAATGCAGTGTTGTTTCAACAACTACCTAACGAGAGCTTCAAGATGGAAGCTAGGGAGAGGCAACCTGGAGAACATCTTGGAGCAACAGACACCGTCTCTACAACCCAGACCCAACTAGTAGGCCTAATGCAGTGTTGTTTCAACAACTACTTAACGAGAGCTTCAAGATAGAAGCTAGGGAGAGGCAACCTGGAGAACATCTTGGAGCGGCAGACACCGTCTCTACAACCCAGACCCAACTTGTAGGCCTAATGCAGTGTTGTTTCAACAACTACTTAACGAGAGCTTCAAGATAGAAGCTAGGGAGAGGCAACCTGGAGAACACCTTGGAGCGGCAGACACCGTCTCTACAACCCAGAACCAACTTGTAGGCCTAATGCAGTATTGTTTCAACAACTACTTAACGAGAGCTTCAAGATAGAAGCTAGGGAGAGGCAACCTGGAGAACACCTAGGAGCGGCAGACACCATCTCTACAACCCAGACCCAACTTGTAGGCCTAATGCAGTGTTGTTTCAACAACTACTTAACGAGAGCTTCAAGATAGAAGCTAGGGAGAGGCAACCTGGAGAACATCTTGGAGCGGCAGACACCGTCTCTACAACCCAGACCCAACTTGTAGGCCTAATGCAGTGTTGTTTCAACAACTACTTAACGAGAGCTTCAAGATAGAAGCTAGGGAGAGGCAACCTGGAGAACATCTTGGAGCGGCAGACACCGTCTCTACAACCCAGACCCAACTTGTAGGCCTAATGCAGTGTTGTTTCAACAACTACTTAACGAGAGCTTCAAGATAGAAGCTAGGGAGAGGCAATCTGGAGAACATCTTGGAGCGGCAGACACCGTCTCTACAACCCAGACCCAACTTGTAGGCCTAATGCACTGTTGTTTCAACAACTACTTAACGAAAGCTTCAAGATAGAAGCTAGGGAGAGGCAACCTGGATAACACCTTGGAGCGGCAGACACCGTCTCTACAACCCAGACCCAACTTATAGGCCTAATGCAGTGTTGTTTCAACAACTACTTAACGAGAGCTTCAAGATAGAAGCTAGAGCGAGGCAACCTGGAGAACACCTTGGAGTGGCAGACACCGTCTCTACAACCCAGACCCAACTTGTAGGCCTAATGCAGTGTTGTTTCAACAACTACTTAACGAGAGTTTCAAGATAGAAGCTAGGGAGAGGCAACCTGGAGAACATCTTGGAGCGGCAGACACCGTCTCTAAAACCCAGACCCAACTTGTAGGCCTAATGCAGTGTTGTTTCAACAACTACTTAACGAGAGCTTCAAGATAGAAGCTAGGGAGAGGCAACCTGGAGAACACCTAGGAGCGGCAGACACCGTCTCTACAACCCTGACCCAACTTGTAGGCCTAATGCAGTGTTGTTTCAACAACTACTTAACGAGAGTTTCAAGATAGAAGCTAGGGAGAGGCAACCTGGAGAACACCTTGGAGCGGCAGACACCGTCTCTACAACCCAGACCCAACTTGTAGGCCTAATGCAGTGTTGTTTCAACAACTACTTAACGAGAGCTTCAAGATAGAAGCTAGGGAGAGGCAACCTGGAGAACATCTTGGAGCGGCAGACACCTTCTCTACAACCCAGACCCAACTTATAGGCCTAATGCAGTGTTGTTTCAACAACTACTTAACGAGAGCTTCAAGATAGAAGCTAGAGCGAGGCAACCTGGAGAACACCTTGGAGCGGCAGACACCGTCTCTACAACCCAGACCCAACTTGTAGGCCTAATGCAGTGTTGTTTCAACAACTACTTAACGAGACCTTCAAGATAGAAGCTAGGGAGAGGCAACCTGGAGAACACCTTGGAGCGGCAGACACCGTCTCTACAACCCAGACCCAACTTGTAGGCCTAATGCAGTGTTGTTTCAACAGCTACTTAACGAGAGCTTCAAGATAGAAGCTAGGGAGATGCAACCTGGAGAACATCTTGGAGCGGCAGACACCATTTATACAACCCAGACCCAACTTGCAGGCCTAATGCAGTGTTGTTTCAACAACTACTTAACGAGAGCTTCAAGACAGAAGCTAGGGAGAGGCAACCTGGAGAACACCTTGGAGCAGCAGACACCGTCTCTACAACCCAGACCCAACTTATAGGCCTAATGCAGTGTTGTTTCAACAACTACTTAACGAGAGCTTCAAGATAAAAGCTAGGGAGAGGCAACCTGGAGAACATCTTGGAGCGGCAAACACCGTCTCTACAACCCAGACCCAACTTGTAGGCCTAATGCAGTGTTGTTTCAACAACTACTTAACGAGAGCTTCAAGATAGAAGCTAGGGAGAGGCAACCTGGAGAACATCTTGGAGCGGCAGACACCGTCTCTACAACCGAGATCCAACTTGTAGGCCTAATGCAGTGTTGTTTCAACAACTACTTAACGAGAGCTTCAAGATAGAAGCTAGGAGAGGCAATCTGGAGAACATCTTGGAGCGGCAGACACCGTCTCTACAACCCAGACCCAACTTGTAGGCCTAGTGCACTGTTGTTTCAACAACTACTTAACGAGAGCTTCAAGATAGAAGCTAGGGAGAGGCAACCTGGAGAACATCTTGGAGCGGCGGACACCTTCTCTACAACCTAGCCCCAACTTATAGGCCTAATGCAGTGTTGTTTCAACAACTACTTAACGAGAGCTTCAAGATAGAAGCTAGAACGAGGCAACCTGGAGAACACCTTGGAGCGGCAGACACCGTCTCTACAACCCAGACCCAACTTGTAGGCCTAATGCAGTGTTGTTTCAACAACTACTTAACGAGAGCTTCAAGATAGAAGCTAGAGCGAGGCAACCTGGAGAACACCTTGGAGCGGCAGACACCGTCTCTACAACCCAGACCCAACTTGTAGGCCTAATGCAGTGTTGTTTCAACAACTACTTAACGAGAGCTTCAAGATAGAAGCTAGGGAGAGGCAACCTGGAGAACATCTTGGAGCGGCAGACATCTTCTCTACAACCTAGACCCAACTTATAGGCCTAATGCAGTGTTTTTTCAACAACTACTTAACGAGAGCTTCAAGATAGAAGATAGAGCGAGGCAACCTGGAGAACACCTTGGAGCGGCAGACACCGTCTCTACAACCCAGACCCAACTTGTAGGCCTAATGCAGTGTTGTTTCAACAACTACTTAACGAGAGCTTCAAGATAGAAGCTAGGGAGAGGCAACCTGGAGAACACCTTGGAGCGGCAGACACCGTCTCTACAACCCAGACCCAACTTATAGGCCTAATGCAGTGTTGTTTCAACAACTACCTAACGAGAGCTTCAAGATGGAAGCTAGGGAGAGGCAACCTGGAGAACATCTTGGAGCAACAGACACCGTCTCTACAACCCAGACCCAACTTGTAGGCCTAATGCAGTGTTGTTTCAACAACTACTTAACGAGAGCTTCAAGATAGAAGCTAGGGAGAGGCAACCTGGAGAACACCTTGGAGCAGCAGACACCGTCTCTACAACCCAGACCCAACTAGTAGGCCTAATGCAGTGTTGTTTCAACAACTACTTAACGAGAGATTCAAGATAGAAGCTAGGGAGAGGCAACCTGGAGAACATCTTGGAGCGGCAGACACCGTCTCTACAACCCAGACCCAACTTGTAGGCCTAATGCAGTGTTGTTTCAACAACTACTTAACGAAAGCTTCAAGATAGAAGCTAGGAGAGGCAATCTGGAGAACATCTTGGAGCGGCAGACACCGTCTCTACAACCCAGACCCAACTTGTAGGCCTAATGCACTGTTGTTTCAACAACTACTTAACGAGAGCTTCAAGATAGAAGCTAGGGAGAGGCAACCTGGAGAACACCTTGGAGCGGCAGACACCGTCTCTACAACCCAGACCCAACTTATAGGCCTAATGCAGTGTTGTTTCAACAACTACCTAACGAGAGCTTCAAGATGGAAGCTAGGGAGAGGCAACCTGGAGAACATCTTGGAGCAACAGACACCGTCTCTACAACCCAGACCCAACTAGTAGGCCTAATGCAGTGTTGTTTCAACAACTACTTAACGAGAGCTTCAAGATAGAAGCTAGGGAGAGGCAACCTGGAGAACATCTTGGAGCGGCAGACACCGTCTCTACAACCCAGACCCAACTTGTAGGCCTAATGCAGTGTTGTTTCAACAACTACTTAACGAGAGCTTCAAGATAGAAGCTAGGGAGAGGCAACCTGGAGAACACCTTGGAGCGGCAGACACCGTCTCTACAACCCAGAACCAACTTGTAGGCCTAATGCAGTATTGTTTCAACAACTACTTAACGAGAGCTTCAAGATAGAAGCTAGGGAGAGGCAACCTGGAGAACACCTAGGAGCGGCAGACACCATCTCTACAACCCAGACCCAACTTGTAGGCCTAATGCAGTGTTGTTTCAACAACTACTTAACGAGAGCTTCAAGATAGAAGCTAGGGAGAGGCAACCTGGAGAACATCTTGGAGCGGCAGACACCGTCTCTACAACCCAGACCCAACTTGTAGGCCTAATGCAGTGTTGTTTCAACAACTACTTAACGAGAGCTTCAAGATAGAAGCTAGGGAGAGGCAACCTGGAGAACATCTTGGAGCGGCAGACACCGTCTCTACAACCCAGACCCAACTTGTAGGCCTAATGCAGTGTTGTTTCAACTACTACTTAACGAGAGCTTCAAGATAGAAGCTAGGGAGAGGCAATCTGGAGAACATCTTGGAGCGGCAGACACCGTCTCTACAACCCAGACCCAACTTGTAGGCCTAATGCACTGTTGTTTCAACAACTACTTAACGAAAGCTTCAAGATAGAAGCTAGGGAGAGGCAACCTGGAGAACACCTTGGAGCGGCAGACACCGTCTCTACAACCCAGACCCAACTTATAGGCCTAATGCAGTGTTGTTTCAACAACTACTTAACGAGAGCTTCAAGATAGAAGCTAGAGCGAGGCAACCTGGAGAACACCTTGGAGTGGCAGACACCGTCTCTACAACCCAGAGCCAACTTGTAGGCCTAATGCAGTGTTGTTTCAACATCTACTTAACGAGAGTTTCAAGATAGAAGCTAGGGAGAGGCAACCTGGAGAACATCTTGGAGCGGCAGACACCGTCTCTAAAACCCAGACCCAACTTGTAGGCCTAATGCAGTGTTGTTTCAACAACTACTTAACGAGAGCTTCAAGATAGAAGCTAGGGAGAGGCAACCTGGAGAACACCTAGGAGCGGCAGACACCGTCTCTACAACCCTGACCCAACTTGTAGGCCTAATGCAGTGTTGTTTCAACAACTACTTAACGAGAGTTTCAAGATAGAAGCTAGGGAGAGGCAACCTGGAGAACACCTTGGAGCGGCAGACACCGTCTCTACAACCCAGACCCAACTTGTAGGCCTAATGCAGTGTTGTTTCAACAACTACTTAACGAGAGCTTCAAGATAGAAGCTAGGGAGAGGCAACCTGGAGAACATCTTGGAGCGGCAGACACCTTCTCTACAACCCAGACCCAACTTATAGGCCTAATGCAGTGTTGTTTCAACAACTACTTAACGAGAGCTTCAAGATAGAAGCTAGAGCGAGGCAACCTGGAGAACACCTTGGAGCGGCAGACACCGTCTCTACAACCCAGACCCAACTTGTAGGCCTAATGCAGTGTTGTTTCAACAACTACTTAACGAGACCTTCAAGATAGAAGCTAGGGAGAGGCAACCTGGAGAACACCTTGGAGCGGCAGACACCGTCTCTACAACCCAGACCCAACTTGTAGGCCTAATGCAGTGTTGTTTCAACAGCTACTTAACGAGAGCTTCAAGATAGAAGCTAGGGAGATGCAACCTGGAGAACATCTTGGAGCGGCAGACACCATTTATACAACCCAGACCCAACTTGTAGGCCTAATGCAGTGTTGTTTCAACAACTACTTAACGAGAGCTTCAAGACAGAAGCTAGGGAGAGGCAACCTGGAGAACACCTTGGAGCAGCAGACACCGTCTCTACAACCCAGACCCAACTTATAGGCCTAATGCAGTGTTGTTTCAACAACTACTTAACGAGAGCTTCAAGATAAAAGCTAGGGAGAGGCAACCTGGAGAACATCTTGGAGCGGCAAACACCGTCTCTACAACCCAGACCCAACTTGTAGGCCTAATGCAGTGTTGTTTCAACAACTACTTAACGAGAGCTTCAAGATAGAAGCTAGGGAGAGGCAACCTGGAGAACACCTTGGAGCGGCAGACACCGTCTCTACAACCCAGAACCAACTTGTAGGCCTAATGCAGTATTGTTTCAACAACTACATAACGAGAGCTTCAAGATAGAAGCTAGGGAGAGGCAACCTGGAGAACACCTTGGAGCGGCAGACACCATCTCTACAACCCAGACCCAACTTGTAGGCCTAATGCAGTGTTGTTTCAACAACTACTTAACGAGAGCTTCAAGATAGAAGCTAGGGAGAGGCAACCTGGAGAACATCTTGGAGCGGCAGACACCGTCTCTACAACCGAGACCCAACTTGTAGGCCTAATGCAGTGTTGTTTCAACAACTACTTAACGAGAGCTTCAAGATAGAAGCTAGGAGAGGCAATCTGGAGAACATCTTGGAGCGGCAGACACCGTCTCTACAACCCAGACCCAACTTGTAGGCCTAATGCACTGTTGTTTCAACAACTACTTAACGAGAGCTTCAAGATAGAAGCTAGGGAGAGGCAACCTGGAGAACATCTTGGAGCGGCGGACACCTTCTCTACAACCTAGCCCCAACTTATAGGCCTAATGCAGTGTTGTTTCAACAACTACTTAACGAGAGCTTCAAGATAGAAGCTAGAACGAGGCAACCTGGAGAACACCTTGGAGCGGCAGACACCGTCTCTACAACCCAGACCCAACTTGTAGGCCTAATGCAGTGTTGTTTCAACAACTACTTAACGAGAGCTTCAAGATAGAAGCTAGAGCGAGGCAACCTGGAGAACACCTTGGAGCGGCAGACACCGTCTCTACAACCCAGACCCAACTTGTAGGCCTAATGCAGTGTTGTTTCAACAACTACTTAACGAGAGCTTCAAGATAGAAGCTAGGGAGAGGCAACCTGGAGAACATCCCGGAGCGGCAGACATCTTCTCTACAACCTAGACCCAACTTATAGGCCTAATGCAGTGTTTTTTCAACAACTACTTAACGAGAGCTTCAAGATAGAAGATAGAGCGAGGCAACCTGGAGAACACCTTGGAGCGGCAGACACCGTCTCTACAACCCAGACCCAACTTGTAGGCCTAATGCAGTGTTGTTTCAACAACTACTTAACGAGAGCTTCAAGATAGAAGCTAGGGAGAGGCAACCTGGAGAACACCTTGGAGCGGCAGACACCGTCTCTACAACCCAGACCCAACTTATAGGCCTAATGCAGTGTTGTTTCAACAACTACCTAACGAGAGCTTCAAGATGGAAGCTAGGGAGAGGCAACCTGGAGAACATCTTGGAGCAACAGACACCGTCTCTACAACCCAGACCCAACTTGTAGGCCTAATGCAGTGTTGTTTCAACAACTACTTAACGAGAGCTTCAAGATAGAAGCTAGGGAGAGGCAACCTGGAGAACACCTTGGAGCAGCAGACACCGTCTCTACAACCCAGACCCAACTAGTAGGCCTAATGCAGTGTTGTTTCAACAACTACTTAACGAGAGCTTCAAGATAGAAGCTAGGGAGAGGCAACCTGGAGAACATCTTGGAGCGGCAGACACCGTCTCTACAACCCAGACCCAACTTGTAGGCCTAATGCAGTGTTGTTTCAACAACTACTTAATGAGAGCTTCAAGATAGAAGCTAGGGAGAGGCAACCTGGAGAACACCTTGGAGCGGCAGACACCGTCTCTACAACCCAGAACCAACTTGTAGGCCTAATGCAGTATTGTTTCAACAACTACTTAACGAGAGCTTCAAGATAGAAGCTAGGGAGAGGCAACCTGGAGAACACCTTGGAGCGGCAGACACCATCTCTACAACCCAGACCCAACTTGTAGGCCTAATGCAGTGTTGTTTCAACAACTACTTAACGAGAGCTTCAAGATAGAAGCTAGGGAGAGGCAACCTGGAGAACATCTTGGAGTGGCAGACACCGTCTCTACAACCCAGACCCAACTTGTAGGCCTAATGCAGTGTTGTTTCAACAACTACTTAACGAGAGCTTCAAGATAGAAGCTAGGGAGAGGCAATCTGGAGTACATCTTGGAGCGGCAGACACCGTCTCTACAACCCAGACCCAACTTGTAGGCCTAATGCACTGTTGTTTCTACAACTACTTAACGAGAGCTTCAAGATAGAAGCTAGGGAGAGGCAACCTGGAGAACACCTTGGAGCGGCAGACACCGTCTCTACAACCCAGACCCAACTTGTAGGCCTAATGCAGTGTTGTTTCAACAACTACTTAACGAGAGCTTCAAGATAGAAGCTAGGGAGAGGCAATCTGGAGAACATCTTGGAGCGGCAGACACCGTCTCTACAACCCAGACCCAACTTGTAGGCCTAATGCAGTGTTGTTTCAACAACTACTTAACGAGAGCTTCAAGATAGAAGCTAGGGAGAGGCAACCTGGAGAAAATCTTGGAGCGGCAGACACCTTCTCTACAAACTAGACCCAACTTATAGGCCGAATGCAGTGTTGTTTCAACAACTACTTAACGAGAGCTTCAAGATAGAAGCTAGAGCGAGGCAACCTGGAGAACACCTTGGAGCGGCAGACACCGTCTCTACAACCCAGACCCAACTTGTAGGCCTAATGCAGTGTTGTTTCAACAATTACTTAACGAGTGCTTCAAGATAGAAGCTAGGGAGAGGCAACCTGGAGAACACCTTGGAGCGGCAGACACCGTCTCTACAACCCAGACCCAACTCGTAGGCCTAATGCAGTGTTGTTTCAACAACTACTTAACGAGAGCTTCAAGATGGAAGCTAGGGAGAGGCAACATGGAGAACATCTTGGAGCAGCAGACACCGTCTCTACAACCCAGACCCAACTTGTAGGCCTAATGCAGTGTTGTTTCAACAACTACTTAACGAGAGCTTCAAGATAGAAGCTAGGGAGAGGCAACCTGGAGAACATCTTGGAGCGGCAGACACTGTCTCTACAACCCAGACCCAACTTGTAGGCCTAATGCAGTGTTGTTTCAACAACTACTTAACGAGAGCTTCAAGATAGAAGCTAGGAGAGGCAATCTGGAGAACATCTTGGAGCGGCAGACACCGTCTCTACAACCCAGACCCAACTTGTAGGCCTAATGCACTGTTGTTTCAACAACTACTTAACGAGAGCTTCAAGATAGAAGCTAGGGAGAGGCAACCTGGAGAACATCTTGGAGCGGCGGACTCCTTCTCTACAACCTATCCCCAACTTATAGGCCTAATGCAGTGTTGTTTCAACAACTACTTAACGAGAGTTTCAAGATAGAAGCTAGAGCGAGGCAACCTGGAGAACACCTTGGAGCGGCAGACACCGTCTCTACAACCCAGACCCAACTTGTAGGCCTAATGCAGTGTTGTTTCAACAACTACTTAACGAGAGCTTCAAGATGGAAGCTAGAGCGAGGCAACCTGAAGAACACCTTGGAGCGGCAGACACCGTCTCTACAACCCAGACCCAACTTGTAGGCCTAATGCAGTGTTGTTTCAACAACTACTTAACGAGAGCTTCAAGATAGAAGCTAGGGAGAGGCAACCTGGAGAACATCTTGGAGCGGCAGACATCTTCTCTACAACCTAGACCCAACTTATAGGCCTAATGCAGTTTTTTTTCAACAACTACTTAACGAGAGCTTCAAGATAGAAGCTAGAGCGAGGCAACCTGGAGAACACCTTGGAGCGGCAGACACCGTCTCTACAACCCAGACCCAACTTGTAGGCCTAATGCAGTGTTGTTTCAACAACTACTTAACGAGAGCTTCAAGATGGAAGCTAGGGAGAGGCAACCTGGAGAACATCTTGGAGCAACAGACACCGTCTCTACAACCCAGACCCAACTTGTAGGCCTAATGCAGTGTTGTTTCAACAACTACTTAACGAGAGCTTCAAGATAGAAGCTAGGGAGAGGCAACCTGGAGAACACCTTGGAGCAGCAGACACCGTCTCTACAACCCAGACCCAACCAGTAGGCCTAATGCAGTGTTGTTTCAACAACTACTTAACGAGAGCTTCAAGATAGAAGCTAGGGAGAGGCAACCTGGAGAACACCTTGGAGCGGCAGACACCGTCTCTACAACCCAGAACCAACTTGTAGGCCTAATGCAGTATTGTTTCAACAACTACTTAACGAGAGCTTCAAGATAGAAGCTAGGGAGAGGCAACCTGGAGAACACCTTGGAGCGGCAGACACCATCTCTACAACCCAGACCCAACTTGTAGGCCTAATGCAGTGTTGTTTCAACAACTACTTAACGAGAGCTTCAAGATAGAAGCTAGGGAGAGGCAACCTGGAGAACATCTTGGAGCGGCAGACACCGTCTCTACAACCCACCCCCAACTTGTAGGCCTAATGCAGTGTTGTTTCAACAACTACTTAACGAGAGCTTCAAGATAGAAGCTAGTGAGAGGCAATCTGGAGAACATCTTGGAGCGGCAGACACCGTCTCTACAACCCAGACCCAACTTGTAGGCCTAATGCACTGTTGTTTCTACAACTACTTAACGAGAGCTTCAAGATAGAAGCTAGGGAGAGGCAACCTGGAGAACACCTTGGAACGGCAGACACCGTCTCTACAACCCAGACCCAACTTGTAGGCCTAATGCAGTGTTGTTTCAACAACTACTTAACGAGAGCTTCAAGATAGAAGCTAGGGAGAGGCAATCTGGAGAACATCTTGGAGCGGCAGACACCGTCTCTACAACCCAGACCCAACTTGTAGGCCTAATGCACTGTTGTTTCTACAACTACTTAACGAGAGCTTCAAGATAGAAGCTAGGGAGAGGCAACATGGAGAACACCTTGGAGCGGCAGACACCGTCTCTACAACCCAGACCCAACTTGTAGGCCTAATGCACTGTTGTTTCAACAACTACTTAACGAGAGCTTCAAGATAGAAGCTAGGGAGAGGCAACCTGGAGAACACCTTGGAGCGGCAGACACCATCTCTACAACCCAGACCCAACTTGTAAACCTAATGCAATGTTGTTTCAACAACTACTTAACGAGAGCTTCAAGATAGTAGCTAGGGAGAGGCAACCTGGAGAACACCTTGGAGCGGCAGACACCGTCTCTACAACCCCGACCCAACTTGTAGGCCTAATGCAGTGTTGTTTCAACAACTACTTAACGAGAGCTTCAAGATAGAAGCTAGGGAGAAGCAACCTGAAGAACATCTTGGAGCAACAGACACCGTCTCTACAACCCAGACCCAACTTGTAGGCCTAATGCAGTGTTGTTTCAACAACTACTTAACGAGAGCTTCAAGATAGAAGCTAGGGAGAGGCAACCTGGAGAACACCTTGGAGCGGCAGACACCGTCTCTACAACCCAGAACCAACTTGTAGGCCTAATGCAGTATTGTTTCAACAACTACTTAACGAGAGCTTCAAGATAGAAGCTAGGGAGAGGCAACCTGGAGAACACCTTGGAGCGGCAGACACCATCTCTACAACCCAGACCCAACTTGTAGGCCTAATGCAGTGTTGTTTCAACAACTACTTAACGAGAGCTTCAAGATAGAAGCTAGGGAGAGACAACCTGGAGAACATCTTGGAGCGGCAGACACCGTCTCTACAACCAAGACCCAACTTGTAGGCCTAATGCAGTGTTGTTTCAACAACTACTTAACGAGAGCTTCAAGATAGAAGCTAGGGAGAGGCAATCTGGAGAACATCTTGGAGCGGCAGACACCGTCTCTACAACCCAGACCCAACTTGTAGGCCTAATGCACTTTTGTTTCAACAACTACTTAACGAGAGCTTCAAGATAGAAGCTAGGGAGAGGCAACCTGGAGAACATCTTGGAGCGGCGGACACCTTCTCTACAACCTAGACCCAACTTATAGGCCTAATGCAGTGTTGTTTCAACAACTACTTAACGAGAGCTTCAAGATAGAAGCTAGGGAGAGGCAACCTGGAGAACACCTTAGAGCGGCAGACACCATCTCTACAACCCAGACCCAACTTGTAGGCCTAATGCAGTGTTGTTTCAACAACTACTTAACGAGAGCTTCAAGATAGAAGCTAGGGAGAGGCAACCTGGAGAACATCTTGGAGCGGCAGACACCTTCTCTACAAACTAGACCCAACTTATAGGCCTAATGCAGTGTTGTTTCAACAACTACTTAACGAGAGCTTCAAGATAGAAGCTAGAGCGAGGCAACCTGGAGAACACCTTGGAGCGGCAGACACCGTCTCTACAACCCAGACCCAACTTGTAGGCCTAATGCAGTGTTGTTTCAACAACTACTTAACGAGAGCTTCAAAATAGAAGCTAGGGAGAGGCAACCTGGAGAACACCTTGGAGCAGCAGACACCGTCTCTACAGCCCAGACCCAACTAGTAGGCCTAATGCAGTATTGTTTCAACAACTACTTAACGAGAGCTTCAAGATAGAAGCTAGGGAGAGGCAACCTGGAGAACATCTTGGAGCGGCAGACATCGTCTCTACAACCCAGACCCAACTTGTAGGCCTAATGCAGTGTTGTTTCAACAACTACTTAACGAGAGCTTCAAGATAGAAGCTAGGGAGAGGCAACCTGGAGAACACCTTGGAGCGGCAGACACCGTCTCTACAACCCAGAACCAACTTGTAGGCCTAATGCAGTGTTGTTTCAACAACTACTTAACGAGAGCTTCAAGATAGAAGCTAGGGAGAGGCAACCTGGAGAACATCTTGGAGCGGCAGACACCTTCTCTACAAACTAGACCCAACTTATAGGCCTAATGCAGTGTTGTTTCAACAACTACTTAACAAGAGCTTCAAGATAGAAGCTAGAGCGAGGCAACCTGGAGAACACCTTGGAGCGGCAGACACCGTCTCTACAACCCAGACCCAACTTGTAGGCCTAATGCAGTGTTGTTTCAACAACTACTTAACGAGAGCTTCAAGATAGAAGCTAGGGAGAGGCAACCTGGAGAACATCTTGGAGCGGCAGACATCTTCTCTACAACCTATACCCAACATATAGGCCTAATGCAGTGTTGTTTCAACAACTACTTAACGAGAGCTTCAAGATAGAAGCTAGAGCGAGGCATCCTGGAGAACACCTTGGAGCGGCAGACACCGTCTCTACAACCCAGACCCAACTTGTAGGCCTAATGCAGTGTTGTTTCAACAACTACTTAACGAGAGCTTCAAGATAGAAGCTAGGGAGAGGCAACCTGGAGAACACCTTGGAGCGGCAGACACCGTCTCTACAACCCAGACCCAACTCGTAGGCCTAATGCAGTGTTGTTTCAACAACTACTTAACGAGAGCTTCAAGATGGAAGCTAGGGAGAGGCAACCTGGAGAACATCTTGGAGCAACAGACACCGTCTCTACAACCCAGACCCAACTTGTAGGCCTAATGCAGTGTTGTTTCAACAACTACTTAACGAGAGCTTCAAGATAGAAGCTAGGGAGAGGCAACCTGGAGAACACCTTGGAGCAGCAGACACCGTCTCTACAACCCAGACCCAACTAGTAGGCCTAATGCAGTGTTGTTTCAACAACTACTTAACGAGAGCTTCAAGATAGAAGCTAGGGAGAGGCAACCTGGAGAACATCTTGGAGCAGCAGACACCGTCTCTACAACCCAGACCCAACTAGTAGGCCTAATGCAGTGTTGTTTCAACAACTACTTAACGAGAGCTTCAAGATAGAAGCTAGAGCGAGGCATCCTGGAGAACACCTTGGAGCGGCAGACACCGTCTCTACAACCCAGACCCAACTTGTAGGCCTAATGCAGTGTTGTTTCAACAACTACTTAACGAGAGCTTCAAGATAGAAGCTAGGGAGAGGCAACCTGGAGAACACCTTGGAGCGGCAGACACCGTCTCTACAACCCAGACCCAACTCGTAGGCCTAATGCAGTGTTGTTTCAACAACTACTTAACGAGAGCTTCAAGATGGAAGCTAGGGAGAGGCAACCTGGAGAACATCTTGGAGCAACAGACACCGTCTCTACAACCCAGACCCAACTTGTAGGCCTAATGCAGTGTTGTTTCAACAACTACTTAACGAGAGCTTCAAGATAGAAGCTAGGGAGAGGCAACCTGGAGAACACCTTGGAGCAGCAGACACCGTCTCTACAACCCAGACCCAACTAGTAGGCCTAATGCAGTGTTGTTTCAACAACTACTTAACGAGAGCTTCAAGATAGAAGCTAGGGAGAGGCAACCTGGAGAACATCTTGGAGCGGCAGACACCGTCTCTACAACCCAGACCCAACTTGTAGGCCTAATGCAGTGTTGTTTCAACAACTACTTAACGAGAGCTTCAAGATAGAAGCTAGGGAGAGGCAACCTGGAGAACACCTTGGAGCGGCAGACACCGTCTCTACAACCCAGAACCAACTTGTAGGCCTAATGCAGTATTGTTTCAACAACTACTTAACGAGAGCTTCAAGATAGAAGCTAGGGAGAGGCAACCGGGAGAACACCTTGGAGCGGCAGACACCATCTCTACAAACCCAGACCCAACTTGTAGGCCTAATGCAGTGTTGTTTCAACAACTACTTAACGAGAGCTTCAAGATAGAAGCTAGGGAGAGGCAACCTGGAGAACATCTTGGAGCGGCAGACACCGTCTCTACAACCCAGACCCAACTTGTAGGCCTAATGCAGTGTTGTTTCAACAACTACTTAACGAGAGCTTCAAGATAGAAGCTAGGGAGAGGCAATCTGGAGAACATCTTGGAGCGGCAGACACCGTCTCTACAACCCAGACCCAACTTGTAGGCCTAATGCACTGTTGTTTCTACAACTACTTAACGAGAGCTTCAAGATAGAAGCTAGGGAGAGGCAACCTGGAGAACACCTTGGAACGGCAGACACCGTCTCTACAACCCAGACCCAACTTGTAGGCCTAATGCAGTGTTGTTTCAACAACTACTTAACGAGAGCTTCAAGATAGAAGCTAGGGAGAGGCAATCTGGAGAACATCTTGGAGCGGCAGACACCGTCTCTACAACCCAGACCCAACTTGTAGGCCTAATGCACTGTTGTTTCTACAACTACTTAACGAGAGCTTCAAGATAGAAGCTAGGGAGAGGCAACATGGAGAACACCTTGGAGCGGCAGACACCGTCTCTACAACCCAGACCCAACTTGTAGGCCTAATGCACTGTTGTTTCAACAACTACTTAACGAGAGCTTCAAGATAGAAGCTAGGGAGAGGCAACCTGGAGAACACCTTGGAGCGGCAGACACCATCTCTACAACCCAGACCCAACTTGTAAACCTAATGCAATGTTGTTTCAACAACTACTTAACGAGAGCTTCAAGATAGTAGCTAGGGAGAGGCAACCTGGAGAACACCTTGGAGCGGCAGACACCGTCTCTACAACCCCGACCCAACTTGTAGGCCTAATGCAGTGTTGTTTCAACAACTACTTAACGAGAGCTTCAAGATAGAAGCTAGGGAGAAGCAACCTGAAGAACATCTTGGAGCAACAGACACCGTCTCTACAACCCAGACCCAACTTGTAGGCCTAATGCAGTGTTGTTTCAACAACTACTTAACGAGAGCTTCAAGATAGAAGCTAGGGAGAGGCAACCTGGAGAACACCTTGGAGCGGCAGACACCGTCTCTACAACCCAGAACCAACTTGTAGGCCTAATGCAGTATTGTTTCAACAACTACTTAACGAGAGCTTCAAGATAGAAGCTAGGGAGAGGCAACCTGGAGAACACCTTGGAGCGGCAGACACCATCTCTACAACCCAGACCCAACTTGTAGGCCTAATGCAGTGTTGTTTCAACAACTACTTAACGAGAGCTTCAAGATAGAAGCTAGGGAGAGACAACCTGGAGAACATCTTGGAGCGGCAGACACCGTCTCTACAACCAAGACCCAACTTGTAGGCCTAATGCAGTGTTGTTTCAACAACTACTTAACGAGAGCTTCAAGATAGAAGCTAGGGAGAGGCAATCTGGAGAACATCTTGGAGCGGCAGACACCGTCTCTACAACCCAGACCCAACTTGTAGGCCTAATGCACTTTTGTTTCAACAACTACTTAACGAGAGCTTCAAGATAGAAGCTAGGGAGAGGCAACCTGGAGAACATCTTGGAGCGGCGGACACCTTCTCTACAACCTAGACCCAACTTATAGGCCTAATGCAGTGTTGTTTCAACAACTACTTAACGAGAGCTTCAAGATAGAAGCTAGGGAGAGGCAACCTGGAGAACACCTTAGAGCGGCAGACACCATCTCTACAACCCAGACCCAACTTGTAGGCCTAATGCAGTGTTGTTTCAACAACTACTTAACGAGAGCTTCAAGATAGAAGCTAGGGAGAGGCAACCTGGAGAACATCTTGGAGCGGCAGACACCTTCTCTACAAACTAGACCCAACTTATAGGCCTAATGCAGTGTTGTTTCAACAACTACTTAACGAGAGCTTCAAGATAGAAGCTAGAGCGAGGCAACCTGGAGAACACCTTGGAGCGGCAGACACCGTCTCTACAACCCAGACCCAACTTGTAGGCCTAATGCAGTGTTGTTTCAACAACTACTTAACGAGAGCTTCAAAATAGAAGCTAGGGAGAGGCAACCTGGAGAACACCTTGGAGCAGCAGACACCGTCTCTACAGCCCAGACCCAACTAGTAGGCCTAATGCAGTATTGTTTCAACAACTACTTAACGAGAGCTTCAAGATAGAAGCTAGGGAGAGGCAACCTGGAGAACATCTTGGAGCGGCAGACATCGTCTCTACAACCCAGACCCAACTTGTAGGCCTAATGCAGTGTTGTTTCAACAACTACTTAACGAGAGCTTCAAGATAGAAGCTAGGGAGAGGCAACCTGGAGAACACCTTGGAGCGGCAGACACCGTCTCTACAACCCAGAACCAACTTGTAGGCCTAATGCAGTGTTGTTTCAACAACTACTTAACGAGAGCTTCAAGATAGAAGCTAGGGAGAGGCAACCTGGAGAACATCTTGGAGCGGCAGACACCTTCTCTACAAACTAGACCCAACTTATAGGCCTAATGCAGTGTTGTTTCAACAACTACTTAACAAGAGCTTCAAGATAGAAGCTAGAGCGAGGCAACCTGGAGAACACCTTGGAGCGGCAGACACCGTCTCTACAACCCAGACCCAACTTGTAGGCCTAATGCAGTGTTGTTTCAACAACTACTTAACGAGAGCTTCAAGATAGAAGCTAGGGAGAGGCAACCTGGAGAACATCTTGGAGCGGCAGACATCTTCTCTACAACCTATACCCAACATATAGGCCTAATGCAGTGTTGTTTCAACAACTACTTAACGAGAGCTTCAAGATAGAAGCTAGAGCGAGGCATCCTGGAGAACACCTTGGAGCGGCAGACACCGTCTCTACAACCCAGACCCAACTTGTAGGCCTAATGCAGTGTTGTTTCAACAACTACTTAACGAGAGCTTCAAGATAGAAGCTAGGGAGAGGCAACCTGGAGAACACCTTGGAGCGGCAGACACCGTCTCTACAACCCAGACCCAACTCGTAGGCCTAATGCAGTGTTGTTTCAACAACTACTTAACGAGAGCTTCAAGATGGAAGCTAGGGAGAGGCAACCTGGAGAACATCTTGGAGCAACAGACACCGTCTCTACAACCCAGACCCAACTTGTAGGCCTAATGCAGTGTTGTTTCAACAACTACTTAACGAGAGCTTCAAGATAGAAGCTAGGGAGAGGCAACCTGGAGAACACCTTGGAGCAGCAGACACCGTCTCTACAACCCAGACCCAACTAGTAGGCCTAATGCAGTGTTGTTTCAACAACTACTTAACGAGAGCTTCAAGATAGAAGCTAGGGAGAGGCAACCTGGAGAACATCTTGGAGCAGCAGACACCGTCTCTACAACCCAGACCCAACTAGTAGGCCTAATGCAGTGTTGTTTCAACAACTACTTAACGAGAGCTTCAAGATAGAAGCTAGAGCGAGGCATCCTGGAGAACACCTTGGAGCGGCAGACACCGTCTCTACAACCCAGACCCAACTTGTAGGCCTAATGCAGTGTTGTTTCAACAACTACTTAACGAGAGCTTCAAGATAGAAGCTAGGGAGAGGCAACCTGGAGAACACCTTGGAGCGGCAGACACCGTCTCTACAACCCAGACCCAACTCGTAGGCCTAATGCAGTGTTGTTTCAACAACTACTTAACGAGAGCTTCAAGATGGAAGCTAGGGAGAGGCAACCTGGAGAACATCTTGGAGCAACAGACACCGTCTCTACAACCCAGACCCAACTTGTAGGCCTAATGCAGTGTTGTTTCAACAACTACTTAACGAGAGCTTCAAGATAGAAGCTAGGGAGAGGCAACCTGGAGAACACCTTGGAGCAGCAGACACCGTCTCTACAACCCAGACCCAACTAGTAGGCCTAATGCAGTGTTGTTTCAACAACTACTTAACGAGAGCTTCAAGATAGAAGCTAGGGAGAGGCAACCTGGAGAACATCTTGGAGCGGCAGACACCGTCTCTACAACCCAGACCCAACTTGTAGGCCTAATGCAGTGTTGTTTCAACAACTACTTAACGAGAGCTTCAAGATAGAAGCTAGGGAGAGGCAACCTGGAGAACACCTTGGAGCGGCAGACACCGTCTCTACAACCCAGAACCAACTTGTAGGCCTAATGCAGTATTGTTTCAACAACTACTTAACGAGAGCTTCAAGATAGAAGCTAGGGAGAGGCAACCGGGAGAACACCTTGGAGCGGCAGACACCATCTCTACAAACCCAGACCCAACTTGTAGGCCTAATGCAGTGTTGTTTCAACAACTACTTAACGAGAGCTTCAAGATAGAAGCTAGGGAGAGGCAACCTGGAGAACATCTTGGAGCGGCAGACACCGTCTCTACAACCCAGACCCAACTTGTAGGCCTAATGCAGTGTTGTTTCAACAACTACTTAACGAGAGCTTCAAGATAGAAGCTAGGGAGAGGCAATCTGGAGAACATCTTGGAGCGGCAGACACCGTCTCTACAACCCAGACCCAACTTGTAGGCCTAATGCACTGTTGTTTCAACAACTACTTAACGAGAGCTTCAAGATAGAAGCTAGGGAGAGGCAACCTGGAGAACACCTTAGAGCGGCAGACACCATATCTACAACCCAGACCCAACTTGTAGGCCTAATGCAGTGTTGTTTCAACAACTACTTAACGAGAGCTTCAAGATAGAAGCTAGGGAGAGGCAATCTGGAGAACATCTTGGAGAGGCAGACACCGTCTCTACAACCCAGACCCAACTTGTAGGCCTAATGCAGTGTTGTTTCAACATCTACTTAACGAGAGCTTCAAGATAGAAGCTAGGGAGAGGCAACCTGGAGAACATCTTGGAGCGGCAGACACCTTCTCTACAAACTAGACCCAACTTATAGGCCTAATGCAGTGTTGTTTCAACAACTACTTAACGAGAGCTTCAAGATAGAAGCTAGAGCGAGGCAACCTGGAGAACACCTTGGAGCGGCAGACACCGTCTCTACAACCCAGACCCAACTTGTAGGCCTAATGCAGTGTTGTTTCAACAACTACTTAACGAGTGCTTCAAGATAGGAGCTAGGGAGAGGCAACCTGGAGAACACCTTGGAGCGGCAGACACCGTCTCTACAACCCAGACCCAACTCGTAGGCCTAATGCAGTGTTGTTTCAACAACTACTTAACGAGAGCTTCAAGATGGAAGCTAGGGAGAGGCAACATGGAGAACATCTTGGAGCAGCAGACACCGTCTCTACAACCCAGACCCAACTTGTAGGCCTAATGCAGTGTTGTTTCAACAACTACTTAACGAGAGCTTCAAGATAGAAGCTAAGGAGAGGCAACATGGAGAACACCTTGGAGCGGCAGACACCGTCTCTACAACCCAGACCCAACTTGTAGGCCTAATGCAGTATTGTTTCAACAACTACTTAACGAGAGCTTCAAGATAGAAGCTAGGGAGAGGCAACCTGGAGAACACCTTGGAGCGGCAGACACCGTCTCTACAACCCAGAACCAACTTGTAGGCCTAATGCAGTATTGTTTCAACAACTACATAACGAGAGCTTCAAGATAGAAGCTAGGGAGAGGCAACCTGGAGAACACCTTGGAGCGGCAGACACCATCTCTACAACCCAGACCCAACTTATAGGCCTAATGCAGTGTTGTTTCAACAACTACCTAACGAGAGCTTCAAGATGGAAGCTAGGGAGAGGCAACCTGGAGAACATCTTGGAGCAACAGACACCGTCTCTACAACCCAGACCCAACTTGTAGGCCTAATGCAGTGTTGTTTCAACAACTACTTAACGAGAGCTTCAAGATAGAAGCTAGGGAGAGGCAACCTGGAGAACACCTTGGAGCAGCAGACACCGTCTCTACAACCCAGACCCAACTAGTAGGCCTAATGCAGTGTTGTTTCAACAACTACTTAACGAGAGCTTCAAGATAGAAGCTAGGGAGAGGCAACCTGGAGAACATCTTGGAGCGGCAGACACCGTCTCTACAACCCAGACCCAACTTGTAGGCCTAATGCAGTGTTGTTTCAACAACTACTTAATGAGAGCTTCAAGATAGAAGCTAGGGAGAGGCAACCTGGAGAACACCTTGGAGCGGCAGACACCGTCTCTACAACCCAGAACCAACTTGTAGGCCTAATGCAGTATTGTTTCAACAACTACTTAACGAGAGCTTCAAGATAGAAGCTAGGGAGAGGCAACCTGGAGAACACCTTGGAGCGGCAGACACCATCTCTACAACCCAGACCCAACTTGTAGGCCTAATGCAGTGTTGTTTCAACAACTACTTAACGAGAGCTTCAAGATAGAAGCTAGGGAGAGGCAACCTGGAGAACATCTTGGAGTGGCAGACACCGTCTCTACAACCCAGACCCAACTTGTAGGCCTAATGCAGTGTTGTTTCAACAACTACTTAACGAGAGCTTCAAGATAGAAGCTAGGGAGAGGCAATCTGGAGAACATCTTGGAGCGGCAGACACCGTCTCTACAACCCAGACCCAACTTGTAGGCCTAATGCACTGTTGTTTCTACAACTACTTAACGAGAGCTTCAAGATAGAAGCTAGGGAGAGGCAACCTGGAGAACACCTTGGAGCGGCAGACACCGTCTCTACAACCCAGACCCAACTTGTAGGCCTAATGCAGTGTTGTTTCAACAACTACTTAACGAGAGCTTCAAGATAGAAGCTAGGGAGAGGCAATCTGGAGAACATCTTGGAGCGGCAGACACCGTCTCTACAACCCAGACCCAACTTGTAGGCCTAATGCAGTGTTGTTTCAACAACTACTTAACGAGAGCTTCAAGATAGAAGCTAGGGAGAGGCAACCTGGAGAAAATCTTGGAGCGGCAGACACCTTCTCTACAAACTAGACCCAACTTATAGGCCGAATGCAGTGTTGTTTCAACAACTACTTAACGAGAGCTTCAAGATAGAAGCTAGAGCGAGGCAACCTGGAGAACACCTTGGAGCGGCAGACACCGTCTCTACAACCCAGACCCAACTTGTAGGCCTAATGCAGTGTTGTTTCAACAATTACTTAACGAGTGCTTCAAGATAGAAGCTAGGGAGAGGCAACCTGGAGAACACCTTGGAGCGGCAGACACCGTCTCTACAACCCAGACCCAACTCGTAGGCCTAATGCAGTGTTGTTTCAACAACTACTTAACGAGAGCTTCAAGATGGAAGCTAGGGAGAGGCAACATGGAGAACATCTTGGAGCAGCAGACACCGTCTCTACAACCCAGACCCAACTTGTAGGCCTAATGCAGTGTTGTTTCAACAACTACTTAACGAGAGCTTCAAGATAGAAGCTAGGGAGAGGCAACCTGGAGAACATCTTGGAGCGGCAGACACTGTCTCTACAACCCAGACCCAACTTGTAGGCCTAATGCAGTGTTGTTTCAACAACTACTTAACGAGAGCTTCAAGATAGAAGCTAGGGAGAGGCAACCTGGAGAACATCTTGGAGCGGCAGACACCGTCTCTACAACCCAGACCCAACTTGTAGGCCTAATGCAGTGTTGTTTCAACAACTACTTAACGAGAGCTTCAAGATAGAAGCTAGGGAGAGGCAACCTGGAGAACACCTTGGAGCGGCAGACACCGTCTCTACAACCCAGAACCAACTTGTAGGCCTAATGCAGTATTGTTTCAACAACTACTTAACGAGAGCTTCAAGATAGAAGCTAGGGAGAGGCAACCGGGAGAACACCTTGGAGCGGCAGACACCATCTCTACAAACCCAGACCCAACTTGTAGGCCTAATGCAGTGTTGTTTCAACAACTACTTAACGAGAGCTTCAAGATAGAAGCTAGGGAGAGGCAATCTGGAGAACATCTTGGAGAGGCAGACACCGTCTCTACAACCCAGACCCAACTTGTAGGCCTAATGCAGTGTTGTTTCAACATCTACTTAACGAGAGCTTCAAGATAGAAGCTAGGGAGAGGCAACCTGGAGAAAATCTTGGAGCGGCAGACACCTTCTCTACAAACTAGACCCAACTTATAGGCCTAATGCAGTGTTGTTTCAACAACTACTTAACGAGAGCTTCAAGATAGAAGCTAGAGCGAGGCAACCTGGAGAACACCTTGGAGCGGCAGACACCGTCTCTACAACCCAGACCCAACTTGTAGGCCTAATGCAGTGTTGTTTCAACAACTACTTAACGAGTGCTTCAAGATAGGAGCTAGGGAGAGGCAACCTGGAGAACACCTTGGAGCGGCAGACACCGTCTCTACAACCCAGACCCAACTCGTAGGCCTAATGCAGTGTTGTTTCAACAACTACTTAACGAGAGCTTCAAGATGGAAGCTAGGGAGAGGCAACATGGAGAACATCTTGGAGCAGCAGACACCGTCTCTACAACCCAGACCCAACTTGTAGGCCTAATGCAGTGTTGTTTCAACAACTACTTAACGAGAGCTTCAAGATAGAAGCTAGGGAGAGGCAACATGGAGAACACCTTGGAGCGGCAGACACCGTCTCTACAACCCAGACCCAACTTGTAGGCCTAATGCAGTATTGTTTCAACAACTACTTAACGAGAGCTTCAAGATGGAAGCTAGGGAGAGGCAACCTGGAGAACACCTTGGAGCGGCAGACACCGTCTCTACAACCCAGAACCAACTTGTAGGCCTAATGCAGTATTGTTTCAACAACTACATAACGAGAGCTTCAAGATAGAAGCTAGGGAGAGGCAACCTGGAGAACACCTTGGAGCGGCAGACACCATCTCTACAACCCAGACCCAACTTATAGACCTAATGCAGTGTTGTTTCAACAACTACCTAACGAGAGCTTCAAGATGGAAGCTAGGGAGAGGCAACCTGGAGAACATCTTGGAGCAACAGACACCGTCTCTACAACCCAGACCCAACTTGTAGGCCTAATGCAGTGTTGTTTCAACAACGACTTAACGAGAGCTTCAAGATAGAAGCTAGGGAGAGGCAACCTGGAGAACACCTTGGAGCAGCAGACACCGTCTCTACAACCCAGACCCAACTAGTAGGCCTAATGCAGTGTTGTTTCAACAACTACTTAACGAGAGCTTCAAGATAGAAGCTAGGGAGAGGCAACCTGGAGAACATCTTGGAGCGGCAGACACCGTCTCTACAACCCAGACCCAACTTGTAGGCCTAATGCAGTGTTGTTTCAACAACTACTTAATGAGAGCTTCAAGATAGAAGCTAGGGAGAGGCAACCTGGAGAACACCTTGGAGCGGCAGACACCGTCTCTACAACCCAGAACCAACTTGTAGGCCTAATGCAGTATTGTTTCAACAACTACTTAACGAGAGCTTCAAGATAGAAGCTAGGGAGAGGCAACCTGGAGAACACCTTGGAGCGGCAGACACCATCTCTACAACCCAGACCCAACTTGTAGGCCTAATGCAGTGTTGTTTCAACAACTACTTAACGAGAGCTTCAAGATAGAAGCTAGGGAGAGGCAACCTGGAGAACATCTTGGAGTGGCAGACACCGTCTCTACAACCCAGACCCAACTTGTAGGCCTAATGCAGTGTTGTTTCAACAACTACTTAACGAGAGCTTCAAGATAGAAGCTAGGGAGAGGCAATCTGGAGAACATCTTGGAGCGGCAGACACCGTCTCTACAACCCAGACCCAACTTGTAGGCCTAATGCACTGTTGTTTCTACAACTACTTAACGAGAGCTTCAAGATAGAAGCTAGGGAGAGGCAACCTGGAGAACACCTTGGAGCGGCAGACACCGTCTCTACAACCCAGACCCAACTTGTAGGCCTAATGCAGTGTTGTTTCAACAACTACTTAACGAGAGCTTCAAGATAGAAGCTAGGGAGAGGCAA
This sequence comes from Ranitomeya imitator, assembly GCF_032444005.1. NCBI lineage: Eukaryota > Metazoa > Chordata > Amphibia > Anura > Dendrobatidae > Ranitomeya > Ranitomeya imitator. The sequence continues at coordinate 72,921,093 of NC_091285.1, forward strand.
TCTGGAGAACATCTTGGAGCGGCAGACACCGTCTCTACAACCCAGACCCAACTTGTAGGCCTAATGCAGTGTTGTTTCAACAACTACTTAACGAGAGCTTCAAGATAGAAGCTAGGGAGAGGCAACCTGGAGAAAATCTTGGAGCGGCAGACACCTTCTCTACAAACTAGACCCAACTTATAGGCCGAATGCAGTGTTGTTTCAACAACTACTTAACGAGAGCTTCAAGATAGAAGCTAGAGCGAGGCAACCTGGAGAACACCTTGGAGCGGCAGACACCGTCTCTACAACCCAGACCCAACTTGTAGGCCTAATGCAGTGTTGTTTCAACAATTACTTAACGAGTGCTTCAAGATAGAAGCTAGGGAGAGGCAACCTGGAGAACACCTTGGAGCGGCAGACACCGTCTCTACAACCCAGACCCAACTCGTAGGCCTAATGCAGTGTTGTTTCAACAACTACTTAACGAGAGCTTCAAGATGGAAGCTAGGGAGAGGCAACATGGAGAACATCTTGGAGCAGCAGACACCGTCTCTACAACCCAGACCCAACTTGTAGGCCTAATGCAGTGTTGTTTCAACAACTACTTAACGAGAGCTTCAAGATAGAAGCTAGGGAGAGGCAACCTGGAGAACATCTTGGAGCGGCAGACACTGTCTCTACAACCCAGACCCAACTTGTAGGCCTAATGCAGTGTTGTTTCAACAACTACTTAACGAGAGCTTCAAGATGGAAGCTAGGAGAGGCAATCTGGAGAACATCTTGGAGCGGCAGACACCGTCTCTACAACCCAGACCCAACTTGTAGGCCTAATGCACTGTTGTTTCAACAACTACTTAACGAGAGCTTCAAGATAGAAGCTAGGGAGAGGCAACCTGGAGAACATCTTGGAGCGGCGGACTCCTTCTCTACAACCTAGCCCCAACTTATAGGCCTAATGCAGTGTTGTTTCAACAACTACTTAACGAGAGTTTCAAGATAGAAGCTAGAGCGAGGCAACCTGGAGAACACCTTGGAGCGGCAGACACCGTCTCTACAACCCAGACCCAACTTGTAGGCCTAATGCAGTGTTGTTTCAACAACTACTTAACGAGAGCTTCAAGATGGAAGCTAGAGCGAGGCAACCTGAAGAACACCTTGGAGCGGCAGACACCGTCTCTACAACCCAGACCCAACTTGTAGGCCTAATGCAGTGTTGTTTCAACAACTACTTAACGAGAGCTTCAAGATAGAAGCTAGGGAGAGGCAACCTGGAGAACATCTTGGAGCGGCAGACATCTTCTCTACAACCTAGACCCAACTTATAGGCCTAATGCAGTTTTTTTTCAACAACTACTTAACGAGAGCTTCAAGATAGAAGCTAGAGCGAGGCAACCTGGAGAACACCTTGGAGCGGCAGACACCGTCTCTACAACCCAGACCCAACTTGTAGGCCTAATGCAGTGTTGTTTCAACAACTACTTAACGAGAGCTTCAAGATGGAAGCTAGGGAGAGGCAACCTGGAGAACATCTTGGAGCAACAGACACCGTCTCTACAACCCAGACCCAACTTGTAGGCCTAATGCAGTGTTGTTTCAACAACTACTTAACGAGAGCTTCAAGATAGAAGCTAGGGAGAGGCAACCTGGAGAACACCTTGGAGCAGCAGACACCGTCTCTACAACCCAGACCCAACCAGTAGGCCTAATGCAGTGTTGTTTCAACAACTACTTAACGAGAGCTTCAAGATAGAAGCTAGGGAGAGGCAACCTGGAGAACACCTTGGAGCGGCAGACACCGTCTCTACAACCCAGAACCAACTTGTAGGCCTAATGCAGTATTGTTTCAACAACTACTTAACGAGAGCTTCAAGATAGAAGCTAGGGAGAGGCAACCTGGAGAACACCTTGGAGCGGCAGACACCATCTCTACAACCCAGACCCAACTTGTAGGCCTAATGCAGTGTTGTTTCAACAACTACTTAACGAGAGCTTCAAGATAGAAGCTAGGGAGAGGCAACCTGGAGAACATCTTGGAGCGGCAGACACCGTCTCTACAACCCATTCCCAACTTGTAGGCCTAATGCAGTGTTGTTTCAACAACTACTTAACGAGAGCTTCAAGATAGAAGCTAGGGAGAGGCAATCTGGAGAACATCTTGGAGCGGCAGACACCGTCTCTACAACCCAGACCCAACTTGTAGGCCTAATGCACTGTTGTTTCTACAACTACTTAACGAGAGCTTCAAGATAGAAGCTAGGGAGAGGCAACCTGGAGAACACCTTGGAACGGCAGACACCGTCTCTACAACCCAGACCCAACTTGTAGGCCTAATGCAGTGTTGTTTCAACAACTACTTAACGAGAGCTTCAAGATAGAAGCTAGGGAGAGGCAATCTGGAGAACATCTTGGAGCGGCAGACACCGTCTCTACAACCCAGACCCAACTTGTAGGCCTAATGCACTGTTGTTTCTACAACTACTTAACGAGAGCTTCAAGATAGAAGCTAGGGAGAGGCAACATGGAGAACACCTTGGAGCGGCAGACACCGTCTCTACAACCCAGACCCAACTTGTAGGCCTAATGCACTGTTGTTTCAACAACTACTTAACGAGAGCTTCAAGATAGAAGCTAGGGAGAGGCAACCTGGAGAACACCTTGGAGCGGCAGACACCATCTCTACAACCCAGACCCAACTTGTAAACCTAATGCAATGTTGTTTCAACAACTACTTAACGAGAGCTTCAAGATAGTAGCTAGGGAGAGGCAACCTGGAGAACACCTTGGATCGGCAGACACCGTCTCTACAACCCCGACCCAACTTGTAGGCCTAATGCAGTGTTGTTTCAACAACTACTTAACGAGAGCTTCAAGATAGAAGCTAGGGAGAAGCAACCTGAAGAACATCTTGGAGCAACAGACACCGTCTCTACAACCCAGACCCAACTTGTAGGCCTAATGCAGTGTTGTTTCAACAACTACTTAACGAGAGCTTCAAGATAGAAGCTAGGGAGAGGCAACCTGGAGAACACCTTGGAGCGGCAGACACCGTCTCTACAACCCAGAACCAACTTGTAGGCCTAATGCAGTATTGTTTCAACAACTACTTAACGAGAGCTTCAAGATAGAAGCTAGGGAGAGGCAACCTGGAGAACACCTTGGAGCGGCAGACACCATCTCTACAACCCAGACCCAACTTGTAGGCCTAATGCAGTGTTGTTTCAACAACTACTTAACGAGAGCTTCAAGATAGAAGCTAGGGAGAGACAACCTGGAGAACATCTTGGAGCGGCAGACACCGTCTCTACAACCAAGACCCAACTTGTAGGCCTAATGCAGTGTTGTTTCAACAACTACTTAACGAGAGCTTCAAGATAGAAGCTAGGGAGAGGCAATCTGGAGAACATCTTGGAGCGGCAGACACCGTCTCTACAACCCAGACCCAACTTGTAGGCCTAATGCACTTTTGTTTCAACAACTACTTAACGAGAGCTTCAAGATAGAAGCTAGGGAGAGGCAACCTGGAGAACATCTTGGAGCGGCGGACACCTTCTCTACAACCTAGACCCAACTTATAGGCCTAATGCAGTGTTGTTTCAACAACTACTTAACGAAAGCTTCAAGATAGAAGCTAGAGCGAGGCAACCTGGAGAACACCTTGGAGCGGCAGACACCGTCTCTACAACCCAGACCCAACTTGTAGGCCTAATGCAGTGTTGTTTCAACAACGACTTAACGAGAGCTTCAAGATAGAAGCTAGAGCGAGGCAACCTGGAGAACACCTTGGAGCGGCAGACACCGTCTCTACAACCCAGACCCAACTTGTAGGCCTAATGCAGTGTTGTTTCAACAACTACTTAACGAGAGCTTCAAGATAGAAGCTAGGGAGAGGCAACCTGGAGAACACCTTGGAGCGGCAGACACCGTCTCTACAACCCAGACCCAACTTGTAGGCCTAATGCAGTGTTGTTTCAACAACTACTTAACGAGAGCTTCAAGATGGAAGCTAGGGAGAGGCAACCTGGAGAACATCTTGGAGCAACAGACACCGTCTCTACAACCCAGACCCAACTTGTAGGCCTAATGCACTTTTGTTTCAACAACTACTTAACGAGAGCTTCAAGATAGAAGCTAGGGAGAGGCAACCTGGAGAACATCTTGGAGCGGCGGACACCTTCTCTACAACCTAGACCCAACTTATAGGCCTAATGCAGTGTTGTTTCAACAAATACTTAACGAGAGCTTCAAGATAGAAGCTAGAGCGAGGCAACCTGGAGAACACCTTGGAGCGGCAGACACCGTCTCTACAACCCAGACCCAACTTGTAGGCCTAATGCAGTGTTGTTTCAACAACTACTTAACGAGAGCTTCAAGATAGAAGCTAGAGCGAGGCAACCTGGAGAACACCTTGGAGCGGCAGACACCGTCTCTACAACCCAGACCCAACTTGTAGGCCTAATGCAGTGTTGTTTCAACAACTACTTAACGAGAGCTTCAAGATAGAAGCTAGGGAGAGGCAACCTGGAGAACACCTTGGAGCGGCAGACACCGTCTCTACAACCCAGACCCAACTTGTAGGCCTAATGCAGTGTTGTTTCAACAACTACTTAACGAGAGCTTCAAGATGGAAGCTAGGGAGAGGCAACCTGGAGAACATCTTGGAGCAACAGACACCGTCTCTACAACCCAGACCCAACTTGTAGGCCTAATGCAGTGTTGTTTCAACAACTACTTAACGAGAGCTTCAAGATAGAAGCTTGGGAGAGGCAACCTGGAGAACACCTTGGAGCAGCAGACACCGTCTCTACAACCCAGACCCAACTAGTAGGCCTAATGCAGTGTTGTTTCAACAACTACTTAACGAGAGCTTCAAGATAGAAGCTAGGGAGAGGCAACCTGGAGAACATCTTGGAGCGGCAGACACCGTCTCTACAACCCAGACCCAACTTGTAGGCCTAATGCAGTGTTGTTTCAACAACTACTTAACGAGAGCTTCAAGATAGAAGCTAGGGAGAGGCAACCTGGAGAACATCTTGGAGCGGCAGACACCGTCTCTACAACCCAGACCCAACTTGTAGGCCTACTGCACTGTTGTTTCAACAACTACTTAACGAGAGCTTCAAGATAGAAGCTAGGGAGAGGCAACCTGGAGAACACCTTAGAGCGGCAGACACCATCTCTACAACCCAGACCCAACTTGTAGGCCTAATGCAGTGTTGTTTCAACAACTACTTAACGAGAGCTTCAAGATAGAAGCTAGGGAGAGGCAACCTGGAGAACATCTTGGAGCGGCAGACACCTTCTCTACAAACTAGACCCAACTTATAGGCCTAATGCAGTGTTGTTTCAACAACTACTTAACGAGAGCTTCAAGATAGAAGCTAGAGCGAGGCAACCTGGAGAACACCTTGGAGCGGCAGACACCGTCTCTACAACCCAGACCCAACTTGTAGGCCTAATGCAGTGTTGTTTCAACAACTACTTAACGAGAGCTTCAAAATAGAAGCTAGGGAGAGGCAACCTGGAGAACACCTTGGAGCAGCAGACACCGTCTCTACAGCCCAGACCCAACTAGTAGGCCTAATGCAGTATTGTTTCAACAACTACTTAACGAGAGCTTCAAGATAGAAGCTAGGGAGAGGCAACCTGGAGAACATCTTGGAGCGGCAGACATCGTCTCTACAACCCAGACCCAACTTGTAGGCCTAATGCAGTGTTGTTTCAACAACTACTTAACGAGAGCTTCAAGATAGAAGCTAGGGAGAAGCAACCTGGAGAACACCTTGGAGCGGCAGACACCGTCTCTACAACCCAGAACCAACTTGTAGGCCTAATGCAGTGTTGTTTCAACAACTACTTAACGAGAGCTTCAAGATAGAAGCTAGGGAGAGGCAACCTGGAGAACATCTTGGAGCGGCAGACACCTTCTCTACAAACTAGACCCAACTTATAGGCCTAATGCAGTGTTGTTTCAACAACTACTTAACAAGAGCTTCAAGATAGAAGCTAGAGCGAGGCAACCTGGAGAACACCTTGGAGCGGCAGACACCGTCTCTACAACCCAGACCCAACTTGTAGGCCTAATGCAGTGTTGTTTCAACAACTACTTAACGAGAGCTTCAAGATAGAAGCTAGGGAGAGGCAACCTGGAGAACATCTTGGAGCGGCAGACATCTTCTCTACAACCTACACCCAACATATAGGCCTAATGCAGTGTTGTTTCAACAACTACTTAACGAGAGCTTCAAGATAGAAGCTAGAGCGAGGCATCCTGGAGAACACCTTGGAGCGGCAGACACCGTCTCTACAACCCAGACCCAACTTGTAGGCCTAATGCAGTGTTGTTTCAACAACTACTTAACGAGAGCTTCAAGATAGAAGCTAGGGAGAGGCAACCTGGAGAACACCTTGGAGCGGCAGACACCGTCTCTACAACCCAGACCCAACTCGTAGGCCTAATGCAGTGTTGTTTCAACAACTACTTAACGAGAGCTTCAAGATGGAAGCTAGGGAGAGGCAACCTGGAGAACATCTTGGAGCAACAGACACCGTCTCTACAACCCAGACCCAACTTGTAGGCCTAATGCAGTGTTGTTTCAACAACTACTTAACGAGAGCTTCAAGATAGAAGCTAGGGAGAGGCAACCTGGAGAACACCTTGGAGCAGCAGACACCGTCTCTACAACCCAGACCCAACTAGTAGGCCTAATGCAGTGTTGTTTCAACAACTACTTAACGAGAGCTTCAAGATAGAAGCTAGGGAGAGGCAACCTGGAGAACATCTTGGAGCGGCAGACACCGTCTCTACAACCCAGACCCAACTTGTAGGCCTAATGCAGTGTTGTTTCAACAACTACTTAACGAGAGCTTCAAGATAGAAGCTAGGGAGAGGCAACCTGGAGAACACCTTGGAGCGGCAGACACCGTCTCTACAACCCAGAACCAACTTGTAGGCCTAATGCAGTATTGTTTCAACAACTACTTAACGAGAGCTTCAAGATAGAAGCTAGGGAGAGGCAACCGGGAGAACACCTTGGAGCGGCAGACACCATCTCTACAAACCCAGACCCAACTTGTAGGCCTAATGCAGTGTTGTTTCAACAACTACTTAACGAGAGCTTCAAGATAGAAGCTAGGGAGAGGCAACCTGGGGAACATCTTGGAGCGGCAGACACCGTCTCTACAACCCAGACCCAACTTGTAGGCCTAATGCAGTGTTGTTTCAACAACTACTTAACGAGAGCTTCAAGATAGAAGCTAGGGAGAGGCAATCTGGAGAACATCTTGGAGCGGCAGACACCGTCTCTACAACCCAGACCCAACTTGTAGGCCTAATGCACTGTTGTTTCAACAACTACTTAACGAGAGCTTCAAGATAGAAGCTAGGGAGAGGCAACCTGGAGAACACCTTAGAGCGGCAGACACCATATCTACAACCCAGACCCAACTTGTAGGCCTAATGCAGTGTTGTTTCAACAACTACTTAACGAGAGCTTCAAGATAGAAGCTAGGGAGAGGCAATCTGGAGAACATCTTGGAGAGGCAGACACCGTCTCTACAACCCAGACCCAACTTGTAGGCCTAATGCAGTGTTGTTTCAACATCTACTTAACGAGAGCTTCAAGATAGAAGCTAGGGAGAGGCAACCTGGAGAACATCTTGGAGCGGCAGACACCTTCTCTACAAACTAGACCCAACTTATAGGCCTAATGCAGTGTTGTTTCGACAACTACTTAACGAGAGCTTCAAGATAGAAGCTAGAGCGAGGCAACCTGGAGAACACCTTGGAGCGGCAGACACCGTCTCTACAACCCAGACCCAACTTGTAGGCCTAATGCAGTGTTGTTTCAACAACTATTTAACGAGTGCTTCAAGATAGGAGCTAGGGAGAGGCAACCTGGAGAACACCTTGGAGCGGCAGACACCGTCTCTACAACCCAGACCCAACTCGTAGGCCTAATGCAGTGTTGTTTCAACAACTACTTAACGAGAGCTTCAAGATGGAAGCTAGGGAGAGGCAACATGGAGAACATCTTGGAGCAGCAGACACCGTCTCTACAACCCAGACCCAACTTGTAGGCCTAATGCAGTGTTGTTTCAACAACTACTTAACGAGAGCTTCAAGATAGAAGCTAGGGAGAGGCAACATGGAGAACACCTTGGAGCGGCAGACACCGTCTCTACAACCCAGACCCAACTTGTAGGCCTAATGCAGTATTGTTTCAACAACTACTTAACGAGAGCTTCAAGATAGAAGCTAGGGAGAGGCAACCTGGAGAACACCTTGGAGCGGCAGACACCGTCTCTACAACCCCGACCCAACTTGTAGGCCTAATGCAGTGTTGTTTCAACAACTACTTAACGAGAGCTTCAAGATAGAAGCTAGGGAGAAGCAACCTGGAGAACATCTTGGAGCAACAGACACCGTCTCTACAACCCAGACCCAACTTGTAGGCCTAATGCAGTGTTGTTTCAACAACTACTTAACGAGAGCTTCAAGATAGAAGCTAGGGAGAGGCAACCTGGAGAACATCTTGGAGCGGCAGACACCTTCTCTACAACCTAGACCCAACTTATAGGCCTAATGCAGTGTTGTTTCAACAACTACTTAAAGAGAGCTTCAAGATAGAAGCTAGAGCGAGGCAACCTGGAGAACACCTTGGAGCGGCAGACACCGTCTCTACAACCCAGACCCAACTTGTAGGCCTAATGCAGTGTTGTTTCAACAACTACTTAACGAGTGCTTCAAGATAGAAGCTAGGGAGAGGCAACCTGGAGAACACCTTGGAGCGGCAGACACCGTCTCTACAACCCAGACCCAACTCGTAGGCCTAATGCAGTGTTGTTTCAACAACTACTTAACGAGAGCTTCAAGATGGAAGCTAGGGAGAGGCAACATGGAGAACATCTTGGAGCAACAGACACCGTCTCTACAACCCAGACCCAACTTGTAGGCCTAATGCAGTATTGTTTCAACAACTACTTAACGAGAGCTTCAAGATAGAAGCTAGGGAGAGGCAACCTGGAGAACATCTTGGAGCGGCAGACACCGTCTCTACAACCCAGACCCAACTTGTACACCTAATGGAATGTTGTTTCAACAACTACTTAATGAGAGCTTCAAGATAGTAGCTAGGGAGAGGCAACCTGGAGAACACCTTGGAGCGGCAGACACCGTCTCTACAACCCCGACCCAACTTGTAGGCCTAATGCAGTATTGTTTCAACAACTACTTAACGAGAGCTTCAAGATAGAAGCTAGGGAGAGGCAACCTGGAGAACACCTTGGAGCGGCAGACACCGTCTCTACAACCCAGACCCAACTTGTAGACCTAATGCAATGTTGTTTCAACAACTACTTAACGAGAGCTTCAAGATAGAAGCTAGGGAGAGGCAACCTGGAGAACACCTTGGAGCGGCAGACACCGTCTCTGCAACCCAGACCCAACTTGTAGGCCTAATGCAGTGTTGTTTCAACAACTACTTAACGAGAGCTTCAAGATAGAAACTAGGGAGAAGCAACCTGGAGAACATCTTGGAGCGGCAGACACCATCTCTTCAACCCAGACCCAACTTGTAGGCCTAATGCAGTGTTGTTTCAACAACTACTTAACGAGAGCTTCAAGATAGAAGCTAGGGAGAGGCAACCTGGAGAACACCTTGGAGCGGCAGACACCGTCTCTACAACCCAGACCCAACTTGTAGGCCTAATGCAGTGTTGTTTCAACAACTACTTAACGAGAGCTTCAAGATAGAAGCTAGGGAGAGGCAACCTGGAGAACACCTTGGAGCGGCAGACACCGTCTCTACAACCCAGACCCAACTTGTAGGCCTAATGCAGTATTGTTTCAACAACTACTTAACGAGAGCTTCAAGATAGAAGCTAGGGAGAGGCAACCTGGAGAACACCTTGGAGCGGCAGACACCGTCTCTACAACCCAGACCCAACTTGTAGGCCTAATGCAGTATTGTTTCAACAACTACTTAACGAGAGCTTCAAGATAGCAGCTATGGAGAGGCAACCTGGAGAACACCTTGGAGCGGCAGACACCGTCTCTACAACCCAGACCCAACTTGTAAACCTAATGCAATGTTGTTTCAACAACTACTTAACGAGAGCTTCAAGATAGTAGCTAGGGAGAGGCAACCTGGAGAACACCTTGGAGCGGCAGACACCGTCTCTACAACCCCGACCCAACTTGTAGGCCTAATGCAGTATTGTTTCAACAACTACTTAACGAGAGCTTCAAATAGAAGCTAGGGAGAAGCAACCTGGAGAACATCTTGGAGCAACAGACACCGTCTCTACAACCCAGACCCAACTTGTAGGCCTAATGCAGTGTTGTTTCAACAACTACTTAACGAGAGCTTCAAGATAGAAGCTATGGAGAGGCAACCTGGAGAACACCTTGGAGCAGCAGACACCGTCTCTACAACCCAGACCCAACTTGTAGGCCTAATGCAGTATTGTTTCAACAACTACTTAACGAGAGCTTCAAGATAGAAGCTAGGGAGAGGCAACCTGGAGAACACCTTGGAGCGGCAGACACCGTCTCTACAACCCAGACCCAACTTGTAGGCCTAATGCAGTATTGTTTCAACAACTACTTAACGAGAGCTTCAAGATAGCAGCTATGGAGAGGCAACCTGGAGAACACCTTGGAGCGGCAGACACCGTCTCTACAACCCAGACCCAACTTGTAAACCTAATGCAATGTTGTTTCAACAACTACTTAACGAGAGCTTCAAGATAGTAGCTAGGGAGAGGCAACCTGGAGAACACCTTGGAGCGGCAGACACCGTCTCTACAACCCCGACCCAACTTGTAGGCCTAATGCAGTATTGTTTCAACAACTACTTAACGAGAGCTTCAAATAGAAGCTAGGGAGAAGCAACCTGGAGAACATCTTGGAGCAACAGACACCGTCTCTACAACCCAGACCCAACTTGTAGGCCTAATGCAGTGTTGTTTCAACAACTACTTAACGAGAGCTTCAAGATAGAAGCTAGGGAGAGGCAACCTGGAGAACACCTTGGAGCAGCAGACACCGTCTCTACAACCCAGACCCAACTCGTAGGCCTAATGCAGTGTTGTTTCAACAACTACTTAACGAGAGCTTCAAATAGAAGCTATGGAGAGGCAACCTGGAGAACACCTTGGAGCGGCAGACACCGTCTCTACAACCCAGACCCAACTTGTAAACCTAATGCAATGTTGTTTCAACAACTACTTAACGAGAGCTTCAAGATAGTAGCTAGGGAGAGGCAACCTGGAGAACACCTTGGAGCGGCAGACACCGTCTCTACAACCCCGACCCAACTTGTAGGCCTAATGCAGTATTGTTTCAACAACTACTTAACGAGAGCTTCAAATAGAAGCTAGGGAGAAGCAACCTGGAGAACATCTTGGAGCAACAGACACCGTCTCTACAACCCAGACCCAACTTGTAGGCCTAATGCAGTGTTGTTTCAACAACTACTTAACGAGAGCTTCAAGATAGAAGCTAGGGAGAGGCAACCTGGAGAACACCTTGGAGCAGCAGACACCGTCTCTACAACCCAGACCCAACTCGTAGGCCTAATGCAGTGTTGTTTCAACAACTACTTAACGAGAGCTTCAAATAGAAGCTAGGGAGAGGCAACCTGGAGAACATCTTGGAGCGGCAGACACCGTCTCTACAACCCAGACCCAACTTGTAGGCCTAATACAGTGTTGTTTCAACAACTACTTAACGAGAGCTTCAAGATAGAAGCCAGGGAGAGGCAACCTGGAGAACACCTAGGAGCGGCAGACACCGTCTCTACAACCCAGAACCAACTTGTAGGCCTAATGCAGTATTGTTTCAACAACTACTTAACGAGAGATTCAAGATAGAAGCTAGGGAGAGGCAACCTGGAGAACACCTTGGAGCGGCAGACACCATCTCTACAACCCAGTCCCAACTTGTAGGCCTAATGCAGTGTTGTTTCAACAACTACTTAACGAGAGCTTCAAGATAGAAGCTAGGGAGAGGCAACCTGGAGAACATCTTGGAGCGGCAGACACCGTCTCTACAACCCAGACCCAACTTGTAGGCCTAATGCACTGTTGTTTCAACAACTACTTAACGAGAGATTCAAGATAGAAGCTAGGGAGAGGCAACCTGGAGAAAACCTTGGAGCGGCAGACAGGCAGACACCGTCTCTACAACCCAGACCCAACTTGCAGGCCTAATGCAGTGTTGTTTCAACAACTACTTAACGAGAGCTTCAAGATAGAAGCTAGGGAGAGGCAACCTGGAGAACATCTTGGAGCGGCAGACACCTTCTCTACAACCTAGTCCCAACTTATAGGCCTAATGCAGTGTTGTTTCAACAACTACTTAACGAGAGCTTCAAGATAGAAGCTAGAGCGAGGCAACCTGGAGAACACCTTGGAGCGGCAGACACCGTCTCTACAACCCAGACCCAACTTGTAGGCCTAATGCAGTGTTGTTTCAACAACTACTTAACGAGAGCTTCAAGATAGAAGCTAGGGAGAGGCAACCTGGAGAACACCTTGGAGCAGCAGACACCGTCTCTACAACCCAGACCCAACTAGTAGGCCTAATGCAGTGTTGTTTCAACAACTACTTAACGAGAGCTTCAAGATAGAAGCTAGGGAGAGGCAACCTGGAGAACATCTTGGAGCGGCAGACACCGTCTCTACAACCCAGACCCAACTTGCAGGCCTAATGCAGTGTTGTTTCAACAACTACTTAACGAGAGCTTCAAGATAGAAGCTAGAGCGAGGCAACCTGGAGAACACCTTGGAGCGGCAGACACCGTCTCTACAACCCAGACCCAACTTGTAGGCCTAATGCAGTGTTGTTTCAACAACTACTTAACGAGTGCTTCAAGATAGAAGCTAGGGAGAGGCAACCTGGAGAACACCTTGGAGCGGCAGACACCATCTCTACAACCCAGACCCAACTCGTAGGCCTAATGCAGTGTTGTTTCAACAACTACTTAACGAGAGCTTCAAGATGGAAGCTAGGGAGAGGCAACATGGAGAACATCTTGGAGCAACAGACACCGTCTCTACAACCCAGACCCAACTTGTAGGCCTAATGCAGTGTTGTTTCAACAACTACTTAACGAGAGCTTCAAGATAGAAGCTAGGGAGAGGCAACCTGGAGAACACCTTGGAGTGGCAGACACCGTCTCTACAACCCAGACCCAACTTGTAGACCTAATGCAGTATTGTTTCAACAACTACTTAACGAGAGCTTCAAGATAGAAGCTAGGGAGAGGCAACCTGGAGAACATCTTGGAGCGGCAGACACCGTCTCTACAACCCAGACCCAACTTGTAAACCTAATGCAATGTTGTTTCAACAACTACTTAACGAGAGCTTCAAGATAGTAGCTAGGGAGAGGCAACCTGGAGAACACCTTGGAGCGGCAGACACCGTCTCTACAACCCCGACCCAACTTGTAGGCCTAATGCAGTATTGTTTCAACAACTACTTAACGAGAGCTTCAAGATAGAAGCTAGGGAGAGGCAACCTGGAGAACACCTTGGAGCGGCAGACACCGTCTCTACAACCCAGACCCAACTTGTAGACCTAATGCAATGTTGTTTCAACAACTACTTAACGAGAGCTTCAAGATAGTAGCTAGGGAGAGGCAACCTGGAGAACACCTTGAAGCGGCAGACACCGTCTCTACAACCCAGACCCAACTTGTAGGCCTAATGCAGTGTTGTTTCAACAACTACTTAACGAGAGCTTCAAGATAGAAACTAGGGAGAAGCAACCTGGAGAACATCTTGGAGCGGCATACACCATCTCTTCAACCCAGACCCAACTTGTAGGCCTAATGCAGTGTTGTTTCAACAACTACTTAACGAGAGCTTCAAGATAGAAGCTAGGGAGAGGCAACCTGGAGAACACCTTGGAGCGGCAGACACCGTCTCTACATCCCAGACCCAACTTGTAGGCCTAAAGCAGTGTTGTTTCAACAACTACTTAATGAGAGCTTCAAGATAGAAGCTAGGGAGAGGCAACCTGGAGAACATCTTGGAGCGGCAGACACCATCTCTACAACCCAGACCCAACTTGTAGGCCTAATGCAGTGTTGTTTCAACAACTACTTAACGAGAGCTTCAAGATAGAAACTAGGGAGAGTCAACCTGGAGAACACCTTGGAGCGGCAGACACCGTCTCTACAACCCAGACCCAACTTGTAGGCCTAATGCAGTATTGTTTCAACAACTACTTAACGAGAGCTTCAAGATAGAAGCTAGGGAGAGGCAACCTGGAGAACACCTTGGAGCGGCAGACACCGTCTCTACAACCCAGACCCAACTTGTAGACCTAATGCAATGTTGTTTCAACAACTACTTAACGAGAGCTTCAAGATAGAAACTAGGGAGAGGCAACCTGGAGAACACCTTGGAGCGGCAGACACCGTCTCTACAACCCAGACCCAACTTGTAGGCCTAATGCAGTGTTGTTTCAACAACTACTTAACGAGAGCTTAGCTAGGGAGAGGCAACCTGGAGAACATCTTGGAGCGGAAGACACCGTCTCTACAACCCAGACCCAACTTGTAGGCCTAATGCAGTGTTGTTTCAACAACTACTTAATGAGAGCTTCAAGATAGAAGCTAGGGAGAGGCAACCTGGAGAACACCTTGGAGCGGCAGACACCGTCTCTACAACCCAGACCCAACTTATAGGCCTAATGCACTGTTGTTTTAACAACTACTTAACGAGAGCTTCAAGATAGAAGCTAGGGAGAGGCAAGCTGGAGAACACCTTGGAGCGGCAGACACCGTCTCTACAACCCAGACCCAACTTGTAGGCCTAATGCAGTGTTGTATCAACAACTACTTAATGAGAGCTTCAAGATAGAAGCTAGGGAGAGGCAACCTGGAGAACACCTTGGAGCGGCAGACACCGTCTCTACAACCCAGACCCAACTTGTAGGCCTAATGCAGTGTTGTTTCAACAACTACTTAACGAGAGCCTGAAAATGGAATTTCAGGACAGGAAACCATGAGAACAGCACGGAGCGGCATACACCGTTAGTAGGCCCCAACCACACTAGTAGGCCAAATTAGGTGTAATATTAACAACTACTTAACGAGAGCCTGAAAATGGAATTTCCGGACAGGAAACCAGGAGAACAGCAAGGAGCGGCAGACCTTGTTAGTAGGCCCCAACCAAACTAGTAGCCCCACTGCAGTTGTTCGATTAAAAAACTATTTAACAAGAGCCTGAAGATAGAAGCTCAGTAAAGGCAATCAGGAGAACAACTTGGAGCGGCAGACACTGTTAGTAGGCCCCAACCAAACTAGTAGCCCCACTGACGTTGTTCGATTAAAAAACTATTTAACAAGAGCCTGAAGATTGAAGCTCAGTAAAGGCAACCAGGAGAACACCTTGGAGTGGCAGACACTGTTAGTAGGCCCCAACCAAACTAGTAGCCCCACTGCAGTTGTTCGATTAAAAAACTATTTAACAAAAAAAGCCTGAAGATTGAAGCTCAGGAAAGGAAACCTGGAGAACACCTTGGAGCGGCAGACACCGTCTCTACAACCCAGACCCAACTTGTAGACCTAATGCAATGTTGTTTCAACAACTACTTAACGAGAGCTTCAAGATAGAAACTAGGGAGAGGCAACCTGGAGAACACCTTGGAGCGGCAGACACCGTCTCTACAACCCAGACCCAACTTGTAGGCCTAATGCAGTGTTGTTTCAACAACTACTTAACGAGAGCTTAGCTAGGGAGAGGCAACCTGGAGAACATCTTGGAGCGGAAGACACCGTCTCTACAACCCAGACCCAACTTGTAGGCCTAATGCAGTGTTGTTTCAACAACTACTTAATGAGAGCTTCAAGATAGAAGCTAGGGAGAGGCAACCTGGAGAACACCTTGGAGCGGCAGACACCATCTCTACAACCCAGACCCAACTTGTAGGCCTAATGCACTGTTGTTTTAACAACTACTTAACGAGAGCTTCAAGATAGAAGCTAGGGAAAGGCAACCAGGAGAACACCTTGGAGTGGCAGACACTGTTAGTAGGCCCCAACCAAACTAGTAGCCCCACTGCAGTTGTTCGATTAAAAAACTATTTAACAAGAGCCTGAAGATTGAAGCTCAGGAAACGAAACCTGGAGAACACCTTGGAGCGGCAGACACCGTCTCTACAACCCAGACCCAACTTGTAGACCTAATGCAATGTTGTTTCAACAACTACTTAACGAGAGCTTCAAGATAGAAACTAGGGAGAGGCAACCTGGAGAACACCTTGGAGCGGCAGACACCGTCTCTACAACCCAGACCCAACTTGTAGGCCTAATGCAGTGTTGTTTCAACAACTACTTAACGAGAGCTTAGCTAGGGAGATGCAACCTGGAGAACATCTTGGAGCGGAAGACACCGTCTCTACAACCCAGACCCAACTTGTAGGCCTAATGCAGTGTTGTTTCAACAACTACTTAATGAGAGCTTCAAGATAGAAGCTAGGGAGAGGCAACCTGGAGAACACCTTGGAGCGGCAGACACCGTCTCTACAACCCAGACCCAACTTGTAGGCCTAATGCAGTGTTGTTTCAACAACTACTTAACGAGAGCCTGAAAATGGAATTTCAGGACAGGAAACCATGAGAACAGCACGGAGCGGCATACACCGTTAGTAGGCCCCAACCACACTAGTAGGCCAAATTCAGTGTAATATTAACAACTACTTAACGAGAGCCTGAAAATGGAATTTCCGGACAGGACACCAGGAGAACAGCAAGGAGCGGCAGACCCTGTTAGTAGGCCCCAAACAAACTAGTAGCCCCACTGCAGTTGTTCGATTAAAAAAGTATTTAACAAGAGCCTGAAGATAGAAGCTCAGTAAAGGCAATCAGGAGAACAACTTGGAGCGGCAGACACTGTTAGTAGGCCCCAACCAAACTAGTAGCCCCACTGACGTTGTTCGATTAAAAAACTATTTAACAAGAGCCTGAAGATTGAAGCTCAGGAAAGGCAACCAGGAGAACACCTTGGAGTGGCAGACACTGTTAGTAGGCCCCAACCAAACTAGTAGCCCCACTGCAGTTGTTCGATTAAAAAACTATTTAACAAGAGCCTGAAGATTGAAGCTCAGGAAAGGAAACCTGGAGAACACCTTGGAGCGGCAGACACCGTCTCTACAACCCAGACCCAACTTGTAGACCTAATGCAGTGTTGTTTCAACAACTACTTAACGAGAGCTTCAAGATAGAAGCTAGGGAGAGGCAACCTGGAGAACACCTTGGAGCGGCAGACACCGTCTCTACAACCCAGACCCAACTTGTAGGCCTAATGCAGTGTTGTTTCAACAACTACTTAATGAGAGCCTGAAAATGGAATTTCAGGACAGGAAACCATGAGAACAGCACGGAGCGGCATACACCGTTAGTAGGCCCCAACCACACTAGTAGGCCAAATTAGGTGTAATATTAACAACTACTTAACGAGAGCCTGAAAATGGAATTTCAGGACAGGAAACCAGGAGAACAGCAAGGAGCGGCAGACCCTGTTAGTAGGCCCCAACCAAACTAGTAGCCCCACTGCAGTTGTTCGATTAAAAAACTATTTAACAATAGCCTGAAGATAGAAGCTCGTGTATGTGTATCCTCCCACAAATACATAACAGCACGCCTCTGTTCGCACAGTCTCTGAAGCATGTGCAGTGTGGAGTTCCGCCTTGTTGCAACGTCGATGATTAGGCGATGCTGGGGAAGGTTCAAAGACCGCTGATGGTTCTGCATACGGCTGGAGTGTACGGGCGAACGGCGCATATGCGAGCAAAGTCTGCGCACTTTGAGGAGCAGGTCGGGTAACCCCAGATAACTTTTCAGGAAGCACTACACCACCAGGTTTAAGGTGTGAGCCAGGCAAGGAATGTGTTTCAGTTGTGAAAGGGCTATGGCAGCCATAAAATTCTTTCCGTTATCACTCACTACCTTGCCTGCCTCAAGATGTACACTGCCCAGCCATGACTGAGTTTCTTGCTGCAAGAACTCGGACAGAACTTCCGCGGTGTGTCTGTTGTCGCCCAAACACTTCATTGCCAATACAGCCTGCTGACGCTTGCCACTAGCTGTCCCATAATGGGACACCTCATGTGCAACAGTGGCAGCTGCGAATGGAGTGGTCGTATGACTGCAGTCTGTGGATGAGCTCTCGCTTCTGCAGGAGGACGAGGAGGAGGAGGAGGGGGGGCGAACGCCTACAGCCAACTGTTTCCTAGACCGTGGGCTAGGCAGAACTGTCCCAATATTGCTGTCCCTTGTGGACCCTGCATCCACCACATTAACCCAGTGTGCCGTGATGGACACGTAACGTCCCTGGCCATGCCTATTGGTCCATGCATCTGTTGTCAGGTGCACCTTTGTACTCACAGATTGCCTGAGTGCATGGACGATGCGGTCTTTTACATGCTGGTGGAGGGCTGGGATGGCTTTTCTCGAAAAGAAGTGTCGACTGGGTAGCTCGTAGCGTGGTACAGCGTAGTCCATCAGGGCTTTAAAAGCTTCGATTTCAACTAACCGGTAGGGCGTCATCTCTAACGAGATTAGTCTAGCAATGTGGGCGTTCAAACCCTGTGTACGCGGATGTGAGGATGAGTACTTCCTTTTCCTAACGAGAGTCTCATGTAGGGTGAGCTGGACTGGAGAGCTGCAGATGGTGGAACTAGCGGGGGTGCCGGTGGACATGGCAGACTGAGAGAGGGTTGGAGATGGTATTCTTGCTGGTACCCTACATGCAGTGTTTCCTACCACGAACCTGGTGATTCCCTGAATGCTTTGGCCTGGCGACGAAACCTGCACATTTACTTCAGGTGTTGCGGGAAATGGTGGGCTTACAGTGAGGGAAGGGATGTAGCGTTGCTGACTAGCTTCATTGGCCGAGGGTGCTACAACCTTAAGGGACGTTTGGTAGTTAGTCCAGGCTTGCAAATGCAAGGTGGTTAAATGTCTACGCATGCAACTTGTATTTAGACTTTTAAGATTCTGACCTCTGCTTAAGGTAGTTGAACATTTTTGACAGATGACTTTGCGCTGATCATTTGGATGTTGTTTAAAAAAATGCCAGACTGCACTCTTTCTACTATCGGATACCTTTTCAGGCATTGCAGACTGAGCTTCTTTAACCGGATGGCCACGCTGTCCTACAACTGGCTTTGCCACGCGTTTTTGGCCAGATATGGGCCTGGCAGATGGAACCTGTTGCGAGGTTGATGCCTGCTGCGGCTCCTCCTCTTCCGCTTCAAAGCTACTGCCGCCTGCACCCTGTTCCCCCAATGGCTGCCAATCGGGGTCAACAACTGGGTCATCTATGACCTCCTCTTCTATCTCGTGTGCAACTTCGTCTGTGTCACCATGTAAGCCGGTGGTATAGCGTTCGTGATGGGGCACCATAGTCTCATCAGGGTCTGATTCTGGATCAGTACACTGCGAGGGAAATGTTCTGGTCTGAGTCAAAGGAACAGCATAGTAATCTGGCTGTGGCTGTGCATCTGTGCACTCCATGTCCGATTCAACTTGTAATGGGCATGGCCTGTTAGCTATTTCACTTTCTAACCCAGGAACGGTATGTGTAAAGAGCTTCATGGAGTAACCCGTTGTGTCGTCTGACGCATCCTTCTCTGTTGTTCTTGGTGAAGAAGACAAGGAAGCGACTTGTCCCTGACTGTGAACATCCACTAACGACGCACTGCTTTTACATTTAGCAGTTTCAGAAGAGGAGGCGAAAGAGCTAGAGGCTGAGTCAGCTAGGAAAGCCAAAACTTGTTCTTGCTGCTCCGGCTTTAAAAGCGGTTTTCCTACTCCCAGAAACGGGAGCGTTCGGGGCCTTGTGTAGCCAGACGACGAACCTGGCTCAACAACTCGAGACTTAGGTGCTATATTGCTTTTCCCACGACCACCTGATGCTCCACCATTACTACCATCATTACCAGCTGGCAATGACCGCCCACGGCCACGACCTCTTCCACCAGACTAGGTTTTCTGTGGCACAAAATTAAAGACAGATGCCACACACACGACTGGCACTGAGGCAGAATTGCCAATCTTAATCTCCCACTATTTTTTTTTTTATTTCTGGGAGAATTGGCAAGAAATCAGGCCCACTGTTATACTGTATGTTTTCTGTGCCAGAAAATGAGACGCCAGATGCCACACACAGGACTACCACTGATGCAGATTTGCCAATTTCAATCTGCACCTTTTTTTTTTTTTTTTCCTCAGGGAGACTAGTGAATAAATCTGGGCCACTGTATTAGAGTATATTTTCTGTGGCAGAAAGTGGCTTGACTAGATATAACGAAAAAAAAAAAGGGACTGTCCTACAATTACTATCTCCCAGCAGTAATCTCAGCAAAGTATGGCAGGCAGCAATAACAAGGAGTGGACTGCTGCACAAAAAAGTCAAAAGTATGAACAAACAAACAAGATAGCTGTGCAGAAAGGAAGGAGCAACAGGATTTGTGCTTTGAAAAAAGCAGTTGGTTTGCACAGCGGCGTACTAACAGCAATGCAGCTATCAGGGAGCCTTCTAGGGCAGCCCAATGAGCTACAGCGCTGAGGGAAAAAAAAATGTAGCCTCCACTGTCCCTGCAAACAAAAGGTGGTGTTGGACAGTGGAAATCGCTACAGCACAAGCGGTTTTGGGGTTAATGTACCCTGCCTAAAGCTATCCCTGCTTCTGAAGAAGCGGCAGCAACCTCTCCCTATGCTCAGATCAGCAGCAGTAAGATGGCGGTCGGCAGGAATGCCCCTTTATAGCCCCTGTGACGCTGCAGAAAGCAAGCCAATCACTGCAATGCCCTTCTCTAAGATGGTGAGGACTGAGACCTATGTCATCACGCTGCCCACATTCTGCGTCCACCTTCATTGGCTGAGAAATGGCGCTTTTTGCGTCATTGAAACGCGACTTTGGCGCGAAAGTCACGTACCGCGTGGCCGACCCCACACAGGGATCGGATCGGGTTTCATGAAACCTGACTTTGCCAAAAGTCGGCGACTTATGAAAATGACCGATCCATTTCGCTCAACCCTAACCAAAATCAGTTCATTCAAAAGGAAAAGTTCAGGATGGAAACTATCAGGTCCATCAGATTCATTCTGGAGAGAGGCTATCTTATGGCATCCATAGATTTGAAGGATGCATATTTTCATATGCCAATTTTTTCCCCTCACACAGAAGATACTTAAGGATCGCAGTCACCCTCAATGGAAACTTTCAACACTTCCAGTTCAGGTTTCTTCCCTTTGGGATATCCACCGTGCCTTATGTCTTCACCAAGGTGGTATTGGCGATAATGCCTAGGGGATAAAAATAATTCCATATGTGGACAATTGGCTGATTCTTGCAACATCCTGCCCTCTCCTTCTGGAGCACCCATAGATTACCCTGGACCTTCTTACAGACCTCGGCTGGATAAGAAATATAAATAAATCGGATCTGTGCACAGACACCTCCAAAACATTCCTGGTGTTTGTAATCAACTCTCTGGAGATGAATTTGTATCTCACCGGATGCGTATTCTCAACGGAACACGTTTTCTCTCACGGAGTCGCAAGGTCCCGATAAGGACTCTCATGAGGTTCTTAGGGGTATTAACTTCCACTGCCGAGGCTGTTCCTTGGGCCTTAGCCCACCTGAGAACTCTTCAGCTGGATGTTCTAAGTGCTTGGGACAGACGTCTTTCCAATTTGGATGCCATGCATGTCCTTTCAACGGCAACAAGACAAGCCCTCTCTTGGTGGCAACAGGCTCTGGATGGCAAGAGTCTGGTAGAACGAACCTGGATAATTCTATCAACAGACACCTCAGGAACAGGTTGGGGAGCCCACTTAGGAAGCAGTACCCTTGCAGGAGCTTGGTCCAGTACCGAATGCCTCCTGGCTTCCAATGTAAGAGAGCTAAGAGCTATTTACCTTGCTCTTCAAAACTTCACAGATTGCCTGAGTGGACAAGCGGTGATGGTCCGCACCAACAACATGGTGTGTGTGTGTGCTACACAAACAAGCAGAGTGGCACAAGATCTCCCTCTCATGGTAGAGGTTGCTTGAATTCTCCAGTGGTCAGAGTCATTGGTAACCAGGTAATCGGCTACTCATCCGAGTGAAGCAGAATTTCCTCGCCGACAGACTCAGTCAAAATCTATTTATTCCGGGGAAATGGTCACTGAATCCAGAAGTGTTCAGACTGATTTCACTTAGGTGTGGTCACCCAGAAATCGACATGATGGCGACCAGGGAGAATGCCAAGACTCTGAATTTCTTCTCACTATATCTGGAGGACAACCCAATGGCAGTAGATGCCATGACAATCCCATGGAGTTTCAGATTGGCTTATACTTATCCACCAACTTCCATGATTCCAGGAAGATCAGGTAGGATCAGTTGTCTGTCATAGTCATCCTACCGTTCTGGCCAAGGAGATTGTGGTTCACTCTCTTCATGACAGTGAGCCAGGGCCAATTCTGGAAGCTTCCCCTCCAACAGTACCTGATTTTTCAGGGGATGGTTCTGTGTCATACCCCGAGAGCTCTCAATCTGACAGCATGGAGGTTGACCGCCCCTTATTGAAAACTAAAGGTTTTTCAAATAGGATGTTGGATACACTAGCTCACTCTCGGAGTGATGCAACCAACAGGGCCTACGCATGGATAAATAACATTTTTTTCTCTTGGTGCCCAAGGAGATCCATCAACCCCAGGAGAACCTTCCATCCCACAGATCTTGGAATTCTTGCAGGATGGATTTGACAGAGGACTTAAAGCTGGTACCATCAAAGTCCATGTTGCAGCTATCTCTGCTTGCCTTAGAAGACGCCTTACAGAATCTCCAAAAAATCAGGAATTATCTGAAGGCCATTTCAAGAATAAGACCTCGAATTTCCAAACCAGTTACCCAGGGGGACCTCGGCTTGGTGCTCAAGCAGTTAACTAAGCCACCATTTGAACACCTGATCTCAGTAGAATTGAAATTCCTGACCCTCAAGACTGTTCTCTTGCTAGCATTAACCTCGGCCAAAAGAGTGAGTGAGCTTCAGGCTATGTCCTCCAGGGAACCCTACACTGTATTCACACAGGATAGGGTTAATTCGACTTCTTCCTTCAGACCAAAATTTACGTCATCAGAGAATCTGAACCAGATGATGTATCTTCCAGCTTATGTTCCTGAAGCAACATCATCCCAAGGAGAAGATCTCTCTATTCTGGACATCGTAAGATGTCTAGAGGTTTACCTCGAAAGATCTCGGGCATTCAGAAAGGATGAAAACCTCCTGGTACTTCATTCAGTAAGGTTCAAGGGGAAGAAGACCTCAAAACCTTCCCTTTCGAGATGGATTTGTGATTGCATTAGGCTGTGCTATCAAAATGCCAGTGTTCCACCTCCTCTGTTCACCTCTGCCCATGCAAATAGGGCAGTATCCACTAACCAGGCTGAGAGGGATTCGGTGTCTATTGACCACATATGTCACTCAGCTACATGGTCAACACCAATGACCTTTAAATACTATAGGTTAGAAGCTTCCTATGCTCCATCTACCACCTTTGCCAGATCTATTCTAGACTCGGTCTCAATCCCTCTCAAATAAAGAATGCACAAGACTCCCACCCTGTAAAGTATGTGTTACTAATGGCGTGCTATTAACCCCTTCCTGACCTATGATGCATACCCTGCGTATGCGTTATGGCAGGATCGCGTTTCTGCAGGTCGGGTGAAAGGGTCAACTGAAATTGCACCTGACCTGCAGGTACAGGGGAACTTATACTTTAGCCCAGGGGGGTGGCTTAGCCCCCACTTGGCTACGATCATCCTGGTGACCTCTTTGTCACCACCCCCCAAATCTGATTGGAGCTAGCGTCCATATGATGCTAGCTCTCCATTCAGATGTGGATGGGTGGAGAAAACCATGGCTGCCTCGCTGTCCAGCTTCATGCCTTCCATGGAAGCTGAACAGCAAGGTGCCTGCATGCTGCCCTGCCACATACCGTGATCGCCGCCGCTGCAGTCGACGCCGCTGCTGCAGTTACTGCTGCCGCTGCCATCACCGCCGCCGCCAGGTACTCCCCTCTGCTTCTCTTCCCCCCCTGCCTTGTGATTCCATGCCCCCCGACCTTCGCTCCCTGCCCCCTGGTGATCACCCTCTCCCCCCTGCCCCATAGATCACCCCCCATGCTGCTGTCGGCTGCATTTCATCATGCTGCATCGCACCTGACAGCCTCCGCCCCAGTGATCCCCCTGATCGCCCCACTGATCTTCCACACTGATCGCCCCCTGATCTTCCCCACTGATCACCCCCCCGATCGCCCCCTCTAATCTTCCCCACTAATCACCCCCTGATCGCCCCCCTGATCTTCTCCCCTGATCGCCCCCTGATCTTCCCCACTGATCGCCCCCTGATCTTCCCCCACTGATCGCCCCCCTGATCTTCCTCACTGATCTTCCCCACTGATCTTCCCCACTGATCTTCCCCACTGATCACCCTCTGATCTTCCCCACTGATCTTCCCCCCTGATCGCCCCCCTGATCTTCCGCACTGATCGCCCCCCTGATCTTCCCCACTGATTGCCCCCCTCATCTTCCCCTCTGATTGCCCCCTGATCTTCCCCACTGATCGCCCCCCTGATCTTCCCCTCTGATTGCCCCCTGATCTTCCCCACTGATCGCCACCTGATCTTCCCCAATGATTGCCCTCATGATCTTCCCCACTGATCGCCCCCTCATCTGTGGATCACCCCCTTCCCCGCTGATGTCCCTGCTGCCCCACTGCTGTCCTTCCCTGCCCTGCTGCTGTCCTCCCCTGCCCTGCTGATGTCCTCCCCTGCCCATTGCTGTCCCCTCTGCCCCACTGATGTCCTCCCCTGCCCCGCTGATGTCCCCCCTGCCCTGTGGATTGCCCCCTGCTCCGCTGATGTCCTCCCCTGCCCCACTGCTGTCCCCTCTGCCCTGCTGATGTCCTCCCCCGCCCCGCTAATGTCCCCCTACCCTGTGGATTTCCCCCTGCTCTGCTGATGTCCTCCCTTGCACCGGTGATGTCCTCCCCTGCCCTGCTGATGTCCCCTCTGCCCCGCTAATGTCCCCTCTGCCCCGCTAATGTCCCCTCTGCCCCGCTGATGTCCCTCTTGCCCCACTGATGTCCCCCCTGCCCTGCTTATCTCCCCCTTCCCCCACTGATCTCCCCCTTCCTCCGCTGATCTCCCCCTTCCCCCGCTGATCTCCCCCTGCCCTGTGGATCGCCCCCTGCTCCGCTGATGTCTCCCCTGCCCCGCAGATGTCCCCCCTGCCCCACTGATCTCCCCTCTGCCCCGCTGATCACCCCCCAACCCCAGTTTTTCCATTAGGGCTGGGGCTAAAATTAAGGTTAGGGTTGTCGCTAAAGTTAGGGTTGGGATTAGGGGTAGGGTTAGGATTAGGGTTGGGATTAGGGATAGGGTTAGGATTGGGGGTAGGGTTAGGGTTAGGATTAGGGGTGTGTTGGGGCTAGGGTTGGACTTAGAATTGGGAGGTTTCCACTGTTTAGGCACATCAGGGGCTCTCCAAATGAGACATGATGCCCGCAGACTATTCCATCAAAGTCTTCATTTCAAAACGTCACTACTTCCTTTCCGAGCCCCAACGTGTGCCCAAACAGTGGTTTACCCCACATATGGTGTATCAGCGTACTCAGGACAAACTGAACAACTTTTGGGGTCCAATTTCTCCTGTTACTCTTGTGAAAATAAAAAATTGCAGGCTAAAAATCATTTTTGAGGACAAATAAAAGATTTTTTTATTTTCATAGCTCTGCGTTGTAAATTTCTGTGTAGCATTTGGGGGTTCAAATTGCTCACCACATATCTAGATAAGTTCCTTGGGGCGTCTAGTTTGCAAAATGAGGTCACTTGTGGGGGATTTCTACTGTTTAGGCCCATCACAGGCTCTCCAAACGTGACATGATGCCCGCAGACTATTCCATCAAAGTCTGCATTCCAAAGCGTCACTACTTCCCTTCTGAGCCCCGACGTGTGCTCAAACCGTGGTTCCTCCCACATATGGGGTATCAGCATACTCAGGACAAACTGGACAACAACTTTTGGGGTCAAATTTCTCCTGTTACTCTTGTGAAAATAAAAAATTGCAGGCTAAAAAATAATTTTTGAGGAAAAAAAAATGATTTTTTATTTTCACAGCTCTGTGTTATAAAATTCTGTGAAGCAATTGGGGGTTTAAAGTTGTCACCACACATCTAGATTAGTTCCTTGGGAGGTATAGTTTCCAAAATGGGAACACTTATGGCGAAGCTCCAATGTTTAGGCACACAGGGGCTCTCCAAACGCGACATGGTGTCCGCTAACGATTGGAGCAAATCTTTCATTCAAAAACTCAAATGGCGCTCCTTCCCTTCCAAGCCCTGCCGTGTGCCCAAACAGTGGTTTAACCCCACTTGTGAGATATCGGTGTACTCAGGAGAAATTTCCCAACATATTTTAGGATCCATTTTATCCTGTTGCCCATGTGAAAATGAAAAAATTGAGGCTAAAATAAATTTTTTGTGAAAAAAGTACTTTTTCATTTTTACGGATCAATTTGTGAAGCACCTGGGAGTTCAAAGTGCTCACTATGCATCTAGAAAAGCTCCTTGGGGGGTCTAGTTTCCAAAATGGGGTCACTTATGGGGGATCTCCAATGTTTAGGCACACAGGGGCTCTCCAAACGTGACATGTTGTCCACTAAAGATTGGAGCCAAGTTTTCATTGAAAAAGTCAAATGGCGCTCCTTCCCTTTCGAGCCCTGTCGTGTGCCCAAACAGTGGTTCCCCCCACATATGGGGTATCGGCATACAAAAAAAAAATTGTTGCTAAAAGATCATTTTTGTGACTAAAAAGTTAAATGTTCATTTATTCCTTCCATGTTGCTTCTGCTGCTGTGAAGCACCTGAAGGGTTAATAAACTTTTTGAATGTGGTTTTGAGCACCTGGAGGGGTACAGTTTTAAAAATGGTGTCACTTTTGGGTATCTTCAGCCATATAGACCCCTCAAACTGACTTCAAATGTGAGGTGGTCCCTAAAAAAAATGGTTTTGTAAATTTCATTGTAAAAATTAGAAATCACTGGTCAAATTTTAACCCTTATAACTTCCTAGCAAAAAAAATTTGTTTCCAAAATTGTGCTGATGTAAAGTAAACATGTGTTTAATGTTATTTATTAATTATCTTGTGTCACATAACTCTCTCGTTTAACAGTATAAAAATTCAAAATTTGAAAATTGTGAAATTTTCTAAATGTTAGCCAAATTTCCATTTTTTTCACTAGTAAACGCAAAAATTATCGACCTAAATTTACCACTTAATAAGGTCAGGGGGATCTTAATCCAGATGTAACAGAGTTCTCAGAAAAAAACCACAATATATCAATAGATTAATCTGAGGACTCAAAAGCAATTTTGAAACCAAAAATAGGTTTTATTGAAGTAACAACCAGTCATACAGGATGCCGGATGCCAACGTTTCGGCCCAAAGCCTTTATCAAGGCACTTATTTACAAAGTAACAAACAATAATCAGTACAAAACATTACAGCTGAGTCAAAATAAAGACAGGTTGTATACATAACAGAAAGGGATCTATAAACTACAGGACATATTACACCACATAGATCCTGTACAAAAGTGGAATAAGAACATGTCCCAGCTAGTGAGGTAAACGGGACAAATATTACCCGTAGAAAATGCACCATAATTATAACATCACGTCGTGAAAAGCAAATATAGCTTTGGGTATAATATGTTGCCCTATAGTGGTCCAAAAGAGATGGGGAAAACGGAACAAAACAGAACAAAGAAAGGTCCAATATCCGATTGCACCCGTGTCATAAACATATGGGGTCACATCCATCTGTGCGGGTAAAAGAGAGAGGTTACCTGTATGTAGGTGGAGAGCAAGGCTAAAAGAATACAACAATACAAAAGAATACACTCCTCCTGCGCTAGCGTCCTTTTTTTCCTTTGTATGGCTGTTACACCGCTACTTTGTTCCCCTTTTATGTATGCGACTGGCACCATCTGTTTCAGCACTGTAGCTCTGTTTCCCTGTCTCCCTCTTATTGTGCATTAGCGGCGCCTGCGCATCTTTACTTTTTCTTCTCCTTTCTATGGCTTGTCTTCTGCGCTTGCGTCCTTTCTTCGCTTACTACTTCCTGTCTCCTTTTCTTACCTTTGCCCCACTTCCGTCGGCAGTATGCCACTGCGCATGCGTTCCTTTTCATCTTAGCGTCGCGGCGCGCTTCTTCTATTTCCGGGCCATAGGTCAGCGTTCTGTTGAAATAGCGCGGTTTCCGGGCTCTCTTTTACCTCACTCCAGCAGCGGTAGTGCTTATATCCCCTGCGCCTCTCCTTTCTGGTATATATATGCGGTCCTGGGTTCCTTGCTTTTCCTCTGCTACTCCTGATCTTTATCACTTATTTTTGTCTTGTTGTATTCTTTTAGCCTTGCTCTCCACCTACATACAGGTATCCTCTCTCTTTTACCCACACAGATGGATGTGACCCCATATGTTTATGACACGGGTGCGATCGGATATTGGACCTTTCTTTGTTCTGTTTTGTTCCGTTTTCCCCCTCTCTTTTGGACCACTATAGGGCAACATATTATACCCAAAGCTATATTTGCTTTTCACGACGTGATGTTATAATTATGGTGCATTTTCTACGGGTAATATTTGTCCTGTTTACCTCACTAGCTGGGACATGTTCTTATTCCACTTTTGTACAGGATCTATGTGGTGTAATATGTCCTGTAGTTTATAGATCCCTTTCTGTTATGTATACAACCTGTCTTTATTTTGACTCAGCTGTAATGTTTTGTACTGATTATTGTTTGTTACTTTGTAAATAAGTGCCTTGATAAAGGCTTTGGGCCGAAACGTTGGCATCCGGCATCCTGTATGACTGGTTGTTACTTCAATAAAACCTATTTTTGGTTTCAAAATTGCTTTTGAGTCCTCAGATTAATCTATTGCTAAATTTACCACTAACATGAAGCCCAATATGACATGAAAAAATAATCTCAGAACCGCTAGGATCCGTTGAAGCGTTCCTGAGTTATTACCTCATAAAGGGACAGTGGTCAGAATGGCAAAAAACGGCCAGGTCATTAAGGTCAAAATAGGCTGGGTCATGAAGGGGTTAAACTAAAGACGTGTGGGATGCTTCCCCCTTTATCCTTGGGGAAATGAGGGGGTGGGACTACTTAAAATCATTAAATATTCACTTTTTCCTGTTAGTGCTCAGGGACATGGTAACCCATATTGTGCTGCTGTTGAACTAGGGAAAAACAGATTAACACAATAATCCAATCTTCTGTTCCTGAAGATAATCTGTTTGCAGAGGGAGGCATATACTTTTTTATATTCAGAACTCACATTTGGTACATTTTTCCACACGATTGGAGGAAGGTGGGGGGAGTTGATCCTTCATTGTTTGATTGTTCAAATAATCTGCATATTTATCCTCAGTTGTGTAGGTTTGTAAACTGCAGTGGGCTGATGCAATACGTAATATGCATGTATTCACAAATTAAAATAAAAGATTTGATGTACAGTCACATATGAAACAATGACTCAATTGAGGCCTCTGAGACACTATCAAGAGTAATATCACATAAGGGAGTTTCAATTAAGAAAAAGACCCAAAAAAGAGTGTTTATACGAAAAATACAAATTCATTTAGACATAAAATATACAAAATTATAACAAGGTAGAGCTAACCCTGCAGGATGGGGGATATAATATAATATTTCCCCCATCCTGCAGGGTTAGCTCTACCTTGTTATAATTTTGTATATTTTATGTCTAAATAAATTTGTATTTTTCGTATAAACACTCTTTTTTGGGTCTTTTTCTTAATTGAAACTCCCTTATGTGATATCTGTAGTATTAGAGTGATCCACGTTAATGGATAATTGTTGGTGGAATTAGATGTTCTAACTATCAAGAGTAAGGCTAGTTTCACATTTGCGTTTAAATCCGCAGCATTTAAAACGCATCCGCAAGTGGTGGAAAAAAGGCATATAAACGCGTACAAATGCAGCGTTTTTTAGACGCATGCGTTGTCGCATGCGGTTAAAAAAATTCCGCGTTTGTACACGTTTTCATGAGTTTTATCCTGCATTTGCGGTTTTGGTGCGCATGATGAGAAATTTCAAAAGAGAAAAATCAAGATAACCAGACACCGCCAATGGGACTACAGAGGGCGTGTATGATGGGATCTCTATATATAGACCCTAGGGCTACTGGAATTTTAACAGTTTGCTACTGTATCCTGTGTCATGATGGATCTTCGCATGGAGAGCTTTTATTTCAACCTGGATTTCAGCTTCAAGCTGTTTCTTGCCTGTGCTTTTGCTTGGGAGCAATACAGAAATCGCGAAAGATGGAGAAGGAGACAACGTAGGCGTTTTTGGAGGCACCCCATTATCGAACTACGTGAGAGCCGTGGAGCCTATCACACGCTCTATGCCGAGCTTAATGCCAGCCCTGAGAATTTCCAGGAATATACACGAATGTCGCAAGACTCATTCCGGGATTTGCTTTCTCGTGTCCAAGGAGCCATATGGCAACAGGACACCCAGCTCCGTATAGCGATTCCACCTGAGGAACATCTGCTGGTTACATTAAGGTACTTTCAAAATCTAAACCAATGACAGTCCAAATTTAGTGTTTTCTGACATGTATTTTTTGTGTATTTTCATTTCTTTTTTTATCGTAACCACACCATAAAAAGAGTAGAGTGTAATTTTTTTTGTGTTTGTTTTTCTTACAGATTTCTGGCCACCGGAGAGAGTTTATCATCCCTCCACTTCCAATACCGGCTTGGATTATCCACCCTGTCCAGAATAGTTGCGGACACCTGCCGGGCTTTGTGGAATGTACTCCGGGATGAGTTTATACCCCTACCCACCTTGGACATGTGGCTTGAAATTGCGGAAAAATTCTGGAATGTGTGTGATTTCCCCAACTGTTTAGGAGCGGTGGATGGAAAGCACATTCGCATTATCAAACGAGCCAGGACAGGATCAAAGTACTTCAAGTACAAAAAATATTTTTCTGTGGTGCTCATGGCAATAGCCAATGCGAACTGTCGCTTCATCGCCGTGGACATTGAAGCTTTTGGCCATGGCAACGATTCCCAGACTTTCAAGAACTCGGATATGGGCCGCCGTGTGTATGGCAACAATTTCAATTTTCCACCGCCACAACCTCTCCCCAACACTCAAGGTCCACTGATGCCATTTGTTATGGTTGGGGATGAGGCATTCCAGATGTGTGAAAACCTACTGAAGCCATATTCCAGTCAGGACTTGAACCACACTAGAAGGATCTTTAACTACAGACTGACCAGGGCCCGAAGAACAGTAGAGTGTACCTTTGGCATTCTGATCGCTAAAAGGCGCATTCTTGCATCAGCCATAAATCTAAAAGTGGAAACAGTCGACAAGATGGTCAAAGCCTGTGTGGTTCTGCACAATTACATAATGGTTAAAGAGCAACCCAACATTGAACTGGATGAACCTGTTGCACACCCACTGCCCAATTTCCAGCATCACTTGCTGCGGTCAACTGCAGCCATTGGTCACATGCGGGACCAATTTGCTGCCTTTTATTCAGATATTGGACGTGTGTCATGGCAGGACAATGTTGTTTAAAAGTCATGTTGTAATTACATCTGTACCAGTAACTTTCTACAATGATAATAATATTTCTCATTAATAAACTTTAGTTTTGGTTGTGTTGACCGTCTCTCCTATCTTTTTCCTCTCCAAACCAAGGTTGTCCTAAAACTGTCAGTATTTGATCTGTATTTAATATCAGTTTTTGTAATCCAAAACCAGGAGTGGGTGATAAAGGTAGAGGTGCTAGTTATTATGTTAATATCATAATTTACCTCTAATTGTTCCACTCCTTGTTTTGGCTTACAAATACCAATATAAAACACTGGCCACATACTGATAGTAATGGCAGCCATGTTGCTTTATTGGTAAGTTTGTTGACGTCATTGCATCATGATTCCCTTCTCCTGTATCCATTGGACACAAACTGAAGAGACAATCACTATCACACTATCTATACTCATCAAGTCAGGTGTCAGAAATAATGAATTCATGATAAACATATACAGGCTCATGAATAGTGTTGAGCGATACCTTCCGATATCGGAAAGTATCGGTATCGGATTGGATCGGCCGATATTCAAAAAATATCGGATATCGCCGATACCGATACCCGATCCCAATGCAAGTCAATGGGACCAAAATGTCGGAATTAAAATAAACCCTTTCTTTCCTTGTAGGTTCATTCTACATGAAGGAAAACAACTAAGAATAATGTAGGATGTATTGGGGGAGGTGGCGGAGACATTAAAGGCATAGAGGTTTAGCCCAATCAAATAGAATAGCAGGAATTTTTTTTTTTTAAGACGTTCGGAGTTACAAAGATATTGACTATGTTAAGGTATTTTTTATTTTGGCAGATATTGATGTTTCACTACTTCCACGCCCTTCAGCTTTTTTTTTTTTACTTTTCCCACACTTTCTTCTTCATCATCATCAGCATCTTTGACATCAACTTCTTCTTCACCTTATTCATTTTCTTCTTCATCTTCTACCTATTTTTTTGTGACATTCTTCATATTCTTTTTATTCAACTATTATTATTATTCATATTCTACTTCTTCATCATATGTGACAGGCATTCCCGTAGTTGTTATCCATAAAAGTTTGAAGATTACACCTTCTGTTCTGCCTGTCACAAAAGAGTTACATTTGTCCGCGTTCAGTTTGGCCTGCAGCATCAGGCTTTATCCAGGGGCACCACGAGGAAGAACGGACTCACCCCCATACACTGCTTAGTCTTCTTCTGCATATAATTTAGATAATATCTTTTGCTCTGATATTAAGTGTTATGCTTAATGTTCTTCTGCTCTTTGTTCTGCAGCCACTTGTTCTTCTGCTTCTCGGTCTTCCATGTCGTCGTCTCCAGGGTCGTCGTCTCCGGAGTCGTCATCGTCATCGGGGTGGTCTTCAGGGTCGTCATCTCCAGGGTCGTCGTCATCTCAGTGGTTGTCGTCTCTGGTGTCGTCGTCATCTTAGGGGTGGTCTTCTGGGTCGTCGTCTTTAGGGTCTTGAACTTGGAAATGTAGCAGAAGGTACAAGAAGGCTGAGAAAATGCTGAGAACCAGCTGATGGAACTGGAACTCGGATGGCTACCCGAAGGTCCAAGAGCCAATGGATCTACCGAGGACCAGCTGACGTTACTGGAACCCGGTTACTAAGCAGGAGGTACCCGTGCCAGAAAGCACTACCAAGGACCACCTGACGTTGGTGGAACTCAGATACCCAGAAGGAGGTACCTAAGCCAAAGGCTCTGCCCGGAACCAGCTGACGGTACTGGAACCAGGATGGGGAGCAGAAGGTACAAGAGCAAAAGACACTGCCAAGAACCAGCTGATGGTACTGGAACCCGGATGGGTAGCCGAAGGTCCAAGAGCCAATGGAACTACCGAGGACCAGCCTACGTTACTGGAATCCGGTTACTAAGCAGGAGGTACCCATGCCTGAAAGCACTACCAATGACCACCTGACGTTGGTGGAACTCAGATACCCAGAAGGAGGCACCTAAGCCAAAGGCTCTGCCCAGAACCAGCTGATGGTACTGGAACCAGGATGGGGAGCAGAAGGTACAAGAGCAGAAGACTCTGCCGATAACCAGCTGACGGTACTGGAACCTGGATGCGTTGGCCAAGTGTGCAAGAGCCAATGGCATGACCGAGGACCAGCTGACGGTGCTGGAACCCGGTTACTAAGCAGGAGGTACCCATGCTAAAAAGCACTACCAAGGACCGCCTGACGTTGGCGGAACTCGGACACCCAGAAAGAGGCACCTAAGCCAAAGGCTCTGCCCGGAACCAGCTGACGGTGCTGGAACCAGGATGTGGACCAGAAGGTCCACATGAGAGGAGAGAACAGCTAGGCCATGAGGCTGCCGCAGTTACCGAACACCAACAGTCCTACAGGGGGAGCTTGGCCTACTGGCACTACAGAACCAGCCTTGATTGCCAATTCCCGCAGCCCACATAGGAAGCTCCTAAACTGGAGGCACCATGGAGTTGGCTAACCCGACCGCAACGCGACGGGACAACGTATTGGAGTCTAAGTGACCTTGACACTGCCCGGAACCAGCTGACGGTGCTGGAACCAGGCTGGGCAGGAGGGAGTTCCCGTGACAAAGACACTGCCGAGAACCAGCTGACGGTACTGGAACCCGGATGCTAAGCAGGAGGTACCCGTGCTAAAAAGCACTACCAAGGACGGCCTGACGTTGGCGGAACTCAGATACCCAGAAGGAGGCACCTAAGCCAAAGGCTCTGCCCGGAACCAGCTGACGGTGCTGGAACCAGAATGTGGACCAGAAGGTCCACAGGAGAGGAGAGAACAGCTAGGCTGCGAGGCTGACGCAGTTACCGAACACCAACAGTCCTACAGGGGGAGCTTGGCCTACTGGCACTACAGAACCAGCCTTGATTGCCACTTCCCGCAGCCCACATAGGAAGCTCCTAAACTGGAGGCACCATGGAGTTGGCTAACCCGACCGCAACACGATGGGACAACGTATAGGCGTGTAAGTGACCTTGACACTACCCGGAACCAGTTAACGGTGCTGGAACCAGGATGTGGACCTATTGAAGATTGTGTTCCTAGAGCCCCAACTAGCGTTGTTGGAGCAAAGGGTCAGCAGGGGGAGCAGTTTGTAGGCTGAAGCCTGCACTGGAGGCAGCTTTGTGTCTGCGTGGCGTTTGTAGGACACGTTGCCGGCTACACAGCAGGGGAACAGCTGGCGTTGCTGAACCCCACTGACACATTGGCGGGTGTTTTTCTCTGTGCAGCTAGCACTTCCGGACACCAACTGGCGATGTTAGAGCCCAGGGACAGCAGGAGAAGGAGAGGAGCAGAGTGTAGGCCGAAGCCTCCACTGGTGGCAGCTTTAGGTCTGTTCTGCCAGCGTGGCTTGTGCTGGACAAGTTGCCGGCTACACAGCAGGGGAACAGCTTGCGTTGCTGAACCCCACTGACACATTGGCGGGTGTTTTTCTCTGTGCAGCTAGCACTTCCGGGCACCAACTGGCGGTGTTAGAGCCCAGGGTCAGCAGGAGGAGTAGAGGGGAGGCCGAAGCCTAATTGAACCAATTTCAAAGGTAACCTTTAACACCCCCTCAGGTGTTACAAAGTAGAAGAGCCACACCTTGTGCAGCAGAATTGCTGAACAAGTAAAAGGTTGCTCTTTAAATTTTGCTCCTTGCAGACGCTGAATGTAACATGTATACAATTTAGCCCCTTATAGACTCAAACTGTCTTGGAGGCGTGACTTGCCTTCTTAATGAGACGCAGCACAACTATCAAAAAATCCCACCTTGGTGCTGGGCGCAGCCTCCTGAGCGTCGTTATTTGCTGTACAGGAGTCTGCACTGCTGTGTTATCCCTTGGCCATGCGCTGTTAGCGCTGCCCGTCTTCTGACCTCATTTCATGTCAGCCGGTGAGGCTAGCGATGCCCATGAATCAAAGCCCTGCAGTGTCTTTTCATAAATTCACACTGCGGGGCTGGGATTCATGGCCTTGCGCAGTAAATAGGTTCGCCTGTCACTCATGTCCTTACACCTGCTTCAGACTGGGCGGCCTCCGCTGATCCCTTATCGCATGCCATGACCATGAGGCCGCACAGTCTGAAGAAGGCGGAAGGAGATGAGTGAAGACAGGCTAACATATGCACTGCACATGCCCATCAATCACACCCTCGCAGTCAAAATAAATAAGACACCGAGGGGCGTTGTATCGGGCAGGGCGGATGCACAGGCGCAGCAAGCCAACCAATGATGTCAGAAGACGGCTAGCGCTACCAAGGGGGTTGCTGCGTGTCATTAAAAAGGAAAGTCACACCTCAGGGATGGTGTAATGGTCTCAGGGGACACATTTTTTACGTGTTGAGTTCGACGTGTGCAAGGAGAAAAAGTGATCCACCTTGTACAAATGCAGCATTACTGGTGTATAAGGTGGCTGTTATACATAGAAACGCCTGGGGGGGGGCCGGTTCCCTTTAATTTCAGTTCAGGTGTCTGCGTGGCATTTGCAGGACACGTTGCCTGCTACACAGCAGGGGAACAGCTGGCGTTGCTGAGCCCCACTGACACATTGGCTGGTGTTTTTCTCTGTGCAGCTAGCACTTCCGGGCAAAAACTGGCGGTGTTAGAGGCCAGGGTCAGCAGGAGGAGGAGAGGAGGAGCAGAGTGTAGGCTGAACCCTGCACTGGAGGCAGCTTTGTGTCTGCGTGGCGTTTGCAGTACACGATGCTGGCTACAAAGCAGGGGAACAGCTGGCGTTGCTGAACCCCACGAACACATTGGCTGGTGTTTTTCTCTGGGCAGCTAGCACTTCCGGGCAAAAACTGGCGGTGTTAGAGGCCAGGGTCAGCAGGAGGAGGAGAGGAGCAGAGTGTAGGCTGAAGCCTGCGCTGGAGGCAGCTTCAGGGCAGATGTGTCTGCGTGGCGTTTGCAGGACACATTGCCTGCTACACAGCAGGGGAACAGCTGGCGTTGCTGAACCCCACTGACACATTGGCAGGTGTTTTTCTCTGTGCAGGTAGCACTTCCGGGCAAAAACTGGTGGTGTTAAAGCCCAGGGTCTGCAGGAGGAGCAGAGTATAGGCTGAAGCCTGCACGGGAGCAACTTGAAAGGGAACCTTTAACCCCCCCAGGCGTTTGTTGCTGAAAGAGCCATCTTGTGCAGCACAAATGCTGCAAAAGGAAAAGGTTGCTCTTTTAATTATGCTCCTTGCAAACACAGAACTAAACACTTATAAAATGTGTCCCCTGATACCGTGAAACCGTCCCATAGGTGGGACTTTCCTTTGTAATGTGACGCAGCACAGCCCGTCATTCCTACCCCCTTGGTGCCGTGCGCCGCCTCCTCAGCGTAGTTTGAAGCTGTCACAGAGCCTGCGCTGTAATGTTATCCCTTGGCCATGCTCACTTAGCGCTGCCCGTCTTCTGACATCATTTGGTGTCAGGCTGGCAGTGCCTGTGCGTCCACGCTGCCCGAGATCCCACCTCGCAGTGTCGTCTAATGTAATCCCACTGTGGGCCTGGGATCCATGGGCATGCGCAGAGCATATCCTCGCCTCTCACTCCCTTCCTTCCGGCTGCTTCAGACAGTGCGGCGTCACGGCCGTGGCATGCAATTAGGGATCAGCTGACGGCGCACAGTCTGAAGAAGGCGGAGGGAGATGAGCGAGAGCCTGAGGTGAAGATATGCACTGTGCATGCCCATGGATCCCAGGCCCGCAGTGTGATTAAATCAGAAGACACTGCGAGGCGGGATCTCGGGCAGCGGTGCCGTACAGGAGCGGCCAGCCTGACACCAAATTATATCAGAAGACAGGCAGCGCTAAGTGTGCATGGCCAAGGTATAGCAGGATAGCGCAGGCTCTGTGACAGCTTAAAACAATGCTGAGGAGGCGGCGCACGGCACCAAGGGGGTATGAATGACGGCTGTGCTGCGTCACATTACGAAGGAAAGTCCCAACTCCGGGACGGTTTAACGGTATCAGTGGACACATTTTATAAGTGTTAAGTTCTGCGTGTGCAAGGAGCTAAACTAAAAGAGCTACCTTTTCCTTGTGCAGCATTAGTGCTGCACAAGGTGGCTCTTTCAGTAACAAACGCCTGGGGGGGGGAACAGGATCCCTTACATTTCAGTTGTTGTGTCAGCGTGGCGGTCGCAGGACACATTGCCGGCTACACAGCTGGGGATCAGCTGATGTTACTGAAACCAAATAACACTGGGTCGTATGTTTTGACTGTGCAGCCTGCACTTCTGAGCCTCAACTGGCGGTGTTGGAGCCCAGGAATTACAGTTCAGGTGGTAGAAAGATGAACACATCAGGAGACCTGGGTGACACCCAATTATTTAATCAGGCAGAGGAGTGGCAAATTCCTGCGAGATTCAGGCCTGGTTCATTTTCAGAAAAGTAAGCCGGTCAACGTTATCGGAGGATAGTCGCATGCGACGGTCTGTTAGTATACCACCTGCGGCACTAAAGATGTGTTCCGATAAGACACTAGCCGCAGGGCAAGCCAGCACCTCCAATGCATACTGGCTTAGCTCTGGCCATGTATCCAGCTTAGAGACCCAAAACTTGAAAGGAGAAGAGCCGTCTGGGAGTAAGTACAGTAAGAGGGCAAGACATGTAGTCTGTCACCATCTGACGGAACCGTTGCCTCCTGCTGACTGGAGCCGCCGGTGATGGTGTAGACATTTGTGGCGGGCACACAAAACTGTGCCACAGTTGGGCCATACCGGTCTTGCCTTGGCTGGAGGCACTGCTTCTGCTCCCTCTTTGTGCAGAGCCTCCTCCACTGCCTCGATGCACTGAGCTGCTTTGTAAAGCACTAGCAGCACTCCTCTCAGTTGGACTGGAGAAGATGATGGAATTCACCAGTGTGTCTTGGTACTCCCGCATTTTACGCTCCCGGGTCAACGGTGTGATGAGGTTTTGTACGTTGTCCTGGTAGCGAGGATCGAGGAGGGTGTACACCCAATAATCAGGCATGTTGAGAATGTGGTCAATGCGGCGGTCGTTTCTCAGGCACTGCAGCATGAAATCAACCATATGCTGCAGACTGCCAACTGGCCAAGAAACGCTGTCCCCTGCTTCAGGCGTGATCTCTGCCCGCTCTTCATCACCCCACCCTCGCTGTACACACTGACTACTGGACAATTGTGTAACTCCCTCCTCTGGACGGATGTCTTCCTTGTCCATTGACTCCTCATCCTCCTCACAAAGTGTCCCCTGCCTACGACTTTGTGAGGAACCACGTGGCGCTGACTGTCCAGAAGCTGATGGAAGTGGTGACTCCTCATCCTCCACCTCTTCCACAACATCATCCCTTAGCGCTTGCAGTGTTTGTTGAAGCAGGCAGATAAGGGGGACAGTCATGCTGATTAGTGCATCATCTGCACTCGCCATCCGCGTGGAATAATCAAAGGGACGCAAAACCTGGCAGACGTCCTTCATAGTGGCCTACTCAGTGGTTGTGAAGTCTGAACGGCGTGGAGTGCGACTTCTTTGCGCCTGATGCAGCTGGTACTCCATTGCTGCTTGCTGCTGCTCACACAACTGCTCCAACATATGTAACGTGGAATTCCACCTGGTAGGTAGGTCACATATGATGCGATGTTCCGGAAGGCGGAATCGGCGCTGCAGACCTGCAATGCGCGATCTTGCCGTGCTGGAATGCCGCAAGTGAGCACACTCTAGGCGGACCTTGTGCAGCAGTGCATCAAGATCCAGATAGTCCCTCAGAAAACTCTGCACAACCAAATTGAGCACATGTGCCAGACATGGGATGTGAGTGAGGTTGCCAAGGGCCAAAGCTGCCACCAGATTTCGGCCATTGTCACACACTACCATGCCTGGCTGGAGATTTGCTGGCACAAACCACACATTGCTCTCCTGCTTGATGGCATTCCAGAGCTCCTGCGCTGTGTGGCTTCGATTCCCCAAAGAAACTAATTTCAAGACGGCCTGTTGACATTTGGCCACGGCTGTGCTCATGTCAGTCGTAACAGGTAAACCTTGACGGGTCCATGTTGAGGTGGACTGTGATGGCTCCTGCAGCGATGATTCTGAGGAACTTGTGTATGAGGAGGAGTCAATGCGTACAGACTGGATTCCTGCAATCCTTGGGGTGGGCAGGACACGTCCTGCGCCACTCGCACGATCTGTACCCGGCTCAACAACAGTAACCCAAAGGCAGTGAGGGAAAGGTATCGCCCCTGTCCATGTTGACTGGTCCACGCATCGGTGGTGAGGTGGACCTTGCTACTGACGGCGTTCAGTAGCGCGTGTTTTATGTGTCCCTCCACATGCTTGTGCAGGGCAGGGACAGCTTGCCTGCTGAAATAAAAGCGGCTGGGCACATTGTACTGTGGAACTGCCAATGCCATCAAGTCACGGAAGCTGTCAGTCTCCACCAGCCTGAATGAGAGCATTTCCAGTGACAGAAGTTTGGCAATGCCTGCATTCAGAGCCTGTGCTCGGGGGTGGTTTGCTGAGAATGGCCGCCTTTTCTCCCATGCCTGTACTACCGATGGCTGTAGACTGGGCTGGGAGTGTGAGGATGACTGGGAACGTGGTGCTGTGGCTGGAATTACAGTGGGTCTCTGGACAACAGTGCCAGAGGTTCTTCCATGGCGATCTTGGGAGGAAGCCGAACCAGCTGTGTGTGAGCTGGAGGAAGAGGCAACACGAGCTAAAGAGGTGGTAGCTGCCGCTGTTGGTTGGCCTAGGTCTTCAGTGTGTTTTTGTAACTCCACCGTGTGCCTGTTCCGCACATGTTTCCACATATTTGTGGTATTGAGGTTGCTGACACTTTTCCCTCTTTTGACTTTCTGATTACACAGCTTGCATTTGACAAAGCAAATGTCATCTGCAACTTTTTTTTTTTTTGTGTCAAAAAAGGACCAGGCACTGCAAGTCTTGGGAGCGCCCTTTTTGGCTTTTGGAAGAGACAAGCTCCTAACGGGTGCCAAAGTGGAGGCTACAGGCTCCGCAGTCTTCCCCCTCCCTCTCCCTCTTTGGCCCGTTCGGGAAATCTCTTCCTCAGAGCTGCTCCCACCACCTTCCTGTACCTCACGCCACGATGGGTCAATGGCCTCATCATCTACACTACCCTCTGCCACCAACTGCTCCTCCTGGGTAGTCTCGGCAGCACATCAGATGCGTACTGCGCTGTGGCGACCGGAGGCACTGGCCCACCCGCCTCTTCAGAGTCCGAGAGACAAAGCTGTTGGGCATCACTGCACACTGCCTCTTCTTCCATTTCTCCAATGCTGCTTGGCTGGCCCCCTGTTTCCAAGCCAAGAGATTCAGAGAACAGAAGTAGAGACGGCTCCTGTCCTGGGCTCTCTGACTGCCTGGCCAATTTGGCAGGTGGTGGTGAAGAGACAGATGGCTGCTCTCCAGTGCTCAGTGCCTGAGAGGATGTGGCACTAATTGAAGTCGATGCGTTAGCTGCCATCCATCCGACAACGCCTTCAATTTGATCTTCACGCAGCAGCGGTGTATGGCGCTCTCCTACAAAGCTGCGCATGAAGGACTGTTCCCTGCTGAAACTGGGTGATGATGAGTCACCGGTGCCCGCAGCAGGCACAGAATCACCACGTCCTCTCCCTGCTCCACGCCCACGCCCACGTGCCTTACTTCCTGCCCTCTTCATCTTGGTTGACAGATAAAGATAAGCAGAAAAGTTCTAAAGGCTTAGTGTGCTTATTCCTGAACAGTTCCTCCTAACAGGTATAAGAAACACTAATTTTCTAAAGTGTGGACTAGACTTTATTATAAGCGAATGTGGCCTACACAACTATGAAGTGGTGTGTTTGGTGAACTTTACTTTTTTTGGGGGGCAGATCTGACTACAGAGCGAGTTTCACTCACACGGAGACTGTGCAGACAGCCGTAAACGGCGCTGCAAGGCCCAAAAAACCTCCTCTATGTTATCCTATGTAGTGTTTTTCCACTATTTTGCTGGATACAGGTGGAAAGCCACTAATAGGACATTTTAAAAAAAATGTGCAGCAGGCTGCACTATTAGCAAAAAAGGACAATGTATTTTACGGTATGAATCAGTAACGCACCCTGAGCTGAATACAACTGGCTGTGGCTGCACACAGACTACAGGGCGAGCTGCACTCACACGGAGACCGTGCAGACAGCCGTAAACGGCGCTGCAAGGCCAAAAAAAACTCCTCTATTTTATCCTATGTAGTGTTTTTCCACAATTTTGCTGGATATGGGTGGAAAGCCACTAATAGGAAATTTTTGAAAAAATGTGCAGCAGGCTGCACTATTAGCAAAAAAGGACAATGTATTTTACGGTATGAAGCAGTAACGCACTCTGAGCTGAATACAACCAGCTGTGGCTGCACACAGACTACAGGGCGAGCTGCACTCACACTGAGACCATGCAGACAGCCGTAAACGGCGATGCAAGGCCCAAAAAACCTCCTCTATGTGATCCTATGTAGTGTTTTTCCACAATTTAGCTGGATACGGGTGGAAAGCCACTAATAGGAAATTTTTGAAAAAATGTGCAGCAGGCTGCACTATTAGCAAAAAAGGACAATGTATTTTACGGTATGAGGCAGTGACGCACCCTGAGCTGAATACAACCGGCTGTGGCTGCACACAGACTACAGGGCGAGCTGCACTCACACCGAGACCATGCAGACAGCCGTAAACGGCGCTGCAAGGCCCAAAAACCCTCCTCTATGTGATCCTATGTAGTGTTTTTCCACAATTTAGCTGGATACGGGTGGAAAGTCACTAATAGGAAATTTTTGAAAAAATGCGCAGCAGGCTGCACTATTAGCAAAAAAGGACAATGGATAGAACAGTATGAGGCAGTGTGAACCCCCCTGAGCTGAATACAACCGGCTATGGCTGCACACAGACTACAGAGTGAGCTGCACACAAACACACAGAGACCTTGCAGAACGCTGTTAAAACAGCGTTGCAAGGCAAGAGCAAGGTGAACACACAGCGGTTGCTAAATTAGCCTGGGAAAAGCGCAATGAAGCAATTCACTATCTCAACTGGCCCTCAGTTAGAACACAGCGTCCTGTCCCTAACTGAAATCACAGCAGAGTGAGCGCAAAATGGCGGCAGCGTTTTTTTTATAGTGCATCATGACATCATTTCAACAGCCAATCACAGCCTTGCCAGTAGTTACATGCCCACCATGCTGAACAGGATGTGCCCACACTTGCAATCATTCCTCATTGGCTGAATTCGTGCAGTTTGAATTCTGGGGCCTGGGCACTTCCGATTCCGGTATCCGATATGCAGTAAATATTGGAACTCGGTCAGTGGAGGAGGTCCAAGCAGGAGCAGCGGATGTCATGGTGGTGGCGGTGGGATGTCCAACTGCACTCGGCATGGTGGTGCGGTAGTGGTGTCCGGCTGTGGAAGGAATTGAGGTGGCGTGCAGTGGAATGCAGCAGAGGTCGGCATTGAGGACAATCGTGACAGTGAAGGCACAGGTGGATATGCCCCCACTGTCTGCTGGAAATACCGACTCTGCTGTATAGCCTGCACGTAAGCAGCATTGCAGGCCTGCATGAGACTCAGCTGGAGATCAGGAGTAAGGTGTTCCGACATGCCCTGCTCAATTTGGTTAAAAAAATGATGAGCTGGCCTCTGGAGGTCGGCTTTCACTTGATCAAGGCTTTTGGTGACCTCCTGGATACGTGCATTCAAGAGGTTATGTGAAACATCCATTCGGTCACCTAAAGCCTTGACTGCTTCGTGTAAAACCGAGCTCAAGTGCAAAAACTCAGGCATGAGTGACCTGTGCGAAGCCCTCTGCCGCTGCTGGGATGAGCCCAAAAAAAGGGGGCAGTGGAAGAAGACTGCGAAAGGGGAAGACCTGATGGACCAGCTCCCTTGTCTCCAGTTAGTGTGGAAGGCCCACTTGCTGCTGCGCTGCTGGATGGCTGGGACGGATCCGTGGCTGTCGGATGAAGGACCGCTCCAGAACATGGGCCGACAGTCGTGCTGTATGTGCTGTGAAAAAAAGGAAAAATAAAATTATTATCAAAAATTTACCAGACGCAAAATCCTGTGTAATTTAAAAATACAGATTATGGCAATACAATACAACCTAAAGCATGTGATAAATACTTATGTTCTCTGGGCAAGGACTGGTCTTAAAAATGACAGAACGCGATGGTATTTGTAGCGTCTGATCCTTGCTCCTGAACCACAGGGAACACGGCTCTGTTGACGCAGGTCCTTGTTGAAGTGGTCCTTCATCAAACGCCAATGTGTTTTGACTTTGCCCACTGTTAAAAACAAACAAACATTATGGTCAGAAAATAGACGTTTTGCCATGCTCAGACAACTGTGTGTGATGAGAGAAACTCCTGAGAGTTTCTTTCATCACACACAGTTGAGTGAGCACGGCCAAGGTCTCTGCTGCTTCACACTGTAGTGCAATACTTACCAAATGCAGTTCGGACCCGTGTCGGGGAG
Organism: Ranitomeya imitator; assembly: GCF_032444005.1. Taxonomy (NCBI): domain Eukaryota; kingdom Metazoa; phylum Chordata; class Amphibia; order Anura; family Dendrobatidae; genus Ranitomeya; species Ranitomeya imitator. The sequence continues at coordinate 72,965,202 of NC_091285.1, forward strand.
TTGTCCCAGCCATCCCACATCGCTTGGGCCACTTCATTCCATAACCGCCGGATTGTGGTGTTGTTCGAGTGCAGTGGATCCCGGCTGTCCCACAACAGGACTCGCTCCTGGACCAGGGTGATAAGGAGGTCATTCTCTATCAGGTCATCGTCCCGTTGTGAAACCTAAAAATTAAGGAAAGTCATTAAAGTTTGCTCAATTACATAAGGAAAAGAAAAAAAAAAGATGCTGAGAAATGGCATGAATAGGAAAGTCAACATACAAAAGGATTCCAGAAGAAAAAAGTTAAGAAATATGAGTGCAAAGAAAGGAAGATTCACGAATATT